>NW_027271709.1:0-387500 GCF_040938485.1 Diadema antillarum
TGCAACAGTGGAACTCTCCAACTTTGATATACAATAAATGCCCCTTGATATGTTTCATATTCTTCATAAGATGTCTGTGTACATTGAATGAAGTGACCTCTCCTACAGTTGAACATGTTAATGCTTTTGTATGTATGGTTTTACCATACAGTCCTCTTTCATCTCTGTCGTAGGAAGTAAGTGTGCGGACTTATAGATTTTTAGTCTCATTCATGTGAAAAGATATTCAGTACATATTTACATACCCCAGTGTTTGGGTGTGCTTTAATCCTGCCTGACTTTATGTGTAGTGTATGATTTCACTTGATTCAGATGATAGGTATGGAGGGCAGAGGTCCTATGGATATACAGATATTGTAAGTATGTGTTACACTGCGAAGTATGGTACTACAAAATGAAACTTTTCCTTTTTATACTCCTCTTCCACCAAGTCTTGTCCCCCCCCCCCCCCCCAAAAAAAAGCAAAAACAAAAACAAATGGACACTGAGAAAGAAGGGAAAAGAAAGAATGCTAGGATCAATGAGAAAAATGCAATGAGGGTAAATCAAGACTGGTGATGTGTCCTTGTCCCTTAATGTACACTGGCAGAGCAGCCTTGCTGTTTAGTTGGCCTATATTCACCACCACTTTCGAATCCACCGGAGCTAGAGGGAACTCGTCGCGCCCCTCCTTCCCTCCAGTACTCCTCAAATTAAGGGGAGATTTCTCGATGGATTTGTTACGACCCGCTTCGTCCTCACACTTGTGTTTCTCTTCCCAATTAGCGCCACCAGTTCAGCGGCAGTAGCAGCGATCTTCTCTGCCCAAATAAACCCAAGCAAGATTAAAGTTGCACGGGGGGGGGGGGGGGGGGGGGGGGGGGGGGGGGGGGGGGGGAGGAGAAGAAATATTTAGTTCTTTGTTGTTGCTGTTAAGTGAAATAAACTATCTGTAGGTGCAGAATGATGGTGGTATGATCAGATTTGTATTGAAGATTGTCTTTTTAAATTACTTTGGGGGTATCTCACTAAAAAACAGTGTGCTCTTTTAATGGTAGTTCTGAATGTCTGGCACAGTGCAAGCAGTGACTGACAAAATATGCACTGAAAAGTGCTACAGTGTGCTTGCATTTTCTTCCAGCTCCAAAATCCAGGAAGCTACCAGACTTACATAATAATAATAATGATAAAAAAAATAACCAAAGCAAAGAAATTAGTGAATACTTTTAATTCTCTTCTTAGATGGGAATCGCCATGCCCAGTGCAACAAATTTCTCGAAAGGCTCAGTGCGTAATGCATTGTAAGACCTACGTTTTGTATTTCAAACCAACGAAGTCACATTGTTTCTTCGCCGTAGACTGGACCTTTAAACAGGAAACGGGGGATGCGTGTTATGGTTAGAAGACTGCCAGCCTGCAATTCCCTCATTCTTCATTAGGGTGATACTAGCTGAGAGGGTATCCTCGCTTTCTCGCCATTATTTCATTTAATTCTGGGGCCTCTCTCTCTCTCTTTTCTCTGTGCCCTCCTTTCTTCTCTTTCTCTCTCATGTCTTTCTCTTCCCTTTTTTTCTTTTCCTTCTCTGCGGGACTTCGTAATAAGTTTGATAAAAGTGTGGAAAGTTCTGCGCCCCAGGGCAGTCGTTCTTTATCTTCTGGAGGGAACCCGTGTAAAGGCGAGCTGCCAAAACTGTTTTGTTTTCCTGTCATTTATATTAGCTGTTGATGCAGTTTCTTTAAAAAAACCAAAAACAACATACACAAAGAAAAACACACACAAAACTCATTTGATTGTGGGGCCAAAATTAAGTGACAAGCTGTGGTAGCTCAGTGGATAAGACTGCGGATTATCAAAGACAAGGTCCCTGGTTTGCAAAATAAAAAAAAAAAAAATTATAAAAGGTGGGTCCCGCCTTTTATTATTACCACTTTATTTTACTTTGTTGTTGAATATCTCAGCCATTTCAAACTGATTTTCATCAAATAAACTTTGAAAATCTCTTAAAATTGTATGCTTATAGATATGTCATATAAGTGGTTCATAACCCGTTGAGGACGTACAGTCCCGAGTATACTCGGGCAGGTGTCTATGGGAAATGCGTGTTTATAGCAAAATCAAACCGTCCTCAATGGGTTGATTATCTCACAGACAGTTAAAATCTGAATCCCCATCTCAACCCAAAACTATATGGTCCCTTCAATTGTTCTTTTTTTTTTTGCTCACAATTTAAAGTGGTTGTCCTTGTACATGTCCCTCTTGAAGTGGCCAATAAATGGTGGCTAGGGTGACTGAGTGTCACAGATGCTGTCCAGAGGAGCCATGCAGGCATCATGGCCACAGACAGACACTTTACACTGGGAACGAGAATGAGAACAATTACAAGAAAAGTGAAAAAAAAGAAGAAGATGGAAGAAGAAAATTAAGTGGGGGGAGTACGGCTGGAGTATTATGAGGGTTAGAAAATTGATGGAGAAATGGCCTCAAGCGATGTTGAGGGCCTGAGTGAGTGATCATAGGGAGAGGAGCCATAGGAACAGAATAAGAATGAGATCCCGACATAGGTGAGAATATGTCCACTTTACGACCTGGTAAACCCTGAAAGGCATTTATCGAAATAGAAGACGAAAATTGGTAACAAGTAGCTGTGAGACAGTTCTGGAGTGGAACAGAATTGGCAATGGGTTGAAAGGGAGTGGGGGGGGGGGGGGGGGCAAGGAAAGAGATGCGGGAGGTAATGGTAGGTAATAATGAAGGCCACGACACTTGTCGAGTACACGGAGTACACTCTCCGGCTCCCAAAATCAATTTCGATGCATCTCGCGCCACGGCAGGTTTCTGCTCGGTGGCCAGCTCTCGTCCGAGGTTGGAAAAGTTTCCGTCCTCTCAGCCGGCAACCCAGCACTCCCCCCCCCCCCCCCCACTCAATCTGAGGAGGCATTAGAGCAAGATATTTGATCAATAATTTGCCGCTATTAGGGAATCATCTGGCAGTGCATTTCTTGCTCGGGAACAGAATAATGAGGTCAATTGATGAAAGGAAAGTTTACGAAGGATGTCTGGAAGAAGGAGAAACGGAGGGAAGACAAAATCTTTGGTTTGGTTGGGTTATCATTAAGGATGAATGTGAGAGAAATTCTGTTACCATGGCAATCAGGGAGGACTTCAATGGAAGGAGATGCACGTTGATGAGGGTTACTGGCCATTGAGAAAATCGGTGCAGATTAAGTGAATGAGACGGGCGAGAGAATTGGATTAATGAAATACAGCTGCTGTGCATTACCAATTACTTGCAACTAATATATGTAATTGATGCTCATATGTGTGTATGTGACATTACTTGGAACTTCTTTTTTTTTTTCTGAAGTAATGGTTGGGGGGGGGGGAGGCTAGAAAAAATCCAGAAATTGAAAGTGAATTCCCATTAATATTCTGTCAAATGGCAACAGATTTTTTTTTTTTTTCAATGGGTTCCTTCCATTAATAGAATATTTGCCACTAGATAGAAAATAATAGCATTACAGTTCAGTATTCACAAAGGAAATTGTCGTTTTGAAGGTTAAGCTTTTTGTTTTATTTTCAGGAGAAGAAACAAAGTAATGTAGTTGTTATCCATTACCACAATATGAAGGAAACAAAACATACATTGTAAGTTGATATTTCAGTATCTTTTCATTGTGCTATATTCTGTTATTGGGACCTTCCGTATGTCTTACTATGTACAGTTCTCCTGTTGACACATGTAGCAGTGAAAAGAAGATGTTCTATCCCAGTTGATATCATGTTTTAGTTAAGTAAAATATGTTGTTCATTGCAGAATGATGGCAAAATGTATAAAGTAGTGAGAACAAGAGAGATAGCATGTAAGAATTTCCTTGAAGTTGCCGTGGAAACCTGCAGTTGCATAAGCTTGAGGTTTTCGTAGGTTTCCCTCGTGTTTCTCTTTTTCTCTCCCTCTCTCTGCTCTTTTACATCTCCATATCACCATAAGTACCATCAATGCACAGTTTTTACTGTTTCTTTTGTGAGATTTGATGAAAACAAAATAGTCCCTTTGTGCAAATTGTATACTTTGTGTTACCACAAACGAATTGTGTATTATTATGATAGAAATATATTCTTACTGTAAATTACCTAAATCTAAGCTGAGAAAATCAAAATAGAGTACTTTATTAGGGGCAGGAAGCTAAAACTATGCTGTAAAAAAAAAATGTAGCTGTTTCTTTCAGTTTCCGCGGTTTGACTTAATTCCCACGCACAAGAATGCTAAGCCATTCTGATTATTCACCGTCTATTCACGGATACTGTTACATCTTGTCTTCAAACTTGGGCAAACACAAACTCGCGTGTGTACCAGCCCCGGCATCTCTGTGTGTCTGACTGTCTGTGTGTGTGCGTGTGTGTGTGTCAGGAGGCAGGAGAAAGAGGGGGGGGGGGGGGGGGGGGGAGAGGAGGAGACTGCAGCACACACATACACTCATCTCGGCTACTGCGCGGGAAGTGTTTTCCGCTTGGTCGTGTCGACTGGCATTCTCTCGCATTGGTGTTCGGCGGGACGCTGCAGGCATCAATTATGCACACACAGGCCACTCGATGAGGGATTTTTTCCCCCTATCTCTTGTCTCTCTCCCCTTCTTCGTCTTTTCTCTTCCCCTTTCTACTTTGTCTCAGTGTGCCGTCCCTTCACTACTCCCCCCTCTGCTGTAATTTCCAACCTGTGGCAGCCGCAATAATCTGCTCACCCCCGACAGGATTCATCTCTCACTCCTTATTTTTTTTTTTTCCGTTTGCCAGGAGGTACGTTTTTGTCCTTCCACGGCTGCGGCTGATAATCCAACAATCATTCTTATCTTCTTTTGTGTACTGCAATCCAATTGTGAGCACATGACCTACTTTTGAGCGATGTACCGAGCAGCGCAGGGGGTTATTTGTATTTGAAGGGAGATGCAGGGGCCCCTCTAAAGTTTGGACCCTCAACAGCACTCAACGGTGACCCTCTTGACCTTTCAACTTGAGGGCAGCAGCAAAAGTGTCAACAAAACGCCTCTTGGAATAAATTTAGGACCGCATCCCGGGCTCGTAGATCGATATGTGACACGCGATATGCGTCAAATTTTGTTTGCGGTCGCCTGTTCTCATCTCCGCGATAACTCTACCCGACCGAGGCAGTCTCGGAGGTCGTTGCTAACGAGAGGGCACCCGTTGTCGTGCCCGTGCTGATGTCATTTCGTCGCCATCGATTTGAGACTCTCATATCAAAACCCCGCACGACGGGGAACGGGTCAGACCTTGCACTGCTCTCCTGCAGCTGAGGAGCGAGAAAGCGGACCCCGCAAATGAATCCAGCAGGCTGGCACCTCTCTCTCCATCTCACCCTGGTTGGAATATCATCACAGAGCAGTGGAGGCAGAATTGGAGTCGCGTTCGCCGAGAAATTCCTCCCCAGGCTGCAGGCAAAGGATGTAAACTCATACAGGTGGTGATATTTTTTTACTCTCGGCCGTCATCCTGGAGTGATAAATAAACAGAAGCAATCGGCATGAGGGCAGGGATAATTGCACTCAAGCTCAGTGCACGCTGTGATGTGAAAGCCCAGCACGCATGAGAGGCTATATGTGGGACTACAGCACACACTCCTGAGCATCGTGTGTGCAACGGGTGTTAATCTGCCACGAAAGTAATGTGATCAGAATTTCACTTAGTTTGAAGTGATCCTTGTACCTTGAAGATTCACCCTTCATTTAGTGTGCCGGAGGCAAGCGAGGGGAGAGTGCAGGGAGGTGAGAGTACTTTGCAGAAGCCAGGCCACCCTCCAGTCTCACCAAGGGTATATAAATGGGTGCTGCACGCTCCCTACCTCCATACTTCACCTTGACATTGGAAGGCAGCTGGTAGTAGGCAGAGCGGCTAGGGGGTCTACCTGTGCATGGAGAACCGTTTCGAGCTCTGTCGATACACATACTTTTCTGAAGTGTCCACTCTGGTGCGCCGTCCGGAGCTTCCTCCAGTCGTAACGCATTAATGTTGCTCTTTATCAAAACATACAGTCTTTCAACAAAACAAAGCACAAAAGCACCTTGGCTCATCTATTTGTATACTCCTCGAAAGTGATTTTTTTCCCCCCTTGGTGTCGCGCTTTCCCTCGCCGCAACAAGTGTGTGTGATACTATGTTTTCCTAACTGCCTGTGTGAACGTCATCATCTTTTAGTTTTGGATCAGTGGTAGCATTCCATTCTTAAAGGTTATGTACATTTTATTATTCCCAATGCCATAGACTTGAGCAGACTTTATACTTGACAAGCGATGAACCAAGTTAGTGAATGTAAAGTTTGATACTGTGAATGCACCATTTTTCACCCTTCGGGAAGTGTCTGCTGTCACATATGTTCATTTCTCCCCGCAAAAGTATTTTCTGTAGAAAGTTTGCAGTGCTTATTTGTGAAATTCAGAAATGATGTAATTCACCCATTTTGCAACTGTCATCACTGACTGTACAAGGTAAGACGGGGCCCAACCAATTTGAGGTACACTGGAATTCCTCCAGCGCTGCACCATATGCGGCACAAACAGGCAGCGTCTTCCGTTTGTGCCACTGCAAGGCAGCAGTAGCTTCATATTCTTCGTCGCTAATGAAAAGCGGAAAATTTGCGAGAAGCGCCGAGGATGAGAATTTGTCATCAATAAATGATCCTGACTGGGACACGAGTCTAGCAGCAGCGGGGGAAGCTTTTCCTGTATCTCTCCTCTCCGGAAAGTCTTATCGCCGATGATGTATGACCCATTAAATGATTCACTTAGGAGATGGGTAACTCTGCTTTTGACGGTGTGCTGAATTATTTAATGTCCATTTACTCTTACCACTATGGCATCACGTTGAGCTAGAAATTTCCTGCTGCTGTATTATCACCGGATCTGTCTCGTAACCACGTGTAGCTCGCGACGCTATGAAGATGCAACACTCTTTTTTTTTGTCAGTTTGCTTTAAATGACCAAATTCAGGAGATAGTGAAACAACAACATATTTACTAATGCAGTGCTCGAGACATTTCCGCTGCAGATCGTCATATATTTTTCTCGTGTGTGTGTTTATCTCTTCAATGGATTTGTCGAGACCTGTTCGCTGATCGTCGATATTTGCAACTCTTGTGTGAGCGTGCATTTGGAAGTGTATTGACCTCTCATGTTATACAAGCACCACCCATGTTTGATGCTTTCTTTACCATCGCTAACATTCAAGCGCGATTTCAATGTAACTCATTATCCAATAGAATATGACAGAACATCTGTAAAGGACCTGTACTTCACATTATTTTGCAAATATTGTTTTCTCTCTCCTCACTTTATTCCTATTGAAACTTTAATCAGAAGGATATGCATCAATGTTTCTTTCTTTTTTCATATTTCCCCTAAGAGCAAGAGAAATGACTGCATTCTCCAAAAGCATGTTACATGAGTTCCTACTTTGACGTAATTTATTTTGCAAAAGGACGCTTTGAAGTACAATATCAGACAATTAACTTCTGTAAAAAGTATGGCCCTGTGAGGATTACAAAAGGAAGAGAAAAAAATGTGATAAGGGAATTTTTTTCCTGCCCAAGCCTGGCCGAGGAGTAACGCCTTCTTTTTGACACTCGTTGGAGGAACAGGTTTCTAATGTCAGCCAGTGATAGACAGGAGGAAATTAATGCCCCAGAAACATTCTGCTGGGAGTTAGTAACAGCTAAGGCTCAGAAATTGCTTCTGTTTGCCCCGAGCTCAGAGTGCCATGTATTAAAACCAAACGCTTGTGGACTAGAGACGAGGAGTAATTCTTCGTGTGGATATTGTGCATCACACCTGGCGTTTGTACCGGGGAGAATCCGTTTAAGTGGATGAAGCTTGTGCAACTTTTGAATAATGTCTTCTCAATTGGGAAGAAAGCATCACTTGTTCGTGTTTTTGGGGTTTGTGATGGGCATGGAAAAATGAATTGCCTGTCAGCGACGCTAAAGCTCGATAAAAGCGTGTGATACCTTCAGATAGAAGGAACACTTCTATGTCGTTTGTATAGTTGGAGTAAAAAGCTGTATATATTCTGTTCTTTCATCGAGGAATTTCTAGCGGGAAGCGTGTACAGTGGGAGATGCACTGGTCATTGATCCATGCCTCCGCTGATGTGATTTGGATCCGTTTAGCGGTATCATTAGCGTGTGAATTTTGCTTTCCGTATGGGCCTGCATGCCCTTTTTTTTTTCAGGAAGTGCACCCTCGCTGCTCACAGTAGAGAGTGAGGCAGCGTGATATGCTAGGAGCTAGCAGTGGCAGCCCCTCTCCCCGCAATTGACGTTCTGGAGTGGCTTGCAGACAGCGTGGAGCCAACGCGTGTCAGACCCAGGAGCTGTCTGCGAATTTCCCCGGAAAAGTGACCCGCTGTGGGTAGAGTGGCTCTTAATCGTGCGATTGGTCTCCTTAGAAATACCTTGACTGACCTTCTTCAAAGAGAGAGAGAGAGAGAGCGAAGAGCGACAGAAGGGCAGAAAGGAAGAAGGAAAAAAGGATCAATAGCTTTCGAACAGCTCGTACAGTATGTTTCATGTAGCTGTCTTCCTGTTGCAGAGAATCAATTGCTGTAACAAAAGATTAATTTTCCTTTAATTGTTTTTAGTGGAGATACCCATAGTCAAGGTTTCCCATTTTGACTGTAACTGTTTGAACAAGTCCTCCCATCTCATTTCATCGTTTAACCCATCCTTTCCTGTGCTCCTCTGAAAAAGTGCTCTTTTAATGGAAAGTGATATTGTCGAAAACTCCACAAGGAAATTAGTTTTGTGACACAAAATACTGACAGCACTTCCGCACTCCGCTCTCTGGTTTTCATGTCAATACCGCCACTGATTTTCTCGGCTGGTGAAGCTTTTCTATGTTATGGGTTACATGAGACTTGAAGGAGAAAAATAGATGTCTACGCAAGTTTGCCCTTACGCAAAAGAGGAAAGCGTGAAGTGTTGTGAATGGCTCCTAGACACTTAGGCTTGTGTTTGTGTTGAGCAAGTTACTGAGCAATACTGTGTACCCTAACGTCATCCATGCCAGTAAGAGAGGGGTATGTTTTATTCATGAACCTGATATTAGAACCTTTTTATCTTTAAAGAAATTCTGTGAAGGAGTCTCAACAGTTTCTGGCAAATGCCTGTGGTTTTGCATCACTTGTTTTCGTACGGGTTTCCATAAATGGTCTTGCCTAGGAGATAGCTCTCAACCATGATGGGATGCTGAGATGGACCCTGTTATATACCCCAGGAGCAGTAGCAAGAAAGTTAACCAGTTTCGCAATCACCACATCGATGTTCCGAGGTCATGCTCATTCCAGGATGACAAGGGAGCGGCGGATGGATGGTCTCGTACCGAACCCCCAAAACAAACACGGCGATTTGCAACTCACATGCCCTCATGAATTTGACATGAAGGAGCACTTCACAGGTATCTAGGTTGTGGCCGGTCTCCTTTGAATGCTAACCCCTTTGAGGTCCTCCCAAGGAGCTCCCGGTGTGCGAGGTTTGCTCAATCACTCCCTCCCCACGGTACTGAAGGCAACATTCCCGACCTGCACTCTCTCCGAGGGAGAGTCATTGGCGTGCACGCACGTAGCTGATCAATGCAAATCAGAGAGTGCGTGCCTGCAGCCTCATGCGCATGCATGTCCCAGCAGAGGTGGACGGACGAGAATTTGATACGTCGGGATCTGAGCCGGAGCGGTGCTGATGAGGAGCATTGGCGACGCTTGCCTGAAATTGAGAACGCTAATTCGGGGGAGGCAATGTAATACACCCTCCTCATTAAAATGACACGATCAATGGCAGTGCTCCAAACTCAGAATAAACAGGTGTCACGCGCACATTCCTTTAAAGGAGTTGAAGGTGATGTGTAGTATTCTTTCATTAGTGGATAGCACAAAGTCAAGGAAAGAATAGAAGCAAGAGTTACTTGCCGAGGAAACACTCAAAGGGCAGACAGTGACTCATTGCGCATTGGAAAGCTTTGTGCTAGTTTGCATGAAAAGAAAGTTTACCGAATGTTTGCATGTAACTTCTGCCATTGCTGTAGCTTAAGTGAAAAGATTCAGAAACTGCAAATAGGAACGGAGTGTAGACTTTGCAGATGTACATGTATTCCTAAACAACCAGACAATTGCAAAAGTCATGCTCCTGCGGAGTTAGCGTTATAGGGAGAAACCTTTGCAATGGACGATAAAAAGAAGGGTTAAAGTTGTGCAACAAGAGAATGAATTCAGGATACACGTTGCACTGAGCACCCTACACAGAAGCAACACTTTTTGATTGACACCAAAGGTGTGCGGTCGGCGCTAGCTGCTTTCCAGCGTCAAATTTCTTGAGTGGAGAGTCCCTCCCACGGCCCGTGCCAAACACTCGGCTTGGATTACTCGTGCACTTAACCTACCGGGTGGGTTTGATGATGGCGCATTCGGCTGGACGGCAGCGGCCATGTTGACGGCAGCCGATTCTGGGAGACCATGGCAGCCGTACACGCCCAAGACCACCTGCTTGCACACCAGAGGAGTAACGAGCTGATTGCACAAACACACTTTGGAGACTGCGAGTGCTGTATTTCTGTCGTAAGTACAACACACAGACACACACACACACTTTTTGTTTGTTTTTTAGTTATGTTTTTTGATTTCGTACAAAATATACATACGTAGACAATCCATTCTAGGTACCAAATACAAAAGAAATACAAATACACTTTTAAAAGACAAAATTAGCATCATTTTGCAGTATTTAATGCAACAGTCTCTCACTTAACTATCAACAATGATAAATAAATTAGAGTCAAACTAACTCAACAATACTAACAAAACAATACTCTATGTATGATATGCGTTATATTCCACTTGAATACATGCATTATACGCACACACACACACACACACACACGTGCGAGCACACCTGTGCATGCGCATGTACAAAGAAACCATCACTATCTGTGCACATGTCTCTGTCAGTGAGAAATTATTACATAAAATGTCATAAAATTATCAGAGTACATTGTTGTACCAACTTCAGTACTGAACTTCAAATGTGTTTGATATGTTTTTCACTAGGCATATAGGCATTAATAACAATAATCAAATTTGCTTCTTTTTCTAAGACTCTCTGAGCAATATCGACTTTTCAGAAAAATATTTATAAAAAGCAATGATTATCAAACATTAGGACTTTTTGAAAACTGAATGCCACTTTCTTTTTTTATGTTTTTTATCATTCAAGGTCACGCTATGGACCTTAACGTCATCTTGCTGATATGAATAAATCTATAGTCTGTGTTCAATCTGTAAAATGCTCCCAAAATCTTACACAACCATTTGCTTGTCCTTTCTCATTAGTTGTTTTGACAGCATAACAATGCTAGGAAATTGGTTAAAAGGCCAATCAGGACTGGACTATTTTATTCATTGAAGTTGACCAAGTGATATTGCATGTTATAATCCTTTGTCCACATCTTCTGTAGATGATGCATTCTTCAGTGTACTATGGCATATATAAGGTTATTGCAGGATAAGTGGTATCATGCATCTACGTTTGTATGACCAGTCGTGATGTTTTGAAGAAACCAGAATCTGAGCTGTCTTTCTTTATTTCTCTCTGTTTAAAAGAGACAACAATAATCCCTGAGCCCCTATTCAGCCGAAACATTGCCTGCATAACCGTCAAGAAGTTATGCAGAAAAAGTTGATATTCCTTTATTATTGTATCTCTCAAGCGGGCATTGCCTAATTGGCGTGCAGACTCAACCTTTTCGCGAAATTCCCAGCGGAATCGTCGATACCGGCAGGGTGACCGCTGGCAGGCTCACGCCGGCGCCCGCATGTACCTCCCCACGCTTTGCTGCTCAGGGACTTTGGGCTTCAGCCGAGCCAGTGGGATCAAGGGCTGAGTTGTGCATCTGCCCATTGTTGATAATGGTTTCAGACTATTTGGTTACCCTCTGTAGAGAAGTTGGGACATTTTAGAGTACCCCGTAGGAGATGTGGGCGGGCCAGCTTGTGTTGTGTCTTTGACTATAAAGGATGTAGCATGCATTTTTTCCCTCCTGATTTTCTTCAGGGCCTTTCCAGTTTTATGTGTTGTTTTTGCATTGTTCAGCAAAATCATGCTAGATTTTTTTTTCTTCTTTTAGATCAGAATAAATAGAATCGTGGGTGGGAAAAATGGTTTTGTAGTAACACTGCAAGATTGCTCAGGCAGGCAAAATTGTCAGATTTTTAAGCACCCTCTTACGGAAGATGCAATTTCCATCATAACACAACATCGTACTGGTGTTTTGAAGCTTGAAATGTTGCTCAGCAGATTGGTAATATTATTGTGGCAGGGACCAATCAAGCATACAATGTGGCATAGAATGTGCAGTATCGGGGTATGCAGTGAAATTCATGTCAAGACGCTGAAGGTTAGGACATCCTTGACGTGATGATTTGATAATTATATTGAAACGGAGAATCAGTCTTTAGTGAAGAAAGAATGTTGATTCTGCACTCCAAAACTATAAAACACACACACACTCAAAATCAATATCCAGGACTCCTGATGTGACAGACTCTTGTCTGTGACATACATACATTATATGTACACACACACACACACACACACACACACAGACATACACACAAACACACACACACAGACATACACACAAACACACATTCTCACACGTGCACACGTGCATGCAAAATAGAAAAAAAAAAGGGCATACTCATCAAAACATTGTGAATACACGATGAAGCCCAGGGTTGAATATTTTCCACCGTGATAAAGAGTATTTTTGTTTGTGTGTGCATTTACAGTATGTATCCATGCATGTGTGCTGTTTTGCAAATGTCTTTTGGAGTTATCGGATGTGTACCAGTTAGGAAGGATCTTAGGGAAGCGCATTTCTGCCAGCCAAGCTAAAATGGCGGTGCTGATGTTTCATGAGAATTATTGCCATGAAAGTATTCCCTTTTTTAGGCATTGAAAAAACATCAACACATTATGCCATTAAAGGCAAGACTGCTGTTAGAGAAGACACCTCTGTATTGTCAAAGCAAACTAACATAATGATTCCCCCCCCCCCAATAAATGGCCTCCTTATTGGCTTAATTATACACTGAGGGAAGAAATAGTTTTGCATAGGAATTCCCTGGAATTGCATCTCCAGAATTAGTTGCTGCATTGATGGTGTGAATTAACCCCATTATATTCAGACTTTTTTTTCTTTTCGTCGAGAGATAAATGAGGCGGTACTCCCCGAGAGAATTCTGATATTCCAGTTACGTTATTATCTCATTAAGTCAGCCAACTGACTGTAAACACATCTTCATTCATTGTAGGGTGTCTGGTATTTCACACATTGGAAAGAAAGATGGTTTTAGCTGTCTCACTTGTTGCCGTAAAATGATAACAAAATGCAATTATCCCTGCAGGTGAAGGTGATGAAAATGGGTTAAACAATGATGACCTTGGGTATGCCGCAGGAAGATGTTAAAAGTAGTCACTTTTGTCACAATATTGGAAGCATCATATATTTATTCTTTTTTGACAACAGAATGCCATTGAAAGTGGGAATATGTTTGAATACATACATTTCAAGCATGTTTTTATTTTCTAAGTCTCTTTTTAGAGTGGGCCTAAAGTCATACTGATATGAATGAGTATTCATTGATATGCACCATTATGGGTGTCCCTAATAGTGTATTACTAAACAAAACAACCACATGCACATTGTAAAAAACAGACAACACCTACAAAGCAGTATTTGTTTGTGTGAGTGTATACTTGTGATAGTTTATGTGTATGTTTGTATGTAAATAATGTATACAGCCATACACACATATTGAATGCAAACATTTTATGTACCATATAATATGTGGGATTATCTTTTTCTTTTTTTTTTCCCAGATGAGCTGAGAGTTGTAGGGGCAGCAAAGAATGAAAGAGATAAATATATGGAATAGACGAGGGAGAGGGAGAGAGAGAGGAGAGAGTGGGGAGGGGGTGGACTCAAGAATTAGGTGAAGGAAAGGGTCCGTTAGTGAGCAAGCAAGATGTATGCGCTTTTTTTAAATAGGCTGGCTGTGTTTGCTTGGACTTGAAGCGCGCTGTGCATATACTGCGCCAAGTCAGCGAATCCTGGTTCGAGTGTGTTTGCCGTCTATTACGCAGTCCAGCGCGTTTAACTCCTGACATGAAGGCAGTCGAGGGTGGACTGCATCGATTAGTTTGAGAGTGAAAGATGTGGTCATAGCTACCTCCTTTTATATTTTTTGTTTTGTTTTGCCTTGTTTTTGTTTGTCTGGGTTTTTTTTTTTGGAGGGGGGAGGAATGGAAGCAATAGGGTCCTAGATGTGTACCTATGTCGGGTTAAGGGACTTCAGATGATAAAAGTACTAAGTAAAAGGGCTGAACTTGGTGAAATACTTGTGAAAAATGTTCAGGCTATTTAGTGGAAAGGCAGAAGAGTAGATTGATGCTGATGATCAGGAAGAGTTTATCTCAGCCTGGAGAATTGGTTTGAGGTACTGGAAAATGGTTGACATTATCGCAGACATTTTGGTGATAAGTAGTGACAAAGATGAAGTAACCAGTCTCTCTCTCTCTATGCTGTAGAGAACAGCCTTGTGAAGCCAAGGGATTTCTGATACTCCCAGGTTTTGAATTTGCAAGGTATAGTTGTACAACGTTAATGTACCTCTTCCATACATCATCTTGAATGGTAGTAGTAGTAGCAGTAGAAGTAGTAGTAGTAGTAGTAATAGTAGTAGTAGTAGTAGTAGTAGTAGTAGTAGTGGTAATAATAGTAGTAGTAGTAATGATAACAATATTAATAATAACAATAATAGTAATAATGATGATAATAATAGTAATAATAATAATAATAATAATGATGATGATGATGATGATAATGATAATGATAATGATGATAATAATAATGATAATATTAATATTGATAATAATGATAATAATTATAATAAAAGTAGAAGTAGTAGTAGTAGTAGTAGTAACCAGTAGTAGTAGTAGTAGTAGTAGTAGTAGTAGCAGCAGCATAGCAATAGTAGTAGTAGTAGCACCATGCTTCCTCAAACTGTCAGTGTATTCCTCATTTTTGTAGAAGGCAGGTTAGAGAAGTGGAATGAAAGAGAAAAAGATGACAACACACACCAGGGGGGCATTTCATGAAGGAACTTGTCGGATAAAATGTCCGACAAGTCAATGATATCCGACAAGTTAATAGAATTCAGCCAATCAGACTAAAGAATTTCTCAAAACTTGTCGGATATAATTGACTTGTCAGATATTTTATCCGACAAGTTCCTTCATGAAATGCCCCCCAGATGCCAATTAGGATTAAGATCCATAAAACAGGAGTCGTTTAATGCTTCAGATCAACAAACTCATCGGGCAATTAAATGGAGTAAACAATTGAATAAACCGGCTGCAATAGTACGTAGAATCTCTAGATGCTTCAAAAAAGGAATATGTTATATTGCATTTCATGTTGATTTACTGGTCTAATTAGGCGTCCGTTTGGATTTCTTGACATAGAGTAAGAGTGGCTAATTTGCTCAATCCTCTCTTACAGTAGACATAGTAGAACCCATTGATTTCAAGTCAAAACACTCAGGATGTGGTTGCTATCGAGGTAATTGGCAAACTCAGCAGCTAGAGATAGAAGCAGGAAGAGAGATATAGAAAGAGGGGGAGATATATAGAGAGAAACATAGAGAGATATAGAGAGAGATATGGAGAGATATAGAGAGAGACATAGAGAGATATAGAGAGAAACAAAGAGAGATAAAGAGAGATAGAATGAGACATAGAGAGATATAGAGAGAGACATAGAGAGATATAGAGAGAAACATAGAGAGAGACATAGAGAGATATAGAGAGAGACATAGAGAGATATAGAGAGAAACAGAGAGAGATGTAGAGAGAAACATAGAGAGATATAGAATGAGACATAGAGAGATATAGAGCTCTAGAGACATAGAGAGATGTAGAGAGAAACATAGGGAGATATAGAGAGAAACATAGAGAGATAGAGTGAGACATAGAGAGATATAGAGAGAGACATAGAGAGGTACAGCTGTAGAGAAAGTGAGAGAGATAGAGATGGAAAGTTAGAGAGAGAAGAGCAGAATATATCTCACGCTGCAAACTGGAATATCAGTTATGTCTGCATAGGAAATACGGGCAAAAATAGTGCAGGCCATCAATTGGAACGCCAATTCTTGAATGCCGAATTGCGAGGGGTTTCCCACCATTATTCATATTGCCGGGAAGCGATACAAATTATACAGCTCCCCGTCGTAATGTATGTGACCCTACATTATTCATGACAGTGCGCAATGCTCAGAGTCTCACGCTCATCTTCCCGACTTTTCTTTCTCTTTTTTTTTTTTTTTGAGTGTGTAAAAGTATAGCAATGATTTATCAGAAATGTTTATTTTGACATTCTTCGTCTATTCCATGTGACGTTGTAGAGACGATTATGCACCAAGCATGCCCTGCTACCTCTTTCTTATCATGGTTCTATTGTACAAGCTATTCTTTATGAATTGATATTTTCTTTAACACATACATTTTATACAATGCACACAGTGCAAGAGTACTAGTGTGAGTATGTGTTTGTCTATATGTGTGTGTATTTGTGTGTATACGAGATGCCCTCCTTTAAATTCAGCTACATTCATGTATATTAATCAAAATGTCATTTTTTTTTTTTTGCCATTTGTGCCATAAACTGTGCATACACTCAAAACAAAATGTATACAATCATAAACACAACCTGATTATTTTCTGTATTCAAAATATTTCAAAGATTTACAACTGTATGTGAATTATATGACAAAAATGGCAAAATTTGAACTAGGCCATATGGAATTAATTTACATTGTATTGAACAATGGGTAATCAGGTAGGCTGATGGAAGTGTAAATGTGAATAGAAACAGGAACATGATGTACTGCCACATGTTGGTATTTGGCACCCAATCATAATCCCTATGTCCTGTCAGGGGTGTTTAACCTTTCATTAAACTGTTAGGCTGAGAATGTCCTAGCAAGAGAATCTTGTCTACATTTCTTTTTCTCTCAGTCATTCTTATACTCCTTCCAAGTTTGTTCCTTATTTCCTTTTTCCTACCATATTTCCCCCATCTATAAAAATCTCATTCATACTTGCTCTAGCTGCCCTAATTCCTCTCACCTTTCCCTTTTTGTTAACTCTTAATACTTTTTATCTACCCCTCTTTCCTGTCCCATATTATCTTCTATTTTTTTTTTTTTTGAGGGGGGATGAAAGGGATCACTTCTACATGGAAAGGTCCCGCATACCCTCAACAGTGCTGAGTCTTCTGTCCTCGTGGACATGCATATTCATATTCATATTCATATATCATCGCTAGGGCGACAAGACCTCATACATACAAAATGTCAAATGTTCAGGAGCTGCCAAAGCACTATAGAGAATAGAATAGCCTTTCCTTTGACATGTCTTGATGGCTTCATTTTTGGATGTAAGACAGCTAGGATTTGGACAGGACATCACTTAACCGATCAATTTAACAGATCAATTCCAATATTGTCATTTTAATTATTTACTTAGGTCAACAGGTAACTTAGCATTGCCAAAACCCAGGACAGAATACTGTAAAAGAACTTTTTATTATAGGGGTGCTGTGCAATACAACAATCTCCCTCCAAGCTTAAAAGTTGTTTGTAGTCCTGCTTCATTTTCTAGTAAATTGATATCATTTGTTCCAGATTTTTTGTAATCCTTTTATAGTATGTTTACTTTCTTTGTAGCTTAGTCGACATACAATGTCCTTTTTTCTCTTGTCAGTGATATACATATTTTTTACAGTTTGAATGTTTGTTTCTTTTTTTTCCTGATGTCAATATCAATTTTATACTAGGACCCCATGGAAGAACAGCCATGTCTTCGTAGACTGAGCTGAATGGGCTATCCTACCGTACATATTCGTTGCTTATTTCCCTCTCTTGTTTTCTTCCTCTTTTCCATATTTGATGCATTCTTTGTATTGTTCTACTGTTGATCATATGTTGTATATTGCTTGTCATACTTTACTGTACTCTTTTTTTATGCTGAATTTACGGTGAATAAATAAATCAAATCAAATCAAACCGATTATATGACCATATATCCAAAAAAGTCATTTTCACCAAAATTTGAGATACAAGGTCTTGTCACCCCAGTGACGATATGGCTTTGTCCTCTTTGAGGTGAAGACTGGAGATGGGTCCTTTTGGTGTCTTACTGGTCTCAGAGATAGGTTTTGTATTATGAGGGGCAGCGATTGTGGGTCTGCCTCCTCATACATATTGGGGGGGGGGGGGGGAAGGTGCTGCTGTGGTGAGAAATACACAAAAGACACCAATCGGTCAGCAATATTGATGTGTGGGTCACTTCTACATGTAAGAATCAGTGTGTAAGACCAGAGAATAGTTTTCCTGGTATTGCATGGCAATTTGCTATGTATTTTGGATATAGCTGATGTACATAATGTGATTTGCATAGCTATTTCATTATGCAGTTATGTACCATTTTGTTTAAAATACAATTTAAATGTCCATTGACTAAAATTGCTCCTCAATTTCAAGAAGGGAGATTGTTCCCTGTAGGACACTATACAAATGTACTGACCCCTCCTAGTGGCATTTTGTATACATATATGTATAATGTGGGCAGCAACTGGTCATCACACAAACATTTATGAATTATTTGGTCTTGTATACATGGTATTATTTTCAGTGGTATAGTGTGATGTAATCTTGCACTATTTGTGGCACAATGTGAACAAAATCACTGAAATATTATTTGAAGTATTCAGTGCTTTATGAGAAAAAGCAAGCTTTGTCATTGCCATCATAACAGAAGAGAAATTTCTTCTTTTCTGTGAGAAACCAATGAAGATATATATATTTTTTGTAACTGTTTTTATATTGTATTGAATTAGGAACCAATGTTGTGACAGTGCATCCTCAAGCTATGCTAACTCTTGCTGGCTTCAGATCTGTTAAATGTCAGTATACATTATGGCAACATTGAGTATCAAGTGGACAAGTATTTATCGTGACTGAAATGGTGATTACCGGATTAATATCACAATATTTGCAGTCCATGCTCATACACGTAATGTGGGTGTCATATCAGTAATGACCGCTGTGATATATTTGCTTGCATAAATGGTATAGATGTTAATGAGCCATCAAATTTGCCACCCTGAAAGCCTTTGCACCCCAGTGCTGTTTCATGGTCAGTACAAAATCTTGCCTGTTGCCGCATATCCTCAAAGCAGGCACGGGAGTGTGTAATTGATTTTATGCCCAACACGTACCACCCCCGATACATTTTCTCACCCGCCATTGTTGAACTGGCACGTGTGTGCATCACGATTACACCGAGAGCAAATAGACCGTAGCACCCGTGGTATAATGATGGCGCTAACCACGGCGAGCACGCCCCGGCGACGGCAGAGGCGAGAAGACATAGCCGCCGCATATCTGCAAAGCTGCGGACGCTAATAGATCGTGATGTGCCGTCTCGCTCCCGTTTCGGCTGCAGATTGTAATTAGATGAATGCATGTGCGCCCCGGCGGCTGTTTTCCTTCCCCGAATGTGGGAAATATTAGCCGCTCATCGTCATCATGGGGGGAAGAGTTCCCGAGGAAAGGGACAAATGGGGAAGGGGGGGGGGTAAGAGAGAAACTGGAGCACAAGATGATGATTAGCATTCAATAACTTTGTCTCAAGGGCTGTGGAAGACGTGAAATCCACTCTCCATACCAATGTGCCAGTGATGACCTTGGGTAGTGAATTCCAGCATGTGGGGCTGATGGAAACCTTCACCTACCATAACCTTTATCGCAGCAACAACACAATCACTTTTCCATCTCTCTTCCACACCATCCCACTTCCCACAATATTCCTAGCAGAACAAGATTGATGAGTGCAACAAAATCCAACTTTATTCATGAATTTCCAGCGAGAGAGAAAATGTCAAGTGTATTCATATATAAATAGGGAAAGAGTTATGGGATCAACTGTATGTAAGGAGATGATCTAATGAAGATGGGGGAAATATGGAACTTTTATTAAGCATTTGATGATTTGGGTTTTGTTTTTTATCAATCTATTTTTCTCCACTGGCTGAATTTTGTGCTGCTCTTTACTGTCTTTTTCAGTCAGTTTTGATTTGTAGAGGTTATCAAATTATGCCTCCAATTATGTTGAGTATTCATTTGATGAACTATTGATATTCATGTGAAGTGAACACTGGCGGCTTCAAATTTTTGACCTGGTCATGTACGTGTGGCTATCATGTCACTTGCATAAGTTACTTCACACATTGATTTTTTCTTTGCATGAGGAAAAAAAAACCAGGAATTCACCATTTTTATTTATTTATTTATTTATTTTATTTTATTTTATTATTATCATTATTATTATTTTTTTTTTTTTTTTTTGGGGGGGGGATGTTTATCCGAAAGAGATAAAATGATTTTGCAATATTTCAAGGCATCCTGTTGAGAAATTAGGTATTCACATGAGATCCTTTTGTAGAAAGTCAGCAAAAAAACAGCAACAACAAGAATGTCAACAAAAACAATCTTAGTGCTTTTGTGTGTAATTAACTTGATCATTAAGTTAAGATTTCTGTGCAAACAAGTTTTTGGTCATGTGAGCAGGATTCCTTTTCTTTCAAACATCCCATTGGTTGCCATAATTGCATACTAATAGTCAAACTGTCGTAGTCCTCTTTTATCTTGACAACCCTGTTGTCAATTTAAAAAGAAAATTCTCTGAGATTCATACATGTAAGGTAATATCCCACTAAAAAAAAATAAGTAAACTTAAAATACATCCATGCTTGCCCCATATTTCTAAATTGGAACAGTCACCCCTCACTATACACCTTAACAATGTGAAAAAACATCTGATCTGAAGACATACATGTCGGTTTCTGTTATGTTTTGAGTAGGTTTGGACCACAAGCAATGCAAGACCGCACATTCAGAGGTTAATAGACTCTACTTTCTTAGTCATTTCTTTGCTTGTTTATTTGTTTATTCATTTTTCACGCTACACATGCATCCTTGCAAAGTTCAGCAGTGCCCCATGATTGTCCATTAGACCTTCAGAAGACCTTAAGGCACAAATCGATATTTCTCATACGAACTACATCCTATGCAATTACTTGTATGATACCATTGAAATAACACCTTGTTCTTCCCTGTACAATCAATAGGTCTTTCTTGCTTTCCTGAGCTTTGTGTCTATACAGTCACATTTGACAGCACTGATTTGTTTGAATTGCACCATGACAATTTAACGAGAGTGAGAGAGAGAGAGAGAGAGTAGCAAAACTTTCTGCACTGTTAACGCAACTAATATTCAAGACATCTTAAGGTAGTAGATTTGTCTTTGTCATCCTGTGCTGTGTGCTGCTTTCTCTGTCTGTCTGTCTGTTTGTCTGTATGTATGTATGTCTGTCTGCCTCTCAGTCACACACACACACACACACATGTATACACAGATACCAAGTTGGGAGTGCACTGTGTTTAGGATGACACACGCTGTCTGTATTCCTTCTGTCCGTACAGATCGATATAGGAGGCCAATGAACGGTAGAGCATGGAAACTTGTGAACCCCTGGCTGCACTCTTAACTTCCTCGTTGTTGTTTCTCTCTCATCGATTGTATGAAATTAAAGTCACGTCAAATGATTATCAGACAGTCTTCCCCCGCCCCTTTTCAACCCCCCACCAACAAGTCTGTGCCCGCCAGCTAGGATCTATCCGCCTTTGCTACATGTATGATTATATTGAACTTGATATACATCCCCCCTCCAAACCAGATTTACTTTAGGAGGAAAAAATAGATCTAGGGTGAGGGGTGAAGGGGGCGCAAGGAGGGACAACCACCTGTCTTCCTGTACAAATATGGGCGAAAGATCTGAAATGGAAAGGATGCAGAGGATGTACAAATCCCTGCGGTCTTTAAGAGTCCATTGGCCTGTGTGTGCCGTGGAGCATCTGCAGCGAGATCTTGCAGCTTTACATCACCGTCAAACCCGTGCTCTTGAGGACTACGAGATGGTTATTAAGTCCTCCTCTCACCCAGGGATGTTGACTCTATCCCAGTGCCTTACCAAATGGTGCAGGTCTTGCCGAATCAGCAATGTGTTCAAATTGTCTTCATTCCATCTTTCTTTCTTCTGATGTCTTCTCCTTGGCTTGCTCATCATCATCCTCTCTCAGGTTTCCAGGTCTTCTTTCTTTCCCCCTCTCATACATTGCTCTGTCTCTTGTTTTCATGTATATTATAGCCTTATTTTGCTTTTATGGAACTAATGTTATTTAGACAATATTTCAATCAGAGTAAAGATCTAGAGAAAGTTAAACTCCTTGCCAAAAGTCCCTCCCACGGCCCTTTGCCACCCCTCCATGTTTGTGATCATCCTTGAGGTTGGCACTTAACTTGATACGACTGAATGAGACGTTGATTGTGTGCGATTGAGGTTGAACTTTGCAGAGCGTACCAGTCATGGGACATATCAAGTGCTGGCTGTGTTGGACAACAGCAGTGACATTTATCATCGTCTTAAAGTTGCCGTTGTCACTGTGTTGTTTCAAATTCGGGCAAGGATTTTGAGAAAGGATTCTTCTCATGGTAGTGGGGTAGATTTTCAGATCATATTTTAACATATTATTATGAACAGACAGTGCTGTTTGTCCATTGTGTATGATACTGTAGTGAGAAAAGAAAAATTAGAATGGAAAAGTTGTTCCTATAGATGAAAGCTGTGACATTAGAGATACATATTAGAGATCCAAAATTTGAATGCTGGGAAACAAGCACAAAATGTTTGCTGTGGTAGAAGCATTGACACCACTTTATGCTGCCATCCTAACATCACCTCCTCAGGAGTTGTAGGATGTGAAATATTCATCTCATATGCGAGTATCATTGCAATTCTATCAGTCTTACAGTCAAAGTGGCTTCTATGGCCGGAATTCTTCAAGGTAGTTTAACCCGTTGAGGACGGACTGGTTTTGCCATACCATAACACATATTTCCCATAGACACAAGGTCTGCCCAAGTATCCTCAGGACTCGGCTTCAACGGGTTAGATTCTAGTCTATGACTTACACTTGTGTGCAATTTTGGTTATATAAACATGCATGACATAACAAGTTTGTCAATAAACATCAGTATGCAACTAGTATGCATACAGGGACACACATTTTGCGAGGTACGCCTGCGTAATCCACACTTGTTTTCGTCCACAGACTAAATTTGGACTATGGATTTGATTTAATGTTTGTTTGTGAATTTGGATCTGCATTGTATAAGCCTGGTGTTATACAAGTTCATGGCAAACACTGTACCTCCCCCACCGAGTCCACACGCAGTGTAGGCGTTTTTATCAGGTTGTCCTGTATGGCAAGAATTCATCTTGTCAAACATTTTGAACACTGCTTGATATCAACACTCTTGATACCTCTGTAGATACACAAAAAGTAAAAATGCTTTGTATCAATTCATCTACAAGTGTATGCAGTCAGTATGCATTCTATACATTCATTCCTCATTCATTCATTCATTCTTTCATTCATTCATTCATTCATTCATTCATTCATTCATTCATTCATTCATTCATTCATTCATTCATTCATTCATTCATTCATTCATTCATTCATACATTCATTCATACATATCCCTGTCCTTGATAAAGGTCCAGTTTACATTTGAGAGCAGTGATTTTAGAAATGTTCAAGATATCACATTTGATGCATATGTGTAGGTCTGTTGTATCACAAAACATCCTACCATATAAAATTTTCGCAATAAAGCCTAAAATATAAGGAGATATCAGTATTTTTCTCAATAAACCGTAACTGTAGATGGTTTAGTCTGGAAGCATTCTTATTATAACTATTGTTCACATTTTGTGTATTTAACAATACTTAACATCGATTATACTGATTCAAATTTTTACAGTGGTTGTTTCTATCCCTAACTCACATTTTAGAACTATTTTAAAGCACTAATGCTGGGGTTTTGTTTAATCTGCAAATGGTAAAATTATGCCTTTAATGTATTGATTTAGCTGTTATATTTGGGAGCTGGTCCATTCACTGCAGTAATTTTGTGTTTTGGCAAGGTTGTGGTCATCTATAAGGAGTGAAAAATGATTTCTGGTGCCAGTACCATGTCCCATCTGTGTAGCTGCTTTACCTTCTACTGTCCTGGTCTGCCTGATCATTTCTGTAGGCCATGACCATTGATTTAGCCTTTGATCTAGGTTTGACATGAAATGCTCACATATCTTCTTTTCTTCTTTTTTTTTCTGCAAGTTTGGCACTTTCTCTTTTTTTCCCCTGTTTTGTTCCCTTGCTCCTCTCTTTCTCTGTCACGCTCTGTTGTCATTTAAGTTTTTTTTTAATTATTTTTTTCTTTCTTTACAAGGGGCCACATATTATAAGCACAAACCTTTCATAGGCCTCTTCACATTTTTTTTTCAGAATATATGAGTTTGACTCTTGTTTGTTTTATTGATCAAAGACATGAAATTGATGATATTTTGCTTTTCTATGTTGTTCAAATGCTTGTCCAATGTCATTCATTGTTATATATTCTGTTGATAAAACAAATAAAGACAGTTTGCATTGAATTGAATCTGTATCCCAAAGGTGCCACAGATAACCTACATCAGAGGGATGGATGGTATAAATTATTTTTTTGGTCGGCAATGATGGATCAGAAAGAGAGTGCCAAAAAAAAAGAGAAAAAAAAGAAGAAGAAGATGAAGGAGAAGAAGAAGAAGAAGAAGAAGAAGAAGAAGAAGAATTAAGAGGTATGAGAGAAATAGATAAAGATAATGGCTTAAAGGATGTGAAATGGAGCCAAGTGTGATGTTACGAGCACTTCTTCATCTCCAAGAGTACTTAGGTTTCAGGATGTATGCAGCACTGCACTTCAGCTTTAAAAGCTTTAGTCCACTCCGCAGGAATTATCCATTTGTTTCCCATTCAGTGATGTCATTAGTAGTATGGACTAGTCCTAATTTAAAGCAATAAAAAAAAGCAGAATTAAAATGTTAAGAGGGCTATTGACACACATGGAATGGCTTGCGTAGTTGTAAAGAGATCCATTCAAGTTAAGGGTAGATCTTATTTTAAGACCTTAGGGAATGCACCTTAGCTTTTATTTTCCATGTATTTTTTCCTTGAACACCCAAATCTGTCCTAATTCAGTCCTTTTCTATGCCTTTGTTATCACACATGATTTTTTTTTCCTACCATGATGAGAAACTTTATTTTTAAAAAAAAGTAGAAATGTTTGACTTTTTCTGTCCAAGTTGTTGAAATTTGTATGAGAAGACTGATTTTTGGTAAGGTATTAGTTTTGAAAAGTGATGCTCTTTTTGCAAATGAAAATGAAATCTAAGAATCAATAGAGAAAAGTGAAGGATATGCAATCATATAAATATATATATATATATATATATATATATATATATATATATATATAATATTTTTTCGCTAGCAGAGGAAGGAAATGTAGAGAATGCAACACAGCAAATCTCATTTTCTTTGCTCATTTTTCCACTAATGATATTCATTTCTGGTCAGTTTCCCTCTGTTTGCGTTTGTTACATTACTTATTGTGGTACAAACACTTTTTGTGTGATTAGTAGGCCTACGTAAACCTGCTCTCAGTGTAGAGGGGGTAGAATTGACCTTTGGCTCAATATAATTTGAAATGCCCTCTGGAAACTGGAGTATTAATGGTAAATGAGGTACTTGGGAAAACAGTTCCTCCAAGCAAGTGCTTCAGAAATGTTTTGGCATTCTACGAAGGTTGTTATGACTTAAATCGCTAAACACTAAAAAATCCATGCCACTTTTGGAGAGAAACTAGAAATGCTTTTGGCCATGAAAGCCTCCAGATCTGAACAACACAAAATGATCGGTATTCAAATGGCCTTGCAGTCAAATGTTGAAGCCTGGGTTCTGTATACACCCCATATTTTGCTTTTTCTTGCTTTAGTTTGATATTGTATCATCTGCACGTACAGCGTAGAAGGGGGAGTCGAAGATGAGCTGACCGGGGCAAACACAACTTCCACCTTAGAGCCAATAGGCCATGTGACAGAACGGGAAACCCCGCAAATCAATCACTTACGAGCTTCAAATTGCGTGATTGGGTTCGCATTCTGTTCCCCCCTCTTTTTCTCTTTCTTTCTATTCTTTTGTTTTCGTTTTTGTTTTCAACTTTGCAGTCTAGTATCAGGGCTTACACGTTGTGCATTGTAGTGATTTGCTATTAAAGAAATGCTCGGCCAATGCTGTGCCCTACAGCACATCTACACAATACTTGTAGCAAGAATAATGCAATGTAAGATGTAAAGTTTGCACTGGTGTATTCAATCAGTATTCTGTATCATCACTGCTTTCATAGGAGATATTATATACCTCATTTCTAGAATCCTCTCATCTGATTGGTTAAAAGGGGAGTCATGAAAATAACTGTGCCCTATTTTTGAGTTACTGTCATCGCGGCCCGGGCACAGTAAGTGAATAGGTTTGGAGACAGTCGTGACCCCATACAAATAGAGCGCTCATAATACGCACCAATGATACGACTGCCGCGCATTCAATCAGCGTGCTGTAAAAGAGACTAGCAGACTGGTTGTTGGGAGACAATCGCAACCCCATATAATACACGTAACGTACACTGTACACATATAGATGATCACTGTACGCACCAATGACACGACCGCCGCGCTGTCGATAAGCATTGATTACGAGTGCTGTAAAAGAGACTAGAATCTATATTTTCGGAATCTATATTTTCGGTATATAAAACAAATGCCCGCTTGATATTCGGGGTACAGTTAAAATTATGTAGGCCCTCAGTGATGTGAAAACCATAACCATGCCCTCAGCTTCGCTTCGGGCATAGTTACGGTTTTCACATCACCTTGGGCCCATAATTTTAACTGTGCCCCTCATAGCAGTCATTATTTGTATACTATTTCTAGGATCTCAAAGTGATGGGAGATAAATATTAGTGCAATGCCATGATGTCATATATCATGTTATATATAAATACCAGTAATGATTTCTTATAAATTAGTCTTCATCATAAAAGTTGACAAAGTAACCCTTATTTCAAACCTCCTTCAATTTCTGGTATTTTAGACAAATTTATTTTCTGTTCGATCTTCATGTCAAATTCCAACTGATTGCAGATATTTGAGGGTTTTTTTTGTGTGTAATACTCTCTGATTTTTAAATCTGCTCAGACCTTTAGAATGACCTTTCTCTGTATAGATTTCACCATCTCACTCTCTACCTCTTGGGTGCTAATATATCTTCATTATGAATTTATCGATGATATTCACTCAAGCTTCACGAGGCGATAGTTGGTAGTTGCTGAGGGAATATTTCTGTCTGGCAGCTAGAGCGCCTTGATGACTCAAGTAAGGGAACGGCCTCCTCGAAACTCAAAATACGTCTGAAGGGAAAGAAAATTTATCGCCCTCCAGGTAGGCATTAATTACAATAAGTCAGACGGTGTACGTCCCGGCCTGTCCCGTCTTGTCCCAGGGAAAGTAGCTAACAGCGGGTTTTGTTTATTCTATCGTGCGGAAGGACTGCGTTTCGGCATACGGGCAGAGCGGTGCAACAACCTCCATCATGATTGAAGATGGGCCCAGGTGTCGTTCGAAGAGACAAGATTTAAAAAAAAAAGAAGAAGAGGAAGGATGGACGACATATGATGACGCAGGATGCATCGACTGTATTTCGGATGCTGCTACCGATTGGTCCTGAGTACCCCTTTTCTTGATTGACTGCCCTGAAGCAGTTCTAGCACTATGAATAAATCTTTTTTTTTTAAGGAATTGGTAATCAGGTTTAGTGAATGCAACAGGTTTGTATGACATGGGTGACCTTAGAAGGAGAAAGAAATCCTAGCCATTGTTATGATGTGCATTTCCTTTGAATATATGAAATTACACACCTCCAAAACTTGAGTATATTAGATAATGTCCAAGTTTTTATTTCTTTCTGAATATTGTAATTACTTGTGGGATGTGTTCAAAACAAGTGAGAGATTAGAATCACTGACCATGACAACATATGTATGGACATAATATAGAAGTAGACTTCAAAGATTTCATCTCTTCTCCAAGTAATGGATGTGATTATGGATTTTACCATTGAAAGATAGAATCAGGAGGAATTTGAGTGTTTACAGCCCGTATGAAACTTCAGTCTTCTCTGACAAAAAGCCAAAGAAATTAAAAAAAAAAACATTGTCAGAGGCAAGGTTTCTGTAGGCAAGCCTCTTGGCATGCATCATTGGCCAGATTTTGACCTTCAGCGAAGACAGCGAGGCGTTCACTTTGGACGGGCGTCGGTGGCCACTCGTGACCAACAGGTTGGTCAGGATGTCTCCGCAGAGATTTTGTGGTTTGCAGATCAGAGAAGGAATCTCACCGCAACAACAACAACAAAAGAAAAGAGAGCCAGTTTTACCACAAGAAAGCTTCGGTTGAGAACTAAGGATTACATTGTGTCCACGGACTTAGCATGAAGTCAACACTCTTGTCAGTTGTGCTGATACTTTCTCACCTATTTCTCTTTCTGTGCTTTGGTCTCTGATTGGCATGCATGCCTGAGTGCTTTCTTTACTGTTTAATTGCCAGTGAATAGAGATTAACTAATCTCCTTAATCCCTATTGTGCCACCATTGGCTTTTCTGATGGACTGAAGCAAGCTGCTACATCTGGATGGGCTTGCTATCCTCACAACTAGGTCAAGTTTGGTGGGATTATCAGCCGATGAAAAAGCTTTGCAAGTAAACCCGTTGGGGACGGGCTGATTTTGCTACAACATGCATTTCCCATAGACACTTGCCCGAGTATACTCGGTACGAGTATACTCGCCACTCGTCCTCAACGGGTTAAAGGGAAGCGCCTGGCATGTAAAGAGTTAACAAGATATTGACGTGGCAAAGACAGAACAAGCTCGATCACTTTGTGTCACCCAGGCGTGTCCAATTTAGCAACCTTTAAATCGAGCAAAGCAAAGACTCTCTATGAAATAGAAAAGTGATTTTGTGTAGGTAAAGTGTTGATCTTCCAATCAAATACCAGGGTGGGGATATTTGATAGTGACAAAAACCTTCTGAGCACTGGAATGATTATTTTGCACTAGGAGCATTTTGGCAGTATTATTTGGCATGTATTCTTGGAAATCTGATCTCAAAATTGTTCGAAAGCAAGGCCGTGTAGAAAAGAGGGGGCTAGAGATTGAATGTGTGCGAGAAATTAAAAAAAGAAAACATATGTGACCCGCTACAACAAAATGGTCCTAAAGTCGCGCACGGTCGAAGCCGTGAAAATCGAGTTTGAAGTCAGAGCATCAAAATTGGTCAAAACTTACGATTTTCTGAATTTGACATATTATTGGAGTCTGACATGTCTTCTGTCATCTGTCAAAATTTTGAAGCAAAATGAAGAAAGGAAAGACCAACAAATAGCGTTTTTCTGGGCCATGTTTTTTGGCGTTTCAACAAAGCAGAAACTGGTTCGAACATTTGGATTGAGCGCCACACATCAGGCTCCGCCCCTAACAATGACCAGAGTAATCTCATTGGTCAGTTTGCTGCTTGCCGCTTACCGAAGCGTGAAGCTCACACACTGCCCAGTCGACTGGTGCGTGCTGGCGGGGTGCGCTATGCCCAGCCGCTTCTCCTGGCATCCTGGTCACTGATTGGTCGGTGAGGAGACCGCCGACGCTGTGTTTGAATGAGCATTTCGGGGGTTGCTAGGGCTTACCTTCCATTGTCCGGAGGTGAATACTGGACTTGCGTGTCCCTTGATCGTAATTGCGTCGCAAGGAGAACTTTTAGGGCGCTTTTCTAGAAACAGTGATTTCCCAGACGTCTCGACATGCTCTCTTTTAAACATCGATATCTCCACAGCCGATTATTTTTGTAGGATGTGTTATATATCAATTTTAAGCAGAAAGATTAGGGAATTGTGTCATGTAATTTTCAAATAATCGACTTCGCCCGACTTTAGGATCATTTTGTTGTAGCGGGTCACATATTATTAGGGAAATGGAGTTCTTATTGAGATTTTTTAGACTTTTTCACGAGGCAACGGACATCCCAATTTGGAATTGTAAATCTTATCTGTGAGAAAAGACTACTATAGAAAATCACAGCATTGCTCTGTATGACTTACAGATACTGCATGAATTATAGTCATATGAGAGAGCGAGGAGTTAAGACAGCGTAACTCTTCAATCGATAGGTTTCTATCATTTTTTTTTTTTCCGTTTGAGTTTCTAAATTGATTATCTACTATCTATCTGGCATGATAGGTTTTCTCTGGATGTAAGAGGTAACCTCAGCTCCGTGGAATGAAGAGACTATTCATGATCATCTGATCTGTGCACTTGAATGCTGCAATGTGCATGATGATATGGAGCCGCTGCATTTCACGTACGATCATGAGTGTGCTCTGAAGCAATAGAGGAATGCTGTGCATGACGAGTTTTCGGAGGAAGTACGTCTAACATATGCTTCAAATGATGGATATATCGAGGGATTGATACAGTCAACCCACTGTATGACCTTTGAGATACTTGCTTTAAATTTGCTAAGTGTAAAATTGCATTTGAGTAAGGTATATATAGTGGATTGAGAGATCATGTGAATGCACTGTAATGTATTGCTCGTATGCTCTGTGTTGTTTCCTGTTACGGAATATGATTTTAGATTCTAATCCCTTTTTAATAGCAACTATGGGTTCTATGCAATGTTAACCCTCTATTTAATGATTGAGGCAGCAACTTGGAGAACGATGTGAATGCACGCGAGGCACGTGTTAGACTTATGGGCCTCGCCAGTGTTTGTGTCACTCTCCCGGGCACACAACTCTTTTTTTTCTTTGTTTTGTTTTGTTTTTGTTTTGCAACAGAATAAGGCAATATTGGATACGTAATTATGGAATGTGCATGTATTATCTATGAAGAATAAAGTGCAGAGTATAGTGAGACAGTGATGATATACAGGTGTAAACCAGCAGAGGAACTATATGTAATATATTTGCACAACTGCACCTTAAACAATATGATATTCAAATTTACACACATATTTCTGCGAAATCGTCAGCAGGTGTTTCAGTGACTTTCAATAGGGACGACCATGGGTGTTCCAGGTGCCACAGGGTTTTAGAAAAAGAAATGAAAAAGACTAAATTTACTTTCATTTTCAATATGGGGAGGGGGTTTGAAAAGAAGAGAGGAAAGGGGCTGAAATAAGGAGGATCTCTAAGGGGGAACAAGCAAGGTGGGGTGTATATAGCACCAAATATCTTCCAATAAGAGTATGGGGGATTTGAGGTCTATTTGTGGAGGTGCAATTTACAGCATTCCTTATATAAAATCTTGTGACGTAGAACTGCTATTGGTACGTATAACCTCCTGCAAATTTATTGCATTCCGTCGATTTATCAGCACGCATCTCTCTCTCGCTTTCCTTCTCCCGGCTCAATGGGGGTAAAGAAATGGCGGGGATTTGGAAGGGGAGGGTTTGCTGTGATATTGATTAGATTTGAGCTCACTCCTCGCGCCCATTTGACCAGATTGGTTGTGCCGTAGTCAAATTAGTGATGTCCTTGCAAATCACGCGTTTGTGGATATTAAACTGGCTTCCAAGAAGAATGGTAATTATCATCTACCTCATTTTTGGTTTTCTTCATTTCGTATTTTTTTTTGCAATATTATATGTAAGCAGCATTCTTGTTTCTGAAGAGGTTTACCAAGAAAGAGACTGGAATAGAGCTCTGATCATAGACAGTTCTGATCGTAGACAGATTGAAGACGTGTTTGGGACATCAAGTTTGTTGGGAGAGCGAGAGTAGATTAGTGTGTTTTGTGATTATCGTCGGTATTTCGTTTCATCTTGCAAGGATGTGTAATAGCGGAAGTAGGGATAATAATACCGATGTTCTTATTTTGACAGTGGCTGGATGATTTTTTTTTTTTTGGGGGGGGATGAGAAAACAATGATTAGTAAAGTTGCAATCATAAATGCTTTTATGGTTTACTCAGATTTTTAATGAGGAAGATGCTGTTAAGTATTCTGGCACGTGACATTGTGTGGATGAAATATAGGTTGCAGGTCCCGCTATGTCATTGTATTGGGCATCTATTCCTACTGCAAGGTTTATGACAAGTCATCTCTGCTTATTAGAGAGTAAAGCAGATTTGATTGTCACCTTTCTTGTAAACAGATGTGAACAGAATTGTCTGCATTTGTTTATCTTTTTTTTTGCATTGTGTAACTAGCACCAAAAGTGATTGTGCGTTCTTCCCAAAACCATCTCCAATTTTGTGCATTCCTGTGCAGTCACAAGAGCTAAGATAGCGTGCTGCTATTGCATGCACAACAAATGAGAAGAGTTTAATTAATATTTTTGAAATGTTGTTGTACAAGTGTATCTTCAGTAACTGTCATGTTGTTTTCTGTGTTTGATCCAAGTTAAATTGAAGGCAAAATATTTTTAAGAGTAGTAACTTCACATCTTCAGTAGATCAAATTAAGCTTGCCAAAGGAAAAAAAACTGGGGGGTGGGGATGTAACTCAACACTAAACTCTTCTTCGATTCCACAGTATTCTGTCTACCTATGAAAGAGCTTACAATTAGAGAGTGCATTAAGAGGACTATGTTATGTATGGTTATGGCCTCTCATCCGAGGAAATGGAACTCGCACACAGTTTATTTTCTTAAACTCTAGCATCCTACTTGGTACATCACTGGTCTGCCACTTGCATGTGGCAGGGAGGGTGAATGACATCATCTTCTGACTGTACTATGCCATTAATGTTTATCTGTCTCCATTAGAGATACTAATGACTGATATTTAGGTCATATACGTTTACATGTATGTATGTATACGTATATGTATATGTATATATGTATGTGTATGTATATATGTATATGTATATGTACAGTATATATGTATCCAAACACATATATTCATAGTTATGTACAAAATCAACAGTCCCTCAATGCAGCCACTTTCTAGCTATCCAATAGCAGTTAAAGACCATAGTAGTGCATTTTACTCTTTTTTTGTGTGTGTGAGGCAAACAGTGTTAGCCATTTCTGTGCAGCTCAGAGTGTTGGTTCGTGGACACCCGAAGTGCACGCTGAATGCCACAAGTTTTGTGTTGTCATATCATGCACCTGTTCACCTGCTGTGTGTTTAGCAATTGGTTTCTCATCACTGTTAATTCTGTGTATTTTTTGTTCATTTCTCTGTGACTCTACAGGAAGTTGAAGTTAGCCAGCAGAGGAAAACCTGCGAAGCACTCGAGAGAGAAGTCAATGAGGAGAGAAGAAAATCTAATCAGTTGGTGAGTAAAAAATCCTTTCATATTTAATCCTAATATGTAACCGTGCATCACAAAATGAACAAAAAGTCGCATGCACTGAACTGATTTTGTGTGAGGACTGAAAACAGGTGAAATGGGTCAACCTAGCCAATCTTGAAGTTTTCATATTTTCTGAAAGAGCAACTCTTCTTTTACATTACGCTGAAGTTTGAGATCATAAAACGAACAGGAAATAGTGTTTTTAACAGTTTTTCTTGAACACTCTTTTGTAGAATAGTGTGATTAGGTGTGTCTTATAGAGTCCCCTTTTCATTTCTTAAAAAACCCTGTGCACACTCTTTACTTTCAACTCTAATAACTTTTGAAAGAATGATGCTACTGCTTTGAAAGTTGGCATTAATCGTGAACATGATGTGTTAAAAAGCATGCTCAATTTCAGCTTAATCTGATAATTCCTTCATTGTTGTTGCTCCAGTGGTTAACATCCTGTTTTTGGTCCCATTCATCGCACAGCTAGCACTGCTTGGAAAAGATTTAACGCTTGAATAGACCCTGCACTTCAGAGCCTCTTTTCTCTAGTCACACTTTTCCAGAGTGTGTGCTTTCTTTCCAATATTCAGATAGATTAGGAGAGTCCATTTCAATTGAGTTATACATCAAGTTAAAGTCTGCTCTTTCAGAATCTGCTCTTAACTAAAAATCTATGTCTGGTGACTTTTTGTTGGTTTTGTGATGCAGGGTCACATATGTGCTTTTCTCTGTAAAATAAAAAAGTCCCATGAGTGTGTTTGTGGCCTGATAGTACAGATGAAGATGTTTAAAAAGTTTTTTTTCCTCTCCCCCCCCCCCCTTTTTTCTTAAAGATGATGGATGTTTGAGCATTTCCAAAGTATGGTGATGGGTCTCACACTGAAAGGTGATCATGACAGCTTAGACTGTAATTGGTGGCACAGACATTATTACACCAGTCTCCTCATCCTTTGGTGTAATGTAATGCATGAAGAAGTTTTAGGACGTACATCTTTCTACCTCTTGGGTGCCAAATGGGAAAAGAAGGATTTTTGACGCCAAACTGTCATGTTATTGATAGCAGCAGTAATGTGCCAGAGAAATGACTGTGGAATTTTCTTGGCCAGCTCGCCTCTAATGTGTGGGCTTATTACCTCATACTCGGTTACACGGTGGATTGCATCGAACGAGAGCCCATTGGTTCTCTGCGACTTGGTGTCAGGTGCACTCAAACTTGCCCTTGATGTTTGATCATGCACTCAAATGACAACTGTTAGCAATTAGGCATCTGCAGAGTAAGCTTCATTCCATTTTTGGGCTGGCACTCGGAGTGTACAGGCCTACGCTTCCTTTTTAAAGTGGGAACCCAAGCCTTCATAGAAAGGAGACACTCAAGTGTACATCTAAAAGTAGGTTGGATCATAACACAAAAATATGACGTTGCACCAGTGGTGTACTGCGTATCTGTGGTGTCCAATCTCCCTTATATTTTCTTGCCATACCCTAGCCTTATGAAAGGTTATTGCTTTCTGTGAAGAGTATGCACAAATTCATCATCTGTCTGGGGATCAGTTACCATACACCCTCAACTGAACTTGAATGCGGGAGAATATTCACTACTGTTAACAAGCACCTTTACACTCTACTCATTTAAACACTCCTATCAGTGGTATAGATACTCACCCCTCTTTTGTTTACTTTTATACTCTTTATTTTTCTTGTGCTGGTGAACCTTACCATTCTCACATAAGACTCCCCTACTGTAAAAGTGGAAATTTTTGCAGTACGAAAATTTCTTGCATTTCTTGTGATATAACACTAATGCAAACACACATGTATAAGCATGCAAATTTGTAATGCGCATTTTGAGTTACCTTTTACCATAGTGTGTGCTGCCAAAGGAATTTTTAAGGCTTTAGCAGCTGGGAGCTCGCTTGAAGTGCTCACTCAAATGTAATGATTGTCTGCAAAATTAAAAATAAACTTAAATGTTAACTTTATGGTACACAACGAAGCACGAAAAGTTATCGCACAAAAATTTCCACAAAATTTTAGCACATATCATGAAAAGGATATTTAGTGCTCTCATTTTTATTGCAATCCATTAGTCCATGCGCTCCCTTGGTTTCTGTCTTGGTATCTCTGTGCTTGTCGGTTTTTTATGTTCAGGCATTTACCCTGTCTATATTATACTTGCTGTTTGAATCTGGTGCTGATCGATTTCACTAGGCGTTTCATCATTATTTGTTATATACTTTTTACCACTTTCTCCGCATTCAAATAATTCAGATATAGAATTAGAATTCCCAGCAGTCGTAAAGGTTACCGTGACAGTTATGCATCCCACAGCAACTCCGTGTGTGGTCTTGGTGGGTTGGTGACTCTCTATATGAACAAACTCCAAGAGTATCTGTCAGAGCTCTTCAGATGAAGAAGCGCTCCTGTGCCCAGCCTTTGTGTATAGATGGGGTATCAGCTACGTATGGTGATCAAATTTGTTCCTAATCTCATTCTTTTTATCTGGTGATGGGAAAAAGCTAACACTGTCTGACAAGATAAAGTAATGTGGTTTCTCTCATATGTCCTGTTTGGCGGTCTCACGTCATATGATCAATGAGTCATCGCCTTTATGCGGCTGTCTCGTCCAAAGTTTGTTCAGCAGAAAAAAAGAAGAAGAGAAAAGCCAAAAATATCTGTCTGTCCCATAGAGTGTCCATCTATACACAGTGCAGAGTTCTTTGCAGATACCTGAACTTAAGCATGCGACCTTTAGCTTGCCGGCAGCTGGCAAAGTACAGTTCCTTGAATTCACATGCACGTACATTGCATGTAGGTTCTCTTTGCCCCACCCGGCATACTTTGATTTCGCATTCATTTTCCTGCCAGGCTCCCCGTTCCTACCTGTCTCTCCACCTTATATGATTAATTAGGCGCTAGACAAACACAACATTCCTAATGAAGACATGCTGGAATGCCCCGGGCGGGAGGAAAGCGCCAGGTTAATGCCGGCAAATGTCCCTAAGTAATTTGCTTTGTGTGGGACTAAGGGGTTTGGGTCTTCCCACTCTTCTTCAAGAGACAGCCATGCCAGCATGCATCAATCTTTGATTTTTTGCAACCCCCTTTTTTTTTTCTTGTCCAAAAGCAGCACCGTCTCTAGTACCTTCTGAATCATATTTCTTCTTCAGTGTGTCTGTAATCTCTTCCCCATATCCCTATCTCTCGCATTGTTCTTCCATCTGTCTTTCGCCCGTCCCGAAATAAATGTGAAAGGATTTGCGGTTACATTCCCCCAAGACGTGAAAGCCAATTTTCTAGTCGTGGATGTCGACATGTTCGAATACTTTCTGTTCTGTTGGGGTTGTTGTGTGTGTGTGTGTGTATGTTTCTCCATCGGGATTCATCAGGACATCTCGACAGAGTTTGTCCGGTAATTTATCAGTATTAGGGCGAGTGGAGACGGCGATCGCGCAGAGGCTTTTAATGCAATCACATCACTCAGGCTACGTATGTGGGGGATGTCATTTTCGATCTTTTGTACATTGATTTCCCCCCTCTCGGAACAAAGTCTGACTTTTGCCGAGCTCATACCCTCTTCGATCTGTTTCATGCAGATTGTCTTGTACCGCTTTCTCCTCGGCGCAAAATGCAAGCAGTGTAAGTGGTTCTGGATTTAGCGGGAGACATAGGGAGATTTGCGACACGTCATGCGAAAAATTTTTGTGTCCTTGAAGAATGAGGTAGTGCTGGGTATTCTTCCCTTTTTCCCCCTCAGAGTTTGAATTTAATATAAAAATTGTAAATCCTCCGTGTTGTGCATAGAGAGGAGTAACAGAGGAACTTACAGTGTTTCACCTGTGAAAGAAGTTATGAAAGTTATGACTCAGAGCAATGCAGTTTGAGCCTCTGTTAAAGGGATGCTTTACTCACTTTAATATACAGCAAAAATGAACACACAAATTATACAAATTTATGTCACTTGCCAGTTCTCGTGTTGGTAGCATGAGATTACTATGTATTCAGGAATTTACAATCTATCTACACTGTTTGCATTAACTCTCTTTTGTGTTTGTCTTTGCTTTCATTTACTAGATGTACACCACATTGAAAGTATTAGGGCTGTAGTTCTTGACAATTTTACCAGCATGAATATATACTCTTTAGTGGTGGATTTTATATACAGTATGTGTAATGCTTTAAATGAACTAGTGTAGTGTCTCTATGGATTAATGAAACATGAAATGTAATTCTCTGTATATAGTTGCGTGGACCTAGCTTATAGAAGATTTTTAAGTGCTATTTTGTTGTGCATATTATGAAAAGTTTCCCCTCAGAATATCCAAATTCTATGTGCTAGGAATGTGCTATCCATCTCCCTGCACTCCGGATTTGATTTTTTTTTTCTCTTGTGGCAGGACTCCTCTTTCTCAGCTTCCTGCTACCCACGATTCAGCTTCCATAATCAGTTTAGATCCCGTCCGAAACTCGACACCGGCACCCCCAAACGGCGGCGACCGGCCAAATATTAGCACTTCGGCATCTTGTCGCGCACTGCGAAGGTGACAGTGGTTTATTGGTATGTCGCGCACCAGGTGTTGTTGCCGCTTGTGTTTATCTGACGTGCTTCGTCGTCGTCCATCTTCCCCCGACCCCACCCCGGCTTCCCCTCCCTCTGTCCTTTTCCCCTGAGCACGCAAGACTTGGAGGCGATGAAACGCGAGCCAGCGAGGTCGCGACCCTTCCCGTGGTCGGCTGGTCGGCTATGTTTCTCGCCAGTTCAGCACATAGATCCCTCTTTTTTTGCCTTTTTTGCACTTGCAACGAGTGGAGTGGCGGGGCGCATTGATTTCAGCTAAAAGCTAGGGGGTTTACAGCCTCCTATTGAATGTCACTCCCTAGCTCATAAACACCAACCCAGTTGGCAAGACCTGAAAAATGAAAAGCGGGGGAAAAAGATAAAGTGACTAAAACAGGAGAAGAAGAAGAACATGGAGGAGGTAGGAAAGGGGAAAAAAGTGGCACTAATAACAAAATAAATTGCCTTGTAATTTAAACATGGAACAATTTGGATTGAATTTCATCCCGGGTGGTAATTTGACTGTACTGGCTGAGAGCCCGGAATCCCATCCCCACCCCCCTCCCATCCCCTTTGCCTGTAGTGTCAGATCAAATGATGCTGAAATGAATAAACTATCCTAGTGGAGGCTGGTGTCTGCAAAATGGTACCCCTCGTGAACTAGGGGCTGGGTGGGTAACTCCAGGTTATTGATGTTTGGCATTCTGTACTGCATCATTATTCTGTTTTTAGCTTTATGACTGATTTGCTGTATGATAGAGGGAAATCAATTGCTCCTTTGCAACACCAGCCCCCCCCCCCCCCCCCAGCCTATTACTTAGAAAAAAGCATTAACCCTTTGAAGATGAGTCCCGAGAATACTAGGGCAGGTGTCTATGGGAAATGCGTGTTATAGCAAAATCAGTCCGTCCTCAATGGGTTAAAGACGCTTCTATGACATTGTTATGATGCAATGTCAAAATTGTCAAACATTGCTTACTGAGCTACTGTATATGATGATGTTGGTAATACAAAAACAAAAATATTCCTACATGCAAAAGTTTATCATTAAGAGCATTATGCTCTCATTGTCAAGAGATCTATGAGCAGCTATTGCCATGCTAATGGGGGGGGGGGGGGAGTCCACTATATGATTCATTCTAATGCCGATATCATGGAAATATTAGCATTGTAAATGATGCCACTTATGGATTTTTATCTTTGGAAGCATGCAGAATCTAGGGTTTGTATCATCTATCATCCGTAACCCTCATTTTTACACATTTTCAAATCCTTTACTATGTACCTGGGTACTATCAGAGACTTGGGTAGCGTGTATGACAATGCTGGTCAGTGATTTCTCACTGGAAACACAGTTAAAGGAGTGCTTTTAATACTTCCATATCAGAGCTAGCCAGTGTATCACTAGGTGCGGTCAGACTGGCAAAAGATCGAGAAGTTTAAGATCGCGAAGTCTTCACGATCTTTTGTCATCCATTCACACTGGCAAAAAATCAAGAAGTTTGGTGGGGGTGGCATAGGAGGAAATACCCCGAGTTGGAGTGGGAAGTTTTGCGAGAAGTTTTGCGAGAAGTTTTGCGGGAAGTTAGCGGTAACACGGGCAAAACTTCGAGATTTTAAAGATCACGATCTTAAACTTCTTGATCTTTTGCAAATCTGGTCGCGCCTACTGTGGCATGGTATCATCAGTTTACTACAGTTATGATGACAAAATTCTTCAATGAGTCAAAAATCTGCTGTTAATTGCAGACAGCTTTCAGTACTGAGTTCTCAAGTTTCATCATAATCATACATTTAAAAGCCATTTGAATTTTTTTAATTACCTGATTGACCCTGTCAGTGGAATTCATGGGTTGTTTGATCTCATTCGGTATAAACATCAGCTCGGGAGAGACTATACGTTGTATATTTAAACTGATGAAGCCAATGCTTGGATACGAACTGAAGGTGGCGTGTACAGTTTCGTACATTAATGTTAGGCAAAAGATACAGCAATCCTGCTATTATGAGTGCAAAATGACATATTATATCTGAGTGTTTGTTTTCAGAGGGTATCTCCAACTAATTGCAAATATTAGGTGGCAATAACCATTCAGGTAGTGCTCTATCATTTCAGCCTTCTTCAAAGGACGTGTGTGAGAGTCTGTTTGTTCTGTTTAATTCCAACTGCTGCATTTATTACATTCTTCCACTCGTTGAACAATCTCCTGCGCAAATTATGTAGATACTAGCCTCGTTCCATTGAGGAGTAACTTGTGCACACGCACGTTTACAAAGAAAGAGAATTCCCCCTAGCAGTGGTGGCCAATCATAGAGGTTTCGGTGAGAACTATTCCTACGGGAGCGGCCTTCCCCCGGCCAGTCAGAGCCGAACCGAGCTACTACTGCATATCACTGCCAATTTAAGTCATGCGCACGATTTAGCGCGCGAGGGCGGCAGATCAAAGGAGCCGTCACATCCTGTTGAAGAGCAAAGGCGGAATTTCCCCACCCCACCCCTCTACCCCTTCCCCCCACATACACACACATTCACTCACACCCGACCACCTTCAACAATTGCCACGACTTGTACAGAAAAGAATTACCGCCAAAAGGTAGCTAATGGACTTATAATCTAATAGTGAGCGTCGCATTCAAGGTAGAGGGACCGCGATGGAATAAACTGCTCCCTTGCATTACATCCATCTCGCTTCTCTTCTCATTTATTTGATTCACTCAAATACACAGCAGTGTACAGACAATGGAAAAAGCAATAGCTCCCCCCCCCCACTTTCGTCTTCTTCTCCCAACCCCTCGCCCGCCATCCACGCACCAGGTTGTCCTTTTGCCGGAGAGAGAGAGTCGTCTTCAAGAATCAACTCGTTTCCGCCTGCTTGACTTCCCCGCATTTGCAGGATGCAAATATTTTCTTCTAAGTTTGGTTATGAAACTGCCATGAATGTAATTTCCTAAAGGAAGCAAAAAAAAAAAAGAGGAAAAAATTATGGTTGATTCTCAAGGGACAACCATTCACTCGCTCACTCGACAAATGAAATGCCATAGAGTAAGTCCAGATGCATTCCAGTCGAGCCCATACAGTGCGTCAGAAAGTACAAGGCAAGGAACATCATAATGACGACCAGACAGAATGGGAGAGACACAGATTTACATCATCTTGGTGTTCTATGCTCGATATCAATTGTGCCTTCAGCAGTCGACTCTGAATGTACTGTACCTCTTTATTCCAATCCTATATCTTGTAACCTGTAACCTTCAACATCAATGATGTAATTTCACTACCACATCCATGTAATATATATTTCCATAAAGCAAGTGAATGTACTCTGTATGCTTTGCTATGAAATATTCCCCCCCCCCCCCCCCCCCCCACCCCCCCCCCCCCCCCCCCCGGTCATAATTATCTTTTTCTTCCTGCTCCTGAGTATAGGATCAATCTCAGAAGAATTTATGGAGATGATGATGGGATGATAGAAAGTAAAAGCATGAGGAAATTCTTTCTGAAGTGACACAAAAAAGAGATTAGATTGAAAGTGATGGATCAAACTACCTTTTATCAAATAAAGGCGAGGTACATGTACTTACATTTCATATTTATTGCCAGTTTACTTCTGCATAGCATCAATAAGCCAGGTTATGTTACTTTAGACACCTCTTTCTATAAACATATTGGAGCATACTGTAGCATATCTGCCAGCTCTCCCTAATTTATGAGAAGCCCCGTATTGACATTGAGGTCAGAACGGTTTCCTTTTAGGAGTGGTATAGTTTTGGTGGAGATAAGGATTCAGGTTTTTATTTTTTGCAAGATACTTAAGAAACCACTTATATGAAATATCAAAGAGCATACGATTCTTAAAGGAAATCAAAGTTTATTTGATGAAAATTGGTTTTGAAATGGCTGAGATATCCAAAAATAAAGCGAAACAAAGTGGTCCTTATAAAAGGTGGGTCCCACCTTCTATTCGGATCTCTTTGTTTCTGGATATCTTGGCCGTTTCAAACCAATTTTCATCAAATAAACTTGATTTCCTTTTAGAATTGTATGCTCTTTGATATTTCATAGTATCTTGCAAAAAATCAAAACCTGATTCCCACCTCAACCAAAACTATACCACCCCTTTAAAGAGGCCCCAGTCTCCGTACTAGCATGTGTTGACTTAATGTGTTGCTAAAACTAATGCAAACTTACATTAACATGAGTTTTTGTCAATGCTTATGGGGAACATGTTTATGTTGTTTGTGAGGCTGGTCACACACACAGTTCTGGGACATTTGTGACTACAGAAGCAATGTCAAGTTCGTGTGTCCTTGAAAACATGAAAACAGTTTGCTTTGTTGAGTCAAACAGACTGCATAAGGCTGATTTAGAGTCTCCTAGATTTTCATGTTCGGCAGTAGCGGAGAGGGATTGCAATTTGGACGGGGCCAAATGAGTCTGCATTTTGGGGGATAATGATACATTATCCATGTAGTTATGGGGTAGGGGGGACATTAGGCCTGAAACGTAATGGATGCTTTTGAGTGAAGGCTGTTTCTCATGCTGCCATCTTGATGAGCCCTTGACTATGCTTGTGTATAGATAACAGTGTAGACAGCCCTTAATGTTCCCTCTCTATCATGTCCAAAGCCATGATACAGATCCGATGTATTTGTTGGGGGGGGGGATGGGGGGAGAAGCCTCTCGAAATGATGTTGTGGTAACCCTTCTAGATATTGTACAGCTCTGCTCCTATGGCTTGCCCACTGTTCCTGGCAGAACTAACCAAAGAAATAGTATTGTCCCCCACCCTTTTGGGGAGTGTATATTTTTTGAAAGAATGGAACCGCACACATACACACACCCGTATACACACACATACACACTTATGGACACATAGTCACACATGTAAATAGAAAGATAGATCTTTTGATGGGCTGGTGGACAAATTGATAAATAGATGTAGATACAGATAGACATTCATACACAAAACACATCTACATCTTCATATAAAGCATCTCCATATATGCATTATGGATCTGCCGATGCCACTTCGGAATTGTGACAAGCTGGATACCTTCACATTGGAACTGAAGACCTATGTTTTCCAGCAACTTTGTGAATGATGTGTGACACATCGTTGGAGCCTGGCACCTTTGAATGCTTCTACAGATAAACGGCGCTATATAGATGTTGTTTCATCATCATTATCATCATTATCATCATCATCATCATCATCATTATCATCATCTGTTCAGGTTCTTTTAACCTGTTGAGGACGCGCTGATTTTGCTGTAGCATGCATTCTCATACAGTAGGCTGCGTTTATCTAACTTGAGAGAGAGAATCACGTTTCAAAACGCGTTTGGAACGGTGTTTGCAAACGTGGTTTGAAACGCGATACTCGGGGAGCCGCGTTTATCTAACCATTATACAATCGCGATTCGAGTGGTGTCACTGCGCGGCTGCTTTGCGCCGTTTGACCCGGGAAGTAAAGGTCAACTGCATACCACCAAACATGCCTCCTCAGTCACACACAAATAATGGGTAGAGAGCACAACCGGAAACAGCTGGGATTTGACCTCGAGATATGAACACATTTCAAAACGGCATTGCGCTTATCCAGTCACAGAACAGCGATCGTGGTCTCAAACGTGTTTCAAAACGCCCTTTGGAAGGCGTTTCAAAACGGCGTTTCTAACCCCTGAAAATGCCTCAAACGCGTTTAGGATCGTGATTCTGCCTCAGAAATTCTTTAGATAATTTAACGCAGCCATAGACACCTACATGTAAGTGCTATGGTAATAACTAAGTCTGGCAGGAAAATTGTCGGGGAAGGTTGAGGGGACTGGCAAGGTACACCCTACGCCTCGTTGGCTTGTCCATGATTGCATGATTCTCCTTTGTAAAGTATGATGTGTATCGATTAAACTGAGATGCTAATTGATCTTCACTTTGCCAAATGAGTACCAAAAACTCTGGGCATATGGGCACGTGCAGTGCATGGTGTCAGCCAAGCCAGCTTTATGAGAGGTATCCTTCACTGATGAAGATTAACGTGCATTATGCCGAGCTCCGTTTATACTGGGAGGATTTTATTACCATCGTTGTTAGTTTGAGCATGCCGATTACCCCTCTGCTGATGCAGATACTACCCATCTGCTGAGGCAGATTTCAGAGTTATTGCCACCAATAATTTCTACTTTTTTCCAGCCCCCCATCCCCACTAGGTCTCTCAGTTGTGTACTCTAGGCAGGTTCCTTTTGCCCAAGGAACAAAATATTTCATTCACATGACGTTCCGAGTCTTATAGATTAGCTCAAAGTTTTGAATTTTGATGATTAGCTCACATTTTAGCATCCACTAAGACTCAGTGGAAAGTTAGCAATCTGAAAATTAGTCAGTGATTAGAACCACAAGATTTCTTGAAGTTTACGCTCTATCCACAAGATGCGGGGGGGGGGGGGGGGGGAGGGGTCCCCCACTCATAGTTTAGCATCGTGTGGACACAAAAATCAAACTCAAAAGTTACGGTGATCTCTCCATGAACCCCATTCCCCCTTCATTAGCTCTCAGGTGAATCTCCCGTGCATACTGTGCGCTATCATATTGTCACACATTTTCGCGTTTATCACTAGCGCTGCGTGTAAGTATTTCTTCTGGTTCTGCCGTTTGATCATTGAGCGGGGGCTGTCCTCGAAAGTTCAGTTGTAAAGATTAAGTTTTTGTGTGGATGCGCATTATAGTTTAAAACTACAAGCTAATCAATGAAGTTTTAAACTTTGAAGATTACAAACATCGTTTGAACCCAAGGAATAATTTTTCTGGTATTGCATCACAATTTGCCATGCGTTTTGTTTGTAATATATGTGACTGCTCCAAAAATGTTTCTTTTTGTGTGTGTGTGTGTGTGCAGCAGGTTTTTCACATCTAGGACTGTACAGAACTTTGTTTGAAGTATTTTCCCAGTAATCAAAGCTGCTAATCAAATTTGAGAAGTAAAATTATTCCCTGGAACTTAATTATTGTCTCCTCATCTCTTGAGTGGTAATTTGTTTTTTGTTTTTTGCCAAAGATGTTCTGTTTTTGCTGGCGGCATTGGTTTGTTTGTCTGTTTGTTTGCAAAATACAATGTAAATCAAAAATTTATGCACGGACTTGAATGAAATTTTTTTTTAGGGTGAAAGTTGATACAAAGGAGCAGATTAGTAAAGTTTGGTATTAATGTGGATCACTGTCATTGAATCCAGGATTTTTTGTTTTATTATTTTTTAAAGGATTCTTCATTATTGGGAAATGGGACCTTTTTTAGCATATAAGTGAAAATGATCTGCATGGCAGAGGTTTGTGCTGTCTGAGTGTTTTTTTTTTTTGTTTCTCTCTTTTTATTAAAGATACACCTATTTACTTTCATTAGTTGTGAGTTTGTTTTGAATTTTTTAACAGTTGAATTATTCAAGCAGTATGGGATAAGTCATCCTGGTTATTTAAGGTAACGCTTCATCCACTCTGAGTGACTGAAAGCTATTTCTATGGAAATTGAAATGTTGAGATATTATGTTCAAATTAGACAAATATATAAAGCAATAAAAATCTGAAGAAAGTGCTTGTAAGTACCGCTTAACCACAGGCAATGCTTGTAATATTTCAAAAGGGCATCAGGTTTAATCAAGAGTTCTGGAAGAAGAAGAAGAAGCAGAAATGAATGTCGGCAAATAGAGATCTTGTCAAATCTCTTCTAAAATTGGATTTGAGTTCTGGGCAGCGTTCTAGGAAGAAGAGTAATAGATGCAAATGCTTCTTTTTGGCATGCTTTGCCAGAGTTTAATTGAAATGAGAGGTGAATCCTAGACAGACACTAATTTTAGACGTTGCCCTTTTGCCCATAAGAAGACAAATTTCAGGTAACCTTTGCGTATGTGTGTCAAACAGGCAAAAATATCAGACGGCGCACGACTGTATTCGGATTGCACGTTGAAAACTCAACATGCCCGACGGCAAAAGAAGAACTTGGGAAGAAAAAAAGAAGAAGAGGATGGCATTGCAGTGTGCATAGCAAATGATTTGTTGAAGCCAAAAGTGGGAGATTCTGCTCGTGAATGTATCACGCCAGTTGCTCCTTGAATCTTGAATCTTTGTGTATGCATGTCTGGTTGAGAAATCCTTGTTTTAGGTTTGGCAATTTGGTGCGTGGATGGAGCCTAGTTCAAATGCAGCACTCACGTTATCACCATACTTTGTACTTTAATGCACCATATACTGCAAGCTCCATGTATCTGTAAGGAATAGCCCAGCATGTTTTACTTCCTATCTCGTAATGCTGTGTGCTGTTAATTATCAATCGGTCGACACTTGCATTATGCATTCGTGTGTGTATTTTGAGGAAGATACTGCAAATCGTAAAAAAAGTGAGTCACGCGTTGGGGACAGGCACATGATAGAATGGAAGTAACAGTAGCGGTCATTTTTTTTTTAATCGCTTGGGGGAGTTGTGAAATGTTTCTACATGTACTGGACACACCCAAGCATTCAAGTGCTTGAGTTCCGATTATACCATATTGATAAACTCGATGCTCTTATCATACTCCATGCAATAGTTTTATTTCTTTGCAGACATCAGAAGAAACAAACACTGATTTTGATTAAGAATGCTGTTATTTCTCACCACCAAAGCAGTCATGCTCGTGAATGCAAAATTTGACCAATGCCATTTCAGTGTTTTATTTTGTTTTGTTTTTTGCATGGCAGTTGTTGTATTAGCTTTTATGAAATAAAATGCAATAAAAGGAGTTATTTGTTTGTTGTTTTTTAAAAAAGCTGGGCTTTACCTTCAAAAGGATTTAGCTGGAAATGAAAAGACCATGGGAAATGCAAAGGCCAGTATAAACGTGGAGGTTGGCAAGGTCTCTTCTGTTTGTGTGTTTGTGTGTGTGTATGTGTGTGTGTGTGTGTGTGTGTGTGTTTGTCTGCACGTCTCACAAAATTGCTCCTGTGCTTGCTTCTTGTCAGATTTATTTTGTTGAGCCTGCCAACAAATTTGCCAGATCTCTCTCTGATTATGTTGTTCTTTTTTTCTCCATTTTTGCTCTGTCTCTATATATCCCTCCCTCTGTATCACCCCTTCTCTCTCTCTATCTCTCTCTCTCTCTACCCTTTCTTATCCCTCTCTTTTTCTTTCTCTTCTTTTTTCCCCCCTTGGAGGGACTTATTTTTTTTTTCCCAATCTGTAAGTTGTGATTGATGTCTATGAAGGTAAATTGAAGGCACTGAAAAAGGTCACATTGTGCCTCCTGTTAGCCTCGAAATTGAAATTTGAAGAGATTTATTGAATTCGGCGCTGCCCCAGCGCGAGTTTGGGCTTCGCTACCACAAATGCGCATCTTCGTTAGGGACGCATATATATGTATATATATATATATATATATATATATATATATATATATATCTGTACTATTGTATGTGTGTGTGTGTGTGTGTGTTCTTCATTGAATTTAGGCCCTTTTTTTCTTTCTCACTTTTGTCATAGATTGATATTTCAGGTAAAATTGGGTTTACAGCTTTGCAGAATTATGAGCCAAATGTGATTTGTTTCAATATTTGTTTTGCTCGGGTCTCTTCCCCACAGAGTTGCCATTATAGAATACAAGTCTCATTTTTGGAAATATGTATAGCATCCATCCCATCTATGGAAGATTGATTGGCATTCAGCCTTGTGCACATAAATGTGTCTCATCATTTATGCTGCCTGCTACATCCTTCTCATGTTTCATGGTGTGTGGAATATGCATTTTGTTCATTGTGAATTAATCATTTTTACTGCAAAGTAGGATGTAGGCCTATACTCTTTCATCATTTGGGTTAATGCCATTAGAATTTTTTCCTCTTTTTTTTTTTTGGGGGGGGGTTTGTTAAAGATAGGAAGGTTGAATACTTGCCATCCATTTTGTGTGTGTGTGTGTGTGTGTGTGTGTGTGTGTGTGTGTGTGTGTGTGGGTAGAATGTTAAGGCATAAGTTTTGCTGTGGTTCTTTAACGATAGATTTTTTTGGTGAAAATGTACATGGGGATGATGACTGTGAAGACAGGAGTAATAAAGATGCAAAATTATGATAATTGCTTGCAGTGCATGTTCAAATACATATCAATGAGATATGAAAGATGACACTTAGTGAACATCAATCCCCAAAGCTCCAGTGTTGATGAGTATGGCCTGTTAAAAGATGTACAAGGAAATCATGCAAATGGGGTCTTTGGGAGGCGCCATTAAGCGCTTGGTCCAGAAAAATCCGACAAATTGATTCCTAATTGCTACTTTGGGAGCAATTGGAGGGGAATGACAGGTGCGAATTTGTTTTATGGTTAGAGCACAGTTCTGTCATTTTAAGTTTTTTTTTCTAAGTCATACTTAACCCGTTGTAGACTAGTCCTGAGTAAACTCGGGCATGTGTCTATGGGAAATACATGTTGTAGCAAAATCGGCTCGCCCTCAACGGGTTTCAGAGACGAAGTAAATAAGTTGACAAGAAGAAAACTAATGCTTTTATGTCTGTCTGTTCCTTACAGTGGAGGGAAAAAATAAAAAGAAGAGTTGAATTGTATGCTAGAGAAAGAGAAAGAGAGAGAGAAAGAGAAAAATATTAATACAGTGGTATTCTGCCTCTTTGAACAAGTTGTTCATAGGGGGGTGTTTTTGTCTCGTACCCAGGGATAACATTCCGCCCGTTGGATCCTGTCAATATTGCATTGACCCCCGAGGTATTGTGCCGCGGCCCCAGCGAGAAGAGCTGGACGTTGCCCGCGCCGGTCAATAACCGGCGGTCCAGTGGCGTAGTCGCAGAAGGCTTATTGCTGTTTGCGTCTGTCTCCATCGGTCAACATGCACTTTTGCGGGCTTTAGGGGAATTAACTGGGCAGGTTTTTTGACAAGCTGTTGCGAGTCGCAAACTCGTGTCGCATAGAGAGTTGAGAATTGCCGAGACATTGCCTGAGGTGATCTGGCATACTGTTTTATGCTCTCATCTTTCTTGATACAGTTTCCACACTCAAATGGTACTGCACCTGTATCTGACTTTGAGAACAATTTTTGTTGCGCTCTTCACTATTTTGCACATATATTTCTATCCCTTGTGCATCATATCACCAACTCGATATTTAATCATAAATTGCACCAACTTCTTCAAGCCTCTGAGATATTGATAGTTACGGAGAAAAGTCTTCATGAAACTTTGAAGGTAGAATGCGACCAAACACACAGCTCTGACTCATGTTTACCCCTCAAGAAAGCTCTCTCTCTCGAGAATAGTTAATGTCAGGGGTCATGCAAAGATAATGACGACGATGTTTTAAGGTTAAGGAAGAAGTGATTGTCGAGGCATGGGGGGCAACCACGGAGAGCCGAGGAGACACCCATGCCCCGTCCCCCCCCCCCACCCCCACCCCATTCAATGAGAGTGATTTGTAAGGAGAACCAGTTAATTATCAACCACCGGAATGTATGCGCTGGGGGGACAATTCATCAAACCGGGCCGTTTTCCTCCAGACTCGGGTGCAGCGAATGCACAACGAGGCTTTTATGCGGGACAGGGGTGATCAATCGCCTGCCATCCATCCATCCCGTGGAATGCCTCCGAGGGGGGTCGGAAAATGTTACCTCAAGGAACATATAGATCGTCAACTATCTCTCTTCCCCACCCCCTCCCCTTGTTCCACTTTTCATCTCGAGTTCAACTTGCGATGAAATGAAATGAAATTTGTTGTGTGACACACACATATAGTGGCATTATCTGAGAATTGATGACAGTCTTCACCCCCATCCCCCTCCCATCTAATCTCTCTCTATTTTTTTGTCCACTTTCTGAACCCAAAGTATAGAAACAAATTGTTGATTTTGTCATGTTGATGCATGGCATGGACATGGTAAAATTTGAAGCTACCTTTGGATGTTGTTCATGTATATATCTCCCTTTCTCTCCATCTGTCTATCTCTCTCGCTCATTGTCTCTCTGTGACTTCAGCTTTCTTGCTTTCTTGTTTCGTGTTTCTGTGTTTTCAGACATTTTGTCTGCTGAGAGTGGGTTTCTTGCTCCTCCTTGAGCTGAAGTGGTCGAGGTCATTTGTAACGGTAGGAGACATTACCCCACTCTTGAGACAAACTTCTTTGACGATGGAATGCCTAAACTCTCCTTTTTGTTATGTTGTTGTCGTTGCTGTTGATTTTTTTTTCTTTGTCCTTTTTGAGATATTTGAAGAATTGGAGAGACATTTGGTGAAGGAATTGGGAATTTCCCCTTGGACAATCACTACTACAAAATGAGTAATCGGAATGATTTATGCTTTGACGTAGGAGATTCTCTTGGTACAAAATAGTTGTGAGGGTTCTGTTCTCCTTGGTATTACATATCCAATTTCAAACAAACGACAAAAAAAAAAAAAAAGCTGTATCATGCTTTTCTGACGTTCTACTGCTAATGGATATTATCATTTGAATAGTGTCCTTTTGCAGTGTATTCAAATTCTATGCACACTTCCACCACAATGGGATTTTTCCTGGAAACCTCAAAGCTTTTACGTCAGATTTGCCGGGACTGCAACAACTGATTCACATGCAATCTGATTTTATGCCCATCGATGAAATGCGGTCATTGCTCTGTGGAATTCCCCGTACTTAGTGGTAATCAGAGAAATATCAAGTCTACAACTGTGCTTCAAATCTGTCGTATCAGAAAACGATTGCGACTGATCTCTGCTTTTGACTGAAGCCATGTTCCCTTCACGTGTACAGCATTGAGCATGCATGAATATCTTCGTCTCTTTTTCTTAAAAAGGAAATACAGCTTACAACCCAAGGCTGTTGACAGCCGATGTGTGAAATGTTTCGAATTAACATTTGAATGATGAGGATTACGCCATGGATGCAAGAATGGAAGCCCAGACAGCGACTGGAGACTACTGCTACACAAAATTAACCTCACATTGTGCAAATCATCATATTATATTGAGGTATAGGAATGTAGGGAGAAGGGGTAGGTGGGGGGGGGGGGGGATTTCAACAAAATCAATTTCCCGGCAAGCATTTCTCATCGAAAGAGTTCTCAGCAGGCATCAAACGAGCAAGTTAGACCACAGGAGGAGACCACACCCTAAGCGATCAATCTTGTGATCATCAGACGATGAGTCCTGCCTCATGATTTACCTAGTAGTGAATTTTGGGCAAAAAAAGATAAAATAAGTAAGTAAAACAACATCAATAGGTCTTTGTGTCTGCTGTGGCACCAGTCAAATGGCCAGGGAGACAGATGTTGCATTTATGGGCAGATCTCAGGGTGCGCATCTTACCTCAAAGGGCGTAACTCAACCCCCCCCCCCCCACCTCCATCTTCATTTTGAGGACAATTCTGCCCCCCTATGGCAAACCTGGCACCCCAGTGAAGCCTCTGGATGCATGCATCCTCCCCATACATTCCCATGGCCTGCAGTGGATAGTTCTGCTACTTTGTTAAATGATCTCCTCAACAAACTTTTTTTTTGTTTTTGCTGTTGTTTGTGTTTGTTTGTTTTTTGTTTTTTTGCATGGCAGGTGCTCAGAAGTCAGACAGGTAGATAGTGTACGAACATATATCCACTCTATGTTACTAGGCATTTGTCTCCTTATCTTCCCTAATCATATCCCCCCCCCCAAAAAAAAAAATAAATAAAAAATCCCCAAAACCCCAAAAAGTTATTATACCCCCGCCAAACGAAGTTTGAAGGGGGTATATAGGAATCAGCGGACGGTCGGGCGGTCGGGCGGTCGGTCGGGCGGGCGGGCGGTCGGTCGGGCGGGCGGTCCGTTGCAAATCTTGCGTCGCGAACTACTTCCTCAGTTTTCAACCGATTCCCATAAAACTTGGCACAGATGTGAGCCTTGGGTTGTAGATGTGCAAGACGTATTTTTTGATAGTACCCAAAAGTACGTTGCCATGGTAACGGCATATTATGGGCAAAAATGGGTACAAATCTTGCGTCGCGAACTCCTCCCACAGTTTTTGATCAATTTTTATGAAAGTAGGTACAGATGTTCATCTGAATATGTTAATGTGCAAGACACATATTTCCGCAGTGGCAAAAAGTGCGTTGCCATGGTAACGGCATGTTATTGGTAAAATATAGGGCAAAATGCTTCATGGCAAAACTGCTTCATCAGTGTTCTTCCAATTCTCATGGAATTCATATTGAATGTTTGTGTTAGGATATAGGTCAGCATGACACATTTCTTGACAGTGACAAAAAGTATGTTGCCATGGTAACAGCTCACATATTATGAGCCAAAATGATGGAAAATTTTGTTGCAAACTACTTCCTCAATTTTTGCCCAATTTCCATGAAACTTAGTACAGATGTGTGCCTTTGGTTGTAGATGTGCAAGACGCATTTTTCGACGGTACCCGAAAGTATGTTGCCATGGTAACGGCATATTAATGGCAGAAGATCAGGGAAAGATCTTGCAGATTTAACTACTTCCTCAGTTTTTTGACCAAAGCTTATGAAATGTTGTTTTGACCAAAGCTTATGAAATGTTGTTTGGCGGGGGTATAACCAGTCGCTGTAGCGACATTTCTAGTTTTCATATCTGTTTTGGTGTTTTGGTGTGTTTATGTGTGTGTGATTTTCTTAAGACATTCTGAAATTTGTTTCAAGAATACAACTTGCTTCAAAGCAAATGAAAGGAAAAAACATAGGATACCCACTGTATTTTAATCACAAAGTGCTGTGCCCAAAGTCATTTGCTTTAGGGACTGAAATTACTGTAAGCAACATTACCTTTGACACAGCCATACACGGTCCCCTCTTTGCGACACCTGATTATATCTCCATTATCGTCCTTCAGTCATTACCCTTGCCTACATCTTTTTTTTCTCCTTTTTTGTAACCCCCCCCCCCCCTCCTCCTATGTCTTGTTGCCTGCTTCAATAACCATTCTCATTGATCACTCCTGCCGGTGTGTTAATTATCATCCTTGCTCCCCGGTCCTCCAACGAACTGGCTGCGAGCAGAGTTGCGCTCCTCCGCACCCTCTTCCCCCCCAACACGTCGGGGCGCCTGGCTTTTGTAGTCAAGCCAGACACCATCAATCAAGTGCTAGGATGTCCACATGGGGGCCGGTACGGATGGGTGTTTGAGGAGATATATAGCTTGTGTGTGTGAATGTATGCTGTGTGAAATGACATTGATATTATAATGACTACTATTAGTGTTATCAATCTCCTTAGTCTCATATTCACAAGCATTATAGGCTAATTGTTTAATGGATGTGATAGATGATTGATCTCGCTATAGGTATTTCCATCATCATCATCATCATCATCATCATCATCATCATCAACATTGTCATCATCATCATCATCATTTACTCTCATTTGTTATGATTGTCTATATCATAGTTTTCCTCAACATTGGAAGTTTGGAGCAGGAATTTACAATACAATATAATCAGATCATTTACATAGCGCTCTTACACAGTCAATGACTGGTTTCACAGCACTTTACAACAAAATTCAGTCACAGATTAGCATTAAAAAGGAAAGTCTTAAGATTCTTCTTGAAGACATTAAGGGATGGGGAAATGCGAACGAACCATGGTAGGTCATTCCATGATCGTGGTGCAGCCGTCACAAAAGCATTGTCCCCTGCTCTGTTTAATTGTAGTCTATCTCTTTTCCACAAATCTTTGAAGTACTGTAAAACATTATATGTGACCCACTACAACAAAAGGATCCTAAAGTCACTGACGGGTGAGCCGAGAAAATCGAGTTTGAAGTCAGATCACCAAAATCTGTCAAAACGTTCGGATTTCTGTTTTTAACATAATTTTGTGGTCTAATGTATGCTTGGCTCGCCCGTCAGCGACTTTAGGATCCTTTTGTTGTAGCAGGTCACATATATTCGCGTCATGGATTTTTCGCCGGTTGGAGCCGACAGCCTTTTTCGTGGCATGAAATTTTTGCGAAATGCCACTGGCGTTCAATGCGTATAGTGTAAACAAAGACTTTCTTGTGCATTTTAATTTTGCGAATCTTGGCGTTCGCAAAATTCGCGAAATTAAAATGCATGCGAAAATTCCTTGTAGTACAGTATGCAGTGAATCAATGCCAGTAGATGACACACAGCACTGAATCCTCTGGCTGCAAGTTAAACTGACTTCACATTGGCATCGGTCCATGGGGTGCATTTGACATACTTTCACATACATTTTAGTAGTGAATACAACATATTTGTGGGTATTGGCTGAAGATTCCCCCATAAGTTGTTTGGAATGATTACAAATAAAATACTATATCTGTTATTATGTATGTGAAAAAGCCACAATCTACTAATTTTCTGAACTTTACAGCCTAGAAATGGCTCCTTTACACTCTTACAACTTTAAGAGTGGAGAAAAAAATCACAAAAAAGCATAGAAATCTAAGCATTCCACACTTTTGATCTAAATTTCGGTTTTTTTTTCTTGTTCAGCAATGAAGGCATTTCATCTAGTCATATGTGATGCATCATCACGAAAGGCATGAAATGTCAGAAAATGATTTATTTATTTTTGACAGATATGAATTTGCCAGATGCATAGTTTTAAAGTAATGTATAGTTTGTCCTACTTCATTACAAGCAAAATATTTTTTTTTGAAAAAACCTTAAAATTAGAAAACTGTAGAGGTTATGTTGCCAGATTCGGCTTTACTAGCATTTTTCTCCCTTTTATGATCTCCGACGTTATATGGATAATGTGATGATGCACCAATTACTGTATGTGTTCAGAGTGTATAATGCACAGGTATATTGAAGGATTTCGTACCAATGGTGAGAAGTTCAACTTTAACTCCTGTGCTGCCAGCCTGGCAAGTTTGTTCTACTCAGCGTACACAGAGCCTGTGATGCAACAAGCTTGTCTAGTCAGCGAAGAGTTAAATCTATGCAGGGTAGTTGTTAATGTAGCTCTCAAGGAGGAGAAGGAGCTGGGGGGGGGGAGGGATGTTGGTGTACTTGGAGCGCATCATCTACAGGACCCTGCTTCTCTTTGAGCTTCAGATTTTGTTTTTTCCTCTCCGCTCCTCTCTGTGCACGTACACACGAGCTCTCTTGGAGCATTCACGATGCGATTTGGCAATGATGGCGGCCAGCTGAACAAGTTGGCGTGTTGACGACATTGACGGATATAGCGGCGACGCGATGGCAGGAGTTAGCCGAGTGGAAAATGGCCAGCTTGTCCCCCTGCGAAAAATTCTCGCTGGTTGCTGCGTCTCACCCTTGGAATGTCAGGGACAAACAAGAAACAAACAAACAAAACAGACAGAAGCAGCGCATACCTTCCAGCAGTCTCTATGGAGATAAATTCCATGACATTGTGAGCTATTCACAGCTGGGTGCATAATGTTCAGATTTTACTCGAGTGTAAAGTTGGTAGTTTGGGAAACATTGTTGTGCATTTGTGGACATTCTGTAGAGGCAGTGTTGCGGGGGGGGGGGGCAAAAGAAAGGATGGGGCTATTCTACGAGATCATATTGTCCAAATTAGGAATTTAATTCACAAAGACAAGATGACATTGTACAATATTTTCATGATGACATATGACTTCCTGTACTTCTTATTTCTCTATCTTCTTTTAATTCCGTTTGAAGGTATTGCCGTATCTAATTTACTGCTTTCATACTTTCTGTGTTTTTGTTCGTCTGTTTGATTGGTTGGTTGTACCATAGCAGACATTTGCATGCTGAATGTCAAGCCACTTAGTACAGTTGTACTTGGCCTTTAATGTATATTGTGATGACATTATGCAAGAAGACATGGTGAAGACAGGCCATCATGCAAGTCACGTATATCAGCCACACATGATAACAAGAGTCGGTCAAATTTGCCGCCCTTCGCTCGTGGCGCAGGTTGTTTGTTGGGCTGAGATTCTTGCAATGATGTTCTGGAGTAGGATTCCAGTGTGATCAGGTAGTGTACAAATCAGCAACTAGTATGTTTTCTGCAGTATTTGTGTTGATTTTTCTTCTCCGTGAAAATGAAAAAATATATTTTAAATTAGATTTTCTTTTTTAGATTTTGTTCAGAGTGCTTGGTGTTTGTGATTTAAAAAAAAAAACAGATTATGGTTTTGCCATCAAAATATGATTTTTTACTGTCCATCAGTATGTGTTTTAATGTGTGTGCAGAAGTTGGCAATCCTGCAGTGTGCATGACCTTTCAGGTTTTCTCAGAAATCTTGTCTACAATTTTTACCAAATGTCTGCTGCTCTGAGTTTTGTTTGTTTTTTGTTTTTACTCAAATGTATGGTACTTTTTTTTTTTACATGTCCTGATATGCACATGTGCCTTAGAACTGCACTCCTGCATTTATAAAAGCATGTATACATTTTGATCAAAGGGCAATTTCTCGATAGAAGAGAGCACCGAGTTTGATCTCTCCTTTCCCCTCGAATCTGCCAAAGATTTCAATAACATGTCACTCGGATGACATCCCCGTGATCTGGTCATGATTCACACCCGATCCTTCTGGGATGTGCCACTCGTTTCGGAGAGGTGGGCGATGGAAAATGCACAGTGGCAAATCTTTTCTATTTGCCAATTCCCGCCTGATGTCCATGTGCTCGCACTTCTCCGTCTGGTGTGAGGCGCCATATCACCATGCATGCATAAAGTTTGGAGGGGGGGGGAAGCCGGAGCCAGAGAAAGTGGCTGCTTCCACTGTCTTATTCACCTCAAAGAGGAATGCAAGGATTTTGCACATTTATACAGTTCTTTGTCATTCTTCACATTGCCTGTGGCTGCTGAAATATATTCATCAATTGAAACAAAGGATGAAAGGGAGATACATGTGGGTACAGTTGGTGTAGATAGATAGATTGATAGATGTATAGATAGTTAGAGAAAAAAAAGATATAGAGAGAGGAGAGAAAAAAGATATATAGATAGATAGCTAGATAGAAAGAAAGATAGATAGATAGATAGATAGATAGATAGGTAGAAAGATTGATAGATAGATAGATAGATAGATAGAAAGATTGATAGATAGATAGAAAGATAGATAGATAGATAGATAGATAGATAGATAGATAGATAAATAGATAGATAGATATAGATAGGTAGATAGTTTAGGTAGATACAGGTAGAGTGATGGATAAATAGGTAGATAGATGAATTGATAGGTAGCTAGGTGTAGATATATAGGTAGGTAGATACATCGTAGATACATGGATAGATAGCTAGATGGATAGATAGATTGATTGATAGATAGATGATAGATAGATAGGTAGATAGATAGATAGATAGATAGATATAGAGGATGGATGCATGGATGAAGAGACATTACACAGAGTTTGAAAGCAAGGATGAATCCAAGTGCATGTAATGTGATTTCAGAGACTTACAAATGTAAGTGTTGAGTAGATCTGTACTAAATGCAATGCAGAACTGGTTACCGACGAAAGTGAAGATGCAATGTTTCGGATGGATGCAGTTATGTTGAGAGGTTTTGAGCAGCATTTTGACAGATTGGGATATCTTAGGGGCATAGAGAGGAAGAGAAAGAAAGAGAGAGGGGATAAGAAAAAAAAATAACGTATTTACTGAATCAAGCATGTATCGTGCATTTAGGCATCAAATTGGGACAGAGTATCATGAAGGCCCACGTGTTGAATTGGTAATGAAATTATATTATTTGAGACACTGTGTCTACAAACTGTACACAATATATGTGAGTACGGAGGAAATATATACCCTTAAGTCTTCGCACGCTGGATGATGTTGGGTGAAGAGCCTGCAAAATATTTGTCAAAAACAACTGACTGCATACTCGTGAGATATACAGGAGATTTTTCACATGATCTGTGTCAATACCCCCCTTGAACATTGTGATTTGAGTAAAAATTTATGTTGAAGACACAAATAGATGTGGTCTCCTGAATGAGAGAGCAGGGTTTTTTTCTGTTTTTCTTTTTTGACAGTTCAAACATGTACCAATGTGCAGAGGAATCAGTTTTGAATCACTTTACAGTCAAATTTAGGATGGAAAATTACTCTACAGGGTCAAAAGCTCCTTGGAGTGGTGAATAAAAGGTTAAATGGGAGAGATCATTCTTGTGTGGGCACATTTTGTTTAAGAGTTATTGAATCATAAGTACCAAGGAGAAGTTTGGGGGCAGAATTATGTAAGTCAAGTACTGTAATGTGCTCACCAGAATAAAGAGGAAATGCAAAGACAGTACTGTTTGTTGGGTTTGTTTTTCAACTGGATAGCAATGATACTAAAGTGAGAGACACATTGAATATACCAAATGAAAAGGAAAATACTGAGGAAGACAACAGAAAAGATGCTGAGAAAGAGAAAAAAACACAACAACAATAAGATGATTTAAAAATGGAAACAGAAAAGTGAGAGAGGAATATTCTCAAGAGAAAGTAGACAGGAGTGAGATATTTCTGCATACAGTGTGTTTGAATTTCCAATTTTAGTCTCGCGCGAGTGACGACGGAAAAAACATGAACTTGTCATCTGCGATGAGATGGGCGAAAATATTTGTGTGCATTTGAGTGGAAAATCTGCCTGGTTCTTATTGATTTTTGCCCCATTGCGATTGGCTTTATGATTCGGCGTTATGAATTTCTGATGCCGCTCCACTAATGCTTCGCCGACCGCCGAGCATTTTTCTCATAAAGTCCGGTTGTCAGTTTTCGTTTGCTCGGGCCGTTTGTCTTTCATCCATTTACAAAGGAGAGCGGGCGAAAAGGGTATTTCTGTAAATGCATTTTCTTTCTTTTTTTTACGAGTGATGTGGCATTGTGTAGCCACACAAACTTTGTTGCCTTTGCAGGAAGTTTATTTTTCCTCTTACAGCAATATCTTGGGAGTCTGGCCATAATTTCATTTTCCCCTAAATTGATGTGTCATAAACCGGCATGTGTGCCTGCGCCTAGTCAACATGTTCCGAAATGAAAAGTCATGACATGATTTCATCTCTGAAGTTACCAGAGTTTATTCCTCCACTCACTCTTTATTTTGCTGTTGCTGAAAGCATTCAGTGTTAGTTTCATGTGCCATATTTGTTCTTCCCATCCGAGGAAATCCCAAAGTTTTCTCCTCCGCCCCCGCCTCCTCCTCCTCCTCCTCCTCCTTCTCCCCATTAAGTCTTCTAGAGTTTCTCCATTTGTTTTACATCAAGTTACACTCAGTCCCAGTCTTCGTGCAGTTGGCGTTTCTCGTAATCGGAAACTGAGAAACCGCAGAAACGATCGGAGACAAATTTACCCCAGACAGAAAAAGAAAATGAAAAATTAGGTTGAATTATAGCAGGGAACCAACAGAAGCACATTAGTGAAAATTTGAACTAAATTAGACAAATGTTTAGAGGCTGTATAAAGCTTGTAACCTGTTACCTGTGGGGTTCGTGGTAGGAGCCATGCAAAGTTTGTGGAAATTTGAGAATCTCATATGCAGTAGATCGAATGATGGTCGCTGAGCCATTTTTAGCTCACCTGAGCCAAAGGCTCAAGTGAGCTATTGCGATCGCCCTTCGTCCGTCGTCCGTCGTCCGTCGTCCGTCGTCCGTCGTCCGTCGTCCGTCGTCCGTCGTGCGTCGTGCGTTGTCCGTCGTCCGTCGTCCGTCGTCCGTCGTCCGTCGTCCGTCGTCCGTCGTCCGTCGTCCGTCGTGCGTCGTGCGTAAACTTTTTACATTTTCATCTTCTTCTTGAAAACCCCAAGACCAATTTTCATCAAACTTGGCAGGTAGCATCCCTAGGGGGTTAGGAACTCAATTTGTTAAAATGGGCACCATGCCCCACCCAGGGGGCCCCCAGGGGGGCCCAAACCCCCCAAAATTAAGGAATCTGTAAAAATCTTCTTCTCTAGAACCAGAAGTGATAGAGCTAAGTTAATACTATGAGTTAGTACATTGATGACTATAGTTTCAAGTTTGTTCATGGCAGAATCAGGGGTGCCCCCCTTGGGACCCAGGGGATGGGGGTGGGGAAGGGTTCTAATGGGGCCTAAATTGTACATTTTCATCTTCTTCTTGAGAACCCCATGACCCATTTTCACCAAACTTGGCAGGTAGCATCCCTAGGGGGTTAGGAACTCAATTTGTTAAAATGGGCACCATGCCCCACCCAGGGGGCCCCCAGGGGGCCCAAACCCCCCAAAATTAAGGAATCCGCAAAAATCTTCTTCTCTAGAACCAGAAGTGATAGAGCTAAGTTAATACTATGAGTTAGTACATTGATGACTGTAGTTTCAAGTTTGTTCATGGCAGAATCAGGGGTGCCCCCCTTGGGACCCAGGGGAGGGGGTGAGGAGGGGTCCTTATGGGGCCTAAATTGTACATTTTTATCTTCTTCTTGAGAACCCCATGACCCATTTTCACCAAACTTGGCAGGTAGCATCCCTAGGGGGTTAGGATCTCAATTTGTTAAAATGGGCACCATGCCCCACCCAGGGGGCCCCCAGGGGTCCCAAACCCCCCCAAATGAAGGAATCTTTATAAATCTTCTCTAGAATCAGAAGTTATAGAGCTGAGATAATACTATGAGTGAGTGCATTAATGACTGTAGTTTCAAGTTTGTTCATAGGAGATTCAGGGGTGCCCCTCTTGGGTAGGGGGGGGGGGGGTGGTTGGAAGGGTCCAAATGGGGGCCTGAATTGTACATTTTCATCTTCCTCCTGAAAACCTCATGATGGATTTTTGTCAAACTTGGCAGGTAGCATCCCTAGGGGGTCAGGATCTCAATTTATCAAAATGGGCACCATGCCCCACCCAGAGGGCCCCGGGGGCCCCAATCCCCCCAAATTAAGGAATCTTAAAAAAATTGGGCCCTTATTGTACATTTTCATCTTCTACTTGAGAATGCCTGGTCAAATTTTGGTAGAGCTGTGAATAAGATTAGTGACTGCGTGAAAGGTGAACTTGCGATACTCAGGTGAGCGCTAGACCCGCGGGTCTCTTGTTTAAAATGGCCTCCCACGGACACTGTAAATATGCTGCTGTTGTTGTCACATTACCTAAGCGTAAGCTAGCATAGCATTGCTCAGGGGAACATATTGGACATCCATGAGATGTCTCCCAATTTCCAAATGTTCTAGAAAGTAGAATTTTCTCAATGATTCTGCTCTAGGACATACTTTGATTATTATGTTCTTACATTCCCTGCAAGGAAAAAAAAACTGTTGTCTTCCCTTTCTTAGACAAATATACATTCTGCATGTGTGAGTTTGTGAATGTATGTATGTGTGTGGTGTGTGTGTGTGTGTGTGTGTGTGCGTGCGTGCGTGCGTGTGCAAAATGCAATCAAGGGGTGATAAGTGGGACATTTGGGAGGGGGAGAAAGGTTTAGTTTTCAGATATAACACTTTTTTAATGGAATTCTGCTGTACTATATCAAATCCATTTGTTACAATGAAAAGTGAAATGTGTGTTGCAATCATTGCCTTTGTTAAGTTTTATTTTCAAAGTACTAAGATACATTTGTATTAGACACTAAAGGTTGAACAAATAATATCATTTTTGCTAACTGTGACCAATGTTGAAATTTGTTGATGTTGTACATTTATACCTATTTTGATTTCTGTTTTTATTTGAATGGAAGTGAATAAATATTGGAGAAAAAGATGATATACATAAGATCTCTGTCTTTGGTCTAATACAGGTAATTTAGGGAGACCAATAAAAGTGATCTTTCAAGGTTTACTGACACTCATACAGACCTGAATTCTTACATTTTTTAGTTTGCTAAATTGTGAAATAATTCACCTTATTTAAATCTATTAAAAAAACTGTCTTATGAGAGTATATTCTCCCTTTGGACTTTATTTTGGCAAATGCAAAGGGTGAAAATTTTGCAGATCGCATATCAACCTCTTCTTATCATCATAATATCAGTGTCTGTTCCAGTGATGGTCTTTTGAGAGAACGCTTCCCTAATTTCTTGTTTAGCATCGTTCGGTTGACCGGCCAATATTCCATTAAGAAAGTCTTCCTGCATTCAATCTTATCTGATTTGACAAATGGCTTACTCAGTGTCGTGTTAGCCCACAAGGAGTAAGACAACTGTAAGATATTTATCAGGATATACATCTCAGCATTTTTTGTCTTGTTTGTGCTGTGCTGTACCTAGATATCTCCAATTGTGGGTCTCAGTAGCTGTAGATATATTCTTTCTTTCCTTTTTCTTTCTAAACCCTGAGGGTGGTAAGAGTATTAAAGCACTGATGCATTTATCTTGTACTTGTCTAAAGAGTGGGTGCATGTATCAACAGGTGTTATCTCTTACGTGTACATTGATAACACATATAGTTTGCATCATTCATTTTGATACCTCTTTGTTTATGAATTGATGAAGGCGCCATTGAAAAAAAAGAAGACAAAAAAGATATCTGATGAGAATAGATAGTATTTCATATATTCCATTGCGCTTATTGTGACTTTTGGGGGAATTGTTTCCTTGATATTGTTTTGTCTTGTTATAATGATTCTGAAGGATTTCTATTAATTACCAACTTCATGGGAGCCTTGTTTTCTTGATTTTTCCCCTCCCTTTTCTATGTTTAATTCATTGTTCTGTTTTTCAGAGCAAAGATTTGTATAGCACGATTCTTGTTTTGTTATATCAATCATTCAAGATTTGACTCTGATCTGGTTTGTGAGAGTATTCTGTCTGAAATAACAGTGATCATGAAGATGTTTTTCAGTGCATACAGGAATCTTTCAGGAGATAGTGTGATGAATACAGATTCAGGAGATTTTGTGCTATCATTATGAAATCTTTGTGGTGGGGGGGGGGGATGATTTAACAATATCATGATATCAATATCATGATATTTACTTTCCATTGTGTGCAGTGTACCACGCAGTGTTTTCAAAATTAGCCATTTTATTCTTGTCAAAATGTTTATGAGGTATTAATTGGCATTGGAAGTATGAAGATGAATTCATCAGCCATAGGATGAGTGACAATTCTTTTTTTTACCTGATCCTACAATATGTATTTCTTTTTGGTATGATGTTCCTTTCCAGGAAATGGTCCACTGATGCACTTTGATATGGGTTGCTTTTTTGTATATATAACTTCTTCATTATTTTTTTTTTTTTTGGCAGGGGAGTTCTTCTCAATATTTTAATACCCCAAGACACCATTGGTGTCTCGTTACTCAATGTCTGATTCTCTTCTTTTCTTTTTCTTTCCTTTTGTTTGTGTGCCAGGCCGTTGACTTGCAGCATGCAGTGACCCAGAACGCTCATCTTACCAGGCAGCTAGGGGAGCTCCACGGAAAACTTTCTCTTCTCGATCAGGTGGGTATGTCCACAAGGGAGCGTCTTCATTTAGGGGCCAGATATTGATGATGGTGATGATAATGATGTCAGGAAGTAATGGACTCTGAATCAATGATGATGACGCCACTGCTGCTGCTGATGATGATGATGATGATGATGACGACCACATAGATTTCATTGCTGTGGTAGTTGATAGTGGCGGAAAGATGATGGAGGTAGTAGAGACCACCACCGCGATCAATGAGTTTCAGAAGGAGAGTGGTAGGGATACTACTGCTCCTTGTGGTGATGATGATGATGATGATGATGGCGATGATGACGATGGCGATGATGATGATGATGATGATGATGAGGTGGAGGAGGGAAACTTCAGTGATGAAGATGATGGTGATAATGATAATTATAATGATGATGAAGATGATGCTGATGAGGATGAAGATGATAATGATGATGAAGATGATGATGATGAAGACGATGATGATGAAGACGATGATACAGAAGATTTTGATGAAGTTGATGATGTGATTTTTGGTGCTAGAGAATTAGCTTATTGGTAGAATAAAAATAATGTCCTTGGTACATTATTTGGTGCAAGTGTGTCGTGACCAAGTTCTGCTTCTCACACAGTAATATGAAAGAGGGACAAAATGTCTTGACATGCCAAAAAAAATGATGAGTATGTTAAAGTTGAGGATGCAAGTCTTCTGTACTGTAAAGCCAAAGATCATAATTCTGATAGATGCGTCTGGTTTAATAGCTCTTCCACAGAGATGAGATACATCATGGATAGAAGCAAATAAGTTTGAAATTGGTGTATCACCTCAAAGTTTTAAGAAGCTAGGAGAAGAAAGCAGATAAATTGATCACTGAGAGATAGTTACTGCTGATACAGAAGAACATCTGTACATGCAGTGAGCCAAGATAGAGTGAAAGACGAAGAAATCTTGGTTGTTCCTCGTGGCATGTTTTTTGCTCGCAAAGCAAAGCTCCCTTTTTTTTTTTCACCTGAACTCGCAGATATTGCAGCTGGCATTTAGAAGGTTGCGACGGAGTGCGTCGGAGTCAGGATGTTACAGGGGAATAAACTTGGTAGACGTTCGCAAAACGGGGGGCCCTCGAGATGAATAATGAATGAATGTATGTTTCAGCCCCCTAACTCCCCCTCTCTGCTTTATTGATACAATGTTCTAGGTGCTTGAAGAATGCCGCCAGCTGAGAGACGATTTCTCGTCACAGCGTCAGATCCTTCACTCGACAATCGCGGAGAGAGACTGGTTGAGGGAGACTGTCATCAAACTCAACAGTGACATCGGAGTGAGTACTTCTTGGTGGAAGAAAAACTCGGAAGACAAATTTCTCCTCTCAGCAGAAAGCTCTTCCTTTCTTTCTGCCCCTCACTTTTCCATATACTCTCCTCCCTACATTTCTTAAGAAGTCTACAATCTGTGAGTCTAATGTCTAATGTCTACATACATACATTCATACATACATGCATGTGTACATACATGAATACTTGTACATATGTGCACCGATATATTTATATCTAGTGAGAGAAATGGAGAGACAGACAGACGGACAAGAGAGATGAAATTATGCATAATATGTTTCTAGAGATAAAAGACAGATACATACAATGTAGAATGCATATCATACAGTGTTAATACATGTATGTACATGCACACATACATACATACATACATACATACATAGTATTATATACAGAGTACATATACATATACATAGCACCTAAAAATACAGAGTGTTTGTGTACATGTTTGTTCCGAAATAATAGATATTTTGATGGGTAAGAAGGATTGTGTACGCTGTATATTGGGGTTTTGACAGGAAGGGATGCAAAGAACGGTGCAACGGTTACCCCTCTCCAAAATAAATCAAAACAAAACAAAACAAATCAAAACAGAACCAACAACAACAACATTGCCTTTAACTCTTTCAATGAGGTACCGGTACTGTAAAATGAGGGATGTTCGCGTGCATTTTAATTTCGCGAATTTCGCGAGAGCCGAGTTTTGCGAAATTAAAATGCAAGCTGAAGATCTTGTTTACACCATATGCATTGAATGTTAGAGGCAACTCGCGAAAATTTCACGCTGCGAATAAGGCTGTCAGCTCCCATTCGCGAAAATTTCGTGGCGCCAAAATATTGTGTTTTACAGTATGGAGAGGCTAACAAACAATTATGAAATAGACTGAGTGGGTGCAGGAGTTTACAAAGTGGGCTACTATCCACTAGGGAGAGGAAACGGGAGCAATAACATCCGACAACTTTTTCCTTGCATTTCTAATGAGCTTGACTTTTAAAGTGGAGTGTGCTACACAAAAGATTTGCCTCGCAACATTTCCGCATTGCACCTCCATTGATTGAAACTGGAGAAGTTTGACATTCCCTGGGATGGAATGAATTGGCAAGGAATAACTCGTTTCCTGTTGCCAAACAAGACTTTTAGGTCCTTGCAACATAATAGAACTTCAGGAAAGCTTGTTGAATAATATGTCGATTCTATGCCAAGTTACTTGATATTGCAGTTGAAATCCTGATTATATTTGCTCACTTGCAAGTGTAGGTACATATTTTGGTGTGGAACTTTGTGGACCACTGAAAACTTCAGTAAACTTTGTATGAAGGCACATTTAGTATGTCAGTGGGCTAATTGTGCTTTTTCCAGAAGAATAAATTGAGTGCCAAGAAAAACAAAATAAAAACAAAACAATTGTATGTTTTGACATACACTAAGACCAGGCGTCCACTAGGGCGCGGACAAGACGCGGACAAGACCCAGAATGCAAATTTTGTATTCCGCACTCCTTCGGCAACCTGTCCGCATGTTCCTGAACGTGTCCGCTCACTGTCCTAAACATGTCCGGGCGTTTCCGCACCTTCGGGAGAGAGAAAAATTTCCGCGTCCACATTTTGATCGAGACCAAAATTTGGACGCGGAAATGAACTTCCTGACACCTTCGGCGACTTGTCCTGACGATGTCCTGAGGATGTCCCGCTTGTCCGGAACCCTTCCGCTCCTTCCGCACACGCTCCGGAAAGAATCCCGCGGTGTGGGGAAGCTTCGCGAATGAAAGCGGAAGACACCAGGAATGTTTTAGGACAGCGCAGAGCCGATGCGGATCTATATATGCAAGTGTCCGGAACCGATGCGGAAATTTTGTAATCCAGACACGAAAATGTCGACACTTTCCGCGAGCGTAATGCCAATGAAGCGCAAAATGAGTAAGAAGGGAGGCGAGGCCCCCATGCAAATATCCCTATCACAGGCACACCTTTCGTCTAGTGATGAAGAACAGGTAAATCTAAGGAATTTCCGGTCCCAGAAGGCAAAGAAGAAGGTAGTAGAGACTGCGCAAAAAGCAACCAGAAAGAAGTGAAATCAGCCCCCTAACTTCCTAGTACTCAGTAAGTTTATGTTGATTTGATCTTTTCAGAAATTATTTTTCATCTGAGTGACTTTCCTGGTTCCTATTACTTACTATGGTACATTTTCCTTTATGTTGTTTTCGTATTTTATTTGCAAACAAACTAGGTTGTGCCATGTGACAGCCCAGCTGAAAAATCACAAAAGTAGGTGGAAGTACACTCAGAAATAAAAAACATAGAATTTTTGGCTAAATGTTGATGTATTATATAAACATGACCAAGTTGTTATTCATACGTAAATGCTTTCTAATGATACAACATATCAGAACAAAAGACAAATTCATTGCACTAAAATGCATGAATTCAATTGCAAAGATATACCTGTGGTCTCATTACAATGTAATATCTTTGAAGCCCAAAATAACAATGAAAGCTAAAGATAATACCAATTCAAAATTCAAGTGATATGAGAGAAAAAGCAATAAATCATGAACTCGAAAAAATGTTAAATTTCTTCTTTTTTTTTGCTGAGTGTATATATTTAAGTACACATTAAGCATCACAAAGCATTTCAGAAATATTCTTTACCTGAATGATTTTCGTATTTGTTATTAATTAATAATTTTATCTTCTCTTTTTGTTTTAGTTGCAAATAAACTCGATTGTCCAATTTGACAGCCCCGCTGAACCCCCCCCCCCCAAAAAAAAAAGTAAATTAAAGAGTTATAGGTTAAAATATTTCCCCATTTTTACACTTCATTGACAATAGGCTACTAAGCTCTAAGCATGAAAAAAAAACATCTCGGACTTGAATCATTGCAAATTGTTTAAAAGTGATCAAAATAAGAGAGAGTTAGAGATGAACAAGGGTAAAAATGAGAGAAAGAAAAAAAAATTAATGATTAGGATCATTTTGGCATGCTCTGCGGATGTATCAGACAAAACATGTATATACTTCACGATGGATAAAGCACAGGTCTAAAAAAAAGGGAATAAAGAATATATAAGTTACAAAACTGCAACAAATTTCATGCTGTATTCACCAACGGTTTATTTCTTGTGAAGAAATAAACCGTTGGTGAATACAGCATGAACTTTGTTGCAGTTTTGTTACTTATCTTTTTATCTTGCCAACATATATATATATATATATATATATATGTGTACATACATCTACATCTTATGTATATTATTATGTATATATACATATGGTTCAAAAAGTTTGCGAATATCATCCATGTGACTGTAGGCAGAGAAGAGATTGTTCTCCCAGATGAGACAAATAAAAAAAAAAAAGAGTCTTCAGCCGACATGCAGACAATCCTATTCTTCGACTTTCGGTGGTCACATTTATAAAATAATGTTGACCAATCATATCAATATAATATCAGCAGCTACTGCGGAAACACAACAAGGAGCATCAATGACGGCTAGCAGTCAAATGAGGAAAAGTCAAAGTCAGCGCCAAATTTATACCTTTCCATTTTCCTGTATTGTCCGCAGTTTGTCCGCATGCCTAACTTGTGTTGTCCGGAAGGCATCCTGATTGTCCGCGTTCATTCCTGGTGTAATCCTAGATGTTTCCGCTCTGCCCGGCTACGATTAGCATATTCCGCGCTCTTCCGGAGTGATTCCTAGGAATGTCCGCAGTCAGTCCGCGGACAGTCCGCGGACAGTCCGCGGACAGTCCTAGGAATGTCCCAGGACAAGCCGATTCACAAAGTTATTCCGCGTCTGTCGCGGACAGGATGCCGAAATGACAAAATTTGCTTCCGCAACCCTTCCGGGGCTTGTCCGCGCCCAAGTGGACGTCCGCCCTAAAGCTGAAGGGAAACATTTGGAACCGATTTTAGCCTGTGTAATTGTGCCACAAAACTTTCAATTACACATTACACAGCCAGTGCAGTTAGTGAAACTCTGAAAAAGTCTTCTACATCTTTTTCTCACCCATTTTGAGGAGTGTTTTGAGGTGTGTATATGCTTGAGGCAGTGTGCATTACATTGTAACTGTAAGAGGTGTTTACATCTACTCTATACCATGTTTCACACTGCTAAATGGAATTGAGGAGGAAAAAAAAAGAGGTGCGAAGTTTATCTGGTCGTTATTGATTCTCTGCTTCGATTTCGTGGATTTTTCAAGGTCCCCAACCCTTTTTACGAAGTGGTGTTGTTGTTTTTTCACGGAAATGCAGCGTAGGTAATGCGAAGAGTGCTGCAACCGTCATTTGACTAAAGTCTGAAAGTCTCCCGCTTGATTGCATCTTCTCAAATGAAATGGAGGAAAGTGAGCTGCAGCTGCCCTTGTTTTCATCAGCAAGAAGAGAGAAAAAAGGGGGGAAAAGACTTGAAAATGGGACCAAATGGACCCTGGAATGATAGCTGCCAAGTTCGATCACATTTCCTTGCCATAATATCACAATTTCCCCCTGCTCCAGTTCCCTCCTTTGCGCATTGCTCCGTACGATGCCCCCACCCTATCGTGCCCCTCTTCATATTACGTCTGATAAACAGAACTCTCATGCTGCTGATGTTGTCGAGATTTGATGTCGGACCATTAAAACCTGAAAAAGGCGCAGCCATGCACAAGTGTCCCCATACTCAATTATGGGTCCATTCTCCAACCCCCCTTCCACACCGCAAGTTTCTCCATCTTCAATAATGTGGTGCAAGGGCTTTCATACCGCATCAGTGAAGATGCAGCTTTTCAAAACAGGAGTTGGATAATTATGGGTACAAAATGTATTACCAGACAATATGTGACCGTGCACCTCAAAACGAACAGAAAGTCGCACACACTGATTTTGCATGAGGACTGAAAATAAGTGAAATGGGTCGACCTAGCCGAACTTGACTTTTTTATATTTTCTGAAAGAGCGGGTCTTCTTTTACATTATGCTAAAATTTGGTATCATAAAACGGGCAGGAAAGTGTGTTTTTTAGCAGTTTATCTCGAACATTTTTGGTAGAATAGTGTGATTAGGTGTGTCTTTAGAATCTCTTTTTCATTTCTGAAAAACCTTGTCCACACTCTTCACTTTCAACTCTAATAACTTTTGAAAGGATAGTGCTCCTGCTTTGAAAGTTGGCATTGATTATGGACAGAATGTGTTAATGAGGCATGCTTAATTTCAGTTTAATCTGATAATCCCTTCATTGTTGTTACTCTGGTGGTTTACTTCCTGTTTTTGTCCCATTCATCGCACAGCCAGCACGCTTTGGTAAAGATTAAGCGCTTGAATAGACACTGAACTTCAGAGTCTCTTTTCTCAGTTCACACTTTTCCTGAGTTTGTGCTTTCTTTTTAATATTTAGATAGGTTAGGAGAGTCCATTTGATTTGAGTTATACATCATTTTAAAGCTTACAGTCTGTTCTTTCAGAATATGGTCTTAACTAAAAATTCATGTCTGGCGACTTTTTGTTTGTTTTGAGGTGCAGGGTCACATATATCAAATACAGGCCGATTTACTTTCGGCTCTTACAGATCAAAGGTAGTAATTCATTCTGTCCAAGAGAGAAACAAAATAAAACATGATGGCAAGAAGAACACTTTCCCCTTCTTTCAACTCTCAAGAATTCTTTTTTTTTTCCACCAGCAGAGAGTCCTCCTGTCTCTCGGATGAGCAAAGTCATTCAACATCCGGAGTGCTTTTACATGCGGAGGGATAATTTGATTTGTACACATCCAAGGAATTCACCACATTGCAGTGACTCATTTCAAAACAAACGGCAATCATATTTGAAAGCCCAATGAAATGGGAACTTTTTTTCTCTCTCTCTCTCACAAAGGAGATTGCACAATGGACGTTTGGTCCATTTCCCACGACTTGTTCCTCTCTACGAGATGGCCCTTTCCAATCCCATCTCGTCGGGAGAGAACACCGTAGATTTCTCGCTCCACCACACGCCTAAACATCGCCAGGATGTCGGTCAATTCGATTTTGGCTTCCCTCCCGCCAAAGGAGCAAAACTTTTGAAAGAAAAGAAAAGAAGAAGAAAAAAAAAAACGCAGAGAGAAGAATGACCAGAAAGTGCATCCCGCACCGAACAATAGAACTTCTCGAGACCCCCCTGAGGCGACACGACGAACGCGCAAGCCGGAAACGTAGCCCCCAAACTTTTGTCCCGTCCCGACTGCTGACAAAACACGCGAGGGAAAGATCCATCGATTGATGATGTGATCAAAGGGAAATGACAGCTAACTGCAGAGAGGGAGAAAAGGAAAGAGAGAGAAACCGGGGGGGGGGGGGGAAGAAAGAGATAGAGAGAGAAGATTCAGTCATGTACAAGCTTCGTTGCCTGTAGCCATGTCTGACAGTTATTCCCATGTCTCGACGAGTCTGTCCATGCTACGCACTGAGCACTCCTACTCTGCCTAATCTTAGCCTAGGGACAAAGTGAATGAGAAAAGAAAAAAAAAAACCCAAAAAACTGTAAGAAGCCATGTTGGTCTGTTCTGTGGTGCCTTGTGGTTGATATTAGGCCTGAATTATTGGCACTGCTAAATGCAGCTGCTTCGTGACTTCTTCTTTCAAGTCGTTACACTCTTGCCTGTGTGTCTGTGTGTGTGTGTATATTTGTGTGACGTCGAACATCCCATCTATCTTAAACATGTCCTGCTCATTCAGCTCCTATGACATTTTGATCCGTCATTCATCCATCATTAATCATCAGTAAATACGTTTGTTTGTATGATCTGCAAGTCAAGATACAAATTTTACCTGAATGTTTCACAATATCTGCTCTCAGTAAAGACCCGTTTTTGTTGTTGTTTTCCTTAGGTACTTACAATGTAGATTTTTCTCTCAGTATGCTTAACTTGGTTTCCCAGTCCCTTGAAATTTGTATGACCTTCTTTTTTCACAAAATTTACTAGTTGAATCTAGCTCTGGGCATTGCATCATGTTGATGATGTGAAGCTTAGGGATTGGTTGCCCTACTTCATCCTAAGCTCCCTCATACAAACATTCTGCACACATAATTCATCTTTGATGTAAAGGCAAAACAAAAATAGATATGTGTAGTCATTTCTACGTACAAAGTGCTGTTAAATCCTTGAAAACCGTGCAAGCTACATTTGACATATAGCATTTCAAACATCTTTGTATAAAAAATGCATCAATGTTGTACATGTATATCCTTTATTAACAGACACTTTCTGGGGATGGGTGTACAAAGTCTTGATACCATAATGTGATGTGCAGGTATACGTCATATATTTAAAAAGTTTTGGCAATTGCAACACCATACTGTGTATTCAAGGGAAGATGAGGGCAAAAAAGACTTGAGACATCTATCCAAAACATATGATCGATACTTCGGAGAATTGATGCGCACGATGTGCACTGCATACAGTCCCATGAACTGTTCTTGGGTGTGGAACTCGCCGGAGCTGTGTAGTGTATCTAATCTGGAGCAATTACCCGCCTTGCGGACAACAAATAAAGCTAGCAGTATAGGTTTACTGCGATGATGGCTCTAGCCAGCCAGGGGAGCGAGAATCTTAGCCTCACCCCCCACCCCCTCTTGTCGACATGAAAGCCCCCTGTGGGGTAGGTCAGCCGAGTAGAAGCGAAGTGGAGCATGTGATTGAATTTTGAGCGGGAAATGGATTCACAGTGGTAGCAACATGTGGTCGTGTCTACCAGACGGGTGAAAGAGCCGTGATGGGAGAATGATGTCCTCTCCTATGTCTCGTATCTTCTCCATCTCTTCCATATCCTCTGATGCCCCTATCTCCTTAACTCTGTCATTGCTGTCCAAACCCCTGTATGTTTTACAATATCAATTCTCTTCTGTCACACTGGCAAAAGATAGAGGATTGTGATCTTCAACCCATGGAGGACAAGCTCCGAGTATACTTGGGCAGGTGTCTATGGGAAATGCGTGTTGTAGCAAAATCAGCCCATCCTCAGTGGGTTAAGATCATGAAGTTTTGCTAGTGTGACCACGAACTTCCTGTGAAACTTCTCATGAAACTTCTCGCAAAACTTCCTACTCAAACTAAGAATATGTAAACTCTTGCAACTGAAGCTTTGTGAAGTTTATCACTTGACCAGTCCACCACCTGTTTGTGGCATCCATCAGTGGTTTTAGGATGGTGCCTCTATGGGATGCACCTGTGTGCATTGTTATGTCACGATCATTAGCTGTCAGACGGTGTACTCCTTTTTTTCTTGGGCATGCGCGCTAGTGACCCAAACTTCGAGAACTTATAAAGATCGAGAAGATTGGCTGCCGGTGTTGAGGGATGATCAAAGATCGCAAAGACTTCACAATCTTTAACCTCGCAAGTTTTTGCCAGTGTGACCGCGGCTTTTGTGAGTTGGTGGCTCTGAGTAGGTGGCTCTGAGTAGGTTAATGCTTCATCCCTCGCCACTTCAGTCCCTCCTCAACCTCACAGTTTCCTCCCATTGCGACAAGTTAACAGACTTTCAATCACAGGAGAGAGCTCCTATGCCTAACAGTGCCTCATGTATCTTTTGGCAATGTCTCTGCACTCCCCAAACTTTGCTCTTACCCTTGGCTAAAGGTGCATCTTAAATGGAAGGGAAGGGTACATAAGGTGCTGCTGCATTTGTTCTTTTTATCTTTCTTTTTTTTTTAAGTGTAGTGACACTTTACTGTCTGATGTTACAATAACTCCCGATGCGAGCAGAGCCCGACATTGTTATGAAAGCGGCTCTCGCACAACATCTCAGCGAGGACGAAAAGCCTAGCTCTAATTGCAGCTGCATCCCTAATACCTGTGGCCCCCGCTCATCGGGTGCTTGCTGAGCGATCGACGCTCTCCAATGTTCTGGGCACTTTTCAGAGCCCAGCAATAAATGCTGAATAAATCCTGACTTTCCGCGAGGAAGCGTCTGCGCTCTTTATCTCCAGCGGAAAGCCAAGACTCGGCCAGAATCACCCCTCTTTCCTGTCCTGAAATACACTCTGGATTGGATTTGTCAGTGTTTTGAGAGATTGTAACACTTTGCAATTCTTGCTGCACAAAACAACAGCAGATGCCACTTCAAATCCACTCATTCTTCAACCGGCATATTTTCTTTACCAGCGATATGATTTCATCACAAAATCCAGATTTGGAAGAAAAATGGTTGTGGGGGGGGGGGATGGGGATAAAGTAGGGGAGAAGTAGGCCACTATCTTAGAGAATATGCAGTCCATGAATAAACTCATAGTCTCATGGCGTGCATCGCTGCCTAAAATCAAAAGAGTTCTGAAGCAAAGTAGAAATGGATATTTCTATGTGCATTCTGTGGTTACCCAAAGCTGTGTGTGCTAAGCCAGGTCTGTATATATATACAACACTTAAAGGAGACCTGGATGATTTTCAGATTTTTACATTTTTACAACTATAAATTGGTATACTGAGGACAGAGTTTCAAAATTTGTGATAACTGGGATGAAGAATGAGAATATTGTAAAAATTTAGGACAAATTGCAATGAACAAGGATGATGACATGTCAGAGTCACCACAAGAATGCATGAGTTGGGGCTCAAGGAAGCAGAACAAAAGAAGAAGGCATGCATAGTTTATACACAGGTGAGCTCGCAAGTAAGCGGTATTGTAATGGAATTACACTGCTACATTTCTGAAATATGTGAACCTCCTATGTCATCATCCTTGTTCAGTGTAATTTGTTTAAGGTTTTTCGAAGTATTGTTTCTCTGCTCAAGAAACACAATAAATTCCACAAATCTATACACGGAGTTGCCGATTTATGTACTGCATGATGTGAAATTAATGAAAATCGTCTGGAATGTCCTTTTAATGCTCTATGTCATATATCACTGTCCTTGTATCCATCTTTGTTCTATACAGCCAATAACCCTACCCAATTTTCCCTCCCATTGTTATCAAATTGTCTTGCAGCTTATTCATCCTTGGAATAGTTACTGTCTTTTTTTTCTCTCTCGCACACACACACGCTCACACACACACACACACACACACACAAACACACACAAACACACACATACACACACACACAAAACCTTTTGTTGCATGTATGTTTTCCCTTCTTCTGCACATGAAGAACCACTCCTCAAAGTCAAAATGCACCACCGTGATTCTTAGCTCCCAGTCTTTTTCAGACCGTGCATTGAGTCTTTCATTCTCTCAATCCTTCATCTATGCTCCCTCTCACTCTACCTTGCTCTCTGCACCTTTAGGAAGAACAAATTCTTTTTTTTTTGGGGGGGGGGGGTGGGGTAAGGAAAGAGGTACAACATGTATGGTATATACCCAGCTCCCATAGCACTTGCACACTTGCTACATGTCATTGACTTGTAAGTCAATATTTGCAACAAGGAAACAAAAATGATGAAAAGAGGTTTCCCTCTCCTTTTTTTATACCATCCTCTTCTTTCTCTTTTTTGTTTGTTTGTGGAGGTATGAGCAAAGAGAGAGCCTCTTGTGAAGTCCCCCCAAATCTTCTGGCATACATTTCAGTCTACAGGTCCCAATCTCTTGTGGGGATTATTTAGACTGAAAGCAATCCTCAAACGTTCCAAACAAACATGCCCCCTCTGCCCGATCCGTCAATCCGTCTGCGCGCCTATCCCTCCCCCTCCCCCTCCCCCTCCCCCACCCCCACCCCACCCCAGTTCCCTCCATCCCCTTTACCGTTCAGAATGAAGGGATGCACTGGCAATTTCACAATTGTGTGTCACCGCTCCTAGAGTCCAGATTTGGGAGGATTTTCTGACTTTCCCCCACAAATTTGTCTCAAAGCCGGATGTTAGAGAGAATACTTCAAGCTCTGATAATCTGGAATATCCTGTATCTCTAAAGTGAAATTCAAGTGTACGGTCAATGCAGAGGCTCTGCTCTCAGGAGAATGTTTGGGACATTGCTCCGTATGCTTATTCTTTGAAAAAAACACAATAGGTCAGTTTTGTTTCAAAGTCTTTAAAGGGATGGTACAGTTTTGGTTTAGATGTGGCTGCAGGTTTCTAACTTTTATGTGTGTGTGTTTCTGAGATAATGAGAAACCTCTTGTGAAATATGAAAGAACATGTAATTCTTAGAGGAATTCACAGTTTATTTGATAAAAATTGGTCTTGAAATGGCTGAGATAGTCAAAAAAGCGATCCCATTAAGGTGTGACAGGCCACAGTCATTTCAAAACTGATTTTATCAAATAAACTTTCAATTCCCCTTAGAATAGTATGCTCTTTAACATTTCATAGAGCGGTTTCTAAATATCTCGCAAAACGTTAAAAGCTCAATCTCCATCTCAACCAATGCTATACTATCCCTTTGAGTCTTAAATTCTTTTCTTTAAGTTATAGCCAAATACCATCTGAATGGCTATGCATTTCATTTGCTTTGTGCAATTCTCTTACTCTATCTTTCCTGACCTCTCATTCAATTGGTTTGGATTTCAATACAAAGGTTTACAACTCATCAGTCGAGTGATCGTTGTCATCCCTAATACCCAATATTTCCCTGGGCCTTGCGCCCAGTTCCTTCCACTGCAGACCCAATTGTGTTTATGGCAAGTTTTGATTAATCTCGTGATGAAATGTACACACCTGATTAAAAAGAAGAATTCCTGCATTTCATCCTACTTCATAGTGAGGACAGGCATTGCATATTTGGATGTTTGTGTAGGATTCCCGTCTCTCATCAGAGCCCAACTAATTGATGATGTCAGCATCATCACTATGAGTCTTTTTTTTTTTCCTCTTGGTCTTTATGCCTCTTTCTTTTCTTTTCATGTATTTCTTTTTCCCTCTTCTTTCTTTCCATGTCAATCTTTTCATCTCATTGGCCCGAATTCACGAAGGTGGTACAAATGAAGCCATGGTTTAAACCAAGGACAAAACCATGGAGCGCCAAGTGTCGCACGTAATATATCGTTACGAAATTGGTCATTTTGTCAACAGAATGTCCGTTTCGTGAACAAAATTATCATTTTGTGGACGGAATAATCATTTCAACAGCACAATGACTGATTTCGTACCGAAATATTCCATGCGACACTTGGCGCTCCATGGTTTTTGTCCATGGTTTCATTTGTACCACCTTCATGAATTCGGGCCATTGAGTCTATTGTCTTCTACAATGTCTTTTCTTTCTCTCTTGCTTTGCACCATTTTTTGGTCTTTCTCCTCGAGGTTTCTGTCTTTCTCATAGGCGTTGTGTTTATTTTCTTACTTTCTGTCTGCCGACTCTTCTCTTGTGCCCTTCCCTTCGTAAGTTCATCCTCCTAATTCCATCCTCCTACTTCCATTTTGCTATTCTTATTTGCTTCTTTCTTTCTCACGGCTTTGCTTGTTCCCTTCTATCATCAATGAATTGACGCAATTGAGTATCTTTTCTGTCTTTCAAACCATATTTTTATCTCGCCCAGTTTATTACTATCTCTGTGATTATGGATATCACATATATATCCTTCTGTCACTTTTTTATCCTCCTCTCCACTTCTTATTATTCTCATCTCATTTCATCTTCATCTTTGTATGAATCCGAATTTTCTTTCTCCTCATGCAATGCGCGCCTCTACCTCAACCTCCCTCTCTTCGTCGACTCCATGCGAGATGCAGCCAGAATTACGAGGCTGAAGAACGAGGGGATTGGAAGGCACCACTCCACTCCTCCTCTAAGCCACTTAACACCAGTCTCCAGCCAGCTTTTGCCATGGCAGCTGATTCCATTTATGGAATTAAATTCTGGGCTTTGACATTTCATCCTACCATCCCCCTTCCCCCGTCCCCCTTCCCCCTTCCCCCTTCCCCCGTCCCGTCCCCCTTCCCCCTTCTTGTCCCCTTCCCGCCCCTTCCCCCTTATTTCCCCCTTCTTTCCCACTTGCCCCTTCCCATCCCCCTCCCCCGTCTCCCTCCCCCTTTCTCCTTTCCCCTCCACCTTCCCCTTCCCCTTCTTCCCTTCCCCCTCCCCCTCGCCTTTCCCTCCCCTCCCCCTTCTTCCCTTCCCCCTCCCCCTTCCTCCTTCCCTTCCCCCTTTCTGCCCCCTGCCCCGTCCCCCTTCTCGTGTGGGACTCCAGACAGCAAAGAGCTTCCCCCCCCCCCCCCATGACATGGAGGACTGGCAGTATCATCTCTGCCCCTTACCATCCCCACTTCCTCAATCCTTCCTTGATATACTGTGGGTGTTTCCCCCTCTGGCTGTGACGATGTAATCAGCCACCGATCTGTTGCATATGGTCTGTGCACATGCGAATCTAGCCCCATAGATTAAAAACGGCAAAATGGCCATCTCCTCTTCTTTACGCTATGGATTACTCTTATCTTTCTCCTTGTTACTATGGATTCTTGCTTGGTATGGAAGTTTAATCCAGCTGTGATGTGTGGCAGGCATATTCTTTCACATTTATCGGGAAAAAAAGAACAAATAGATAAAACAAAGAAATTGTTTTCACTTTTTTTAAACCTCATTGCTGTAGTTGTCCCACACTGGTATGCATGTTACTTTTGTTTCATAACAGATCATCTCATTAACATCTGCAGTCTTGTCTTGTAATACACTGTATGTCTTAACCCGTTGAGGACGCTGATTTTGCAATAACACACATTTCCCATAGACACCCGCCCAAGTATTCTCAGGACTTGTCTTCAACAGCTTAATCACAGAGAAAGAGAGAGAGAGAAAAAATTGTACATTACAACATGGTCTTGTCACTACCCATTATCAGTATATTACTTCCATGATGAATCATCTTATTCTCACATGCACACTTAAACTGATCATGGAGTTTTAATCAACACCAAGCTTCTTTTATTCATGCCCCAAAATATCTCATATCTAATTCACTCAACATTATTTCTCTGAAGTGTTTTGTGGTAGGTACAAATGGTCTGTATGAATGATCTGTAAATTTTTTAATGCAAATTCATGTCAAGTATATTGATGACTGCAAGGGGGGGGGGGGTGTCATGACAAGCAAAAAAAACAAGGTCTTAACAATTTTTGGTTCCACTTCTCTTTCAAAATCAGCTGACAAGCCAAAAAAAAACCAAGATAAGGTCCTCACATTTTTGCTGCCACTTCTCCATTAACAAGCAAAAAAGAAAAAAAAAAGGGGAAAAAGAGAAAAGCTGGGGGATGTTAAACCCCCAACACTCCAAAACAAAGGAAAACAAAACAAGTAGGAGCCCAAGGGGTTAAATCCCCTACCCCTCCCCCATAGATCTGCTGCTGCACAGACAGCGATCTACAGAAGATATGAACGTATTCTTGACTGGGTCAAGAGTGGATGGAACGGGGGAACTTAGCCTGTTGCAGTATGATTTTACTACATGTCTGCATCAATGAAATATATATGAGTAGGGCTTTTGAAAAGATGAAGGAGATATATCCCATAAAATGCAAGAAATATTCATTCCATAGTTAAGATGATACAAACATTTACCAGCATTCTTTATTCTGGGTCTCCTTTTTTACCGCTACCGCGACACGTTATGATGATCTCACCACAAAATGTGGTTAGTATTGATAGACTATCAATGCATGTACATTTGTACATTGTAGATGTAGAAGGAAAATGTATGTTATTTTTTCTCCTCTGTCTTATTTATGGGGGGGGGGGGGCTAAAAGTTAAGTCAAAATTGTTTGTTTTCAACTTCGCTTTCACTTCCCAAACTCATGCACATTCAAGAATGGTATCAGATATTCTTTTCCCTTTGCTTACTGTAAAATGTTTCAAAGTATTGCCTTATTGAGGAATATAATTGCTATTCAAGGAAAGAGATAATACACAGCACACACACATGCACAACTTTCAACATGTTGAATTACTGATGAATATGATAGGATTAAAAGAAAAACTCATACACACACACACAAAAATACTTTAGAACTTTTAACATGTTGACTTATTGAGGAATATGATTGGCATTGAAGAAGCTCACACACATACACACACACACACACACACACACACACACACACACACACACACACACACACACACTCATAACTACTTTGCATTTCATACAACTTTATGATAAAGATATTGGAATGTTTTGATCTTTCCTCATCTGTTTACCCTAAGATGGCTCATCTTAAAGTAGCCTCTCTCTTTCACACTGGTCATGTATGGCTAGAGAACAACCGCGCGTGCTCATCTAACCTCTGATAAACGAGACGTCTCATCTAATAAACACAGCATTCAGTTTGACGCTGCGAATGGGAATGCGGGAGTCGGCGGCAAATCACCCGCAAATCGGATCCCGGGGTTACCAGAAGTCTTTCAGAGCTGCAGATTTACGTGCACATGCATTCCCCAGTCGGTGGCCACAAGTTTAACGTGGAACAACCCATCCCACCGCTACACTGTATGTGTGCCACTGCTCTCCGCTTATGTCCTTCAGTTTAGGATTAGCTTTAGCAGATCTGGGTCAATTAATTAGCCTAAAAACAAGGCTGCGAGAGATTTAAATAGCCCCTGCAGTTTCTCAGGCAGGCACTGGTTACTGCTGCAGCTCATATCAGCTGTTCTATTGAGAGAGAGGCGTATTTCAAGCATTTTTAAAAGCAATTGCAAAACGAAATCCTGGAGGCGGAGTCTAAGGTACAGGGGCTTTGGGAATATATGTTTATGGCAAAGGTCTAAACCTGGCACAAGTCAAAATATTCAGCTAAATGCTCTTCAAACAGAGAATACAGTGCATGTGATAGCATGTGATTGCATAGAATAAGAGAGGGTTTGAGTAGAGGATTCAACGCTGAGACCAGCTTCGGGATCTAAAGCCGAATTTGGGGAATTCTTTTGAAGCTCAGATTGTTTTTTATTTTCTTTTTCTTTTTCTTTTTCCTTTGACAAAGAAGTAGATGTAAACAGTCCATTGCACCAAGCTTTCACTGGATTGGTGAGTGGGGCTGACTTTTATTGCATTGCCCTATTTTCGCTGATACAATTACCCAGTTGCTGGCTTGCCAACTGTAATCATGCATCATGTCTATAACATCAGAGTATCATCATGGAGATTTTTTTTTCCTTCCCTGTATGCCTCCCTGTTAGACGCAGTCCCTGTGTAAATGTATATATGGCTGTATGTGCAGTGTACATGGTGTGTGGGCATTTCTTTGAACTGCCACAATATGATGTGCATCGTATGGACTGATAGAGTAAACTGTACAAAATTCTAAGCCTGAATGAGCTCCTTGTGTACTCTATTTTTCCTGCCTGTGTACATCTACGTAATAGGTGTTTAAGTCCGTCAGATACAGATTTGTGATGTGGTATTGCAATAAATCTAATTTCGTTGAAATCCTCAAGACTTTATGATAATGAACATCATATTTCATAAGGTAAAATAAAAACTGTTTTTATTAGAACCATTTTTGCTCATATGTCAGCACATGTTTTGGCTGCAGATTTTTTAAAAGCCTCTTTAATTGCTACATTCATAAATGATTCTTAACTTGGCAGTACATAGAGGTTTAAATTTCTATATTCTTTCTCAAATTGGCAATGTTTAATAAATTTCTCTCTGATTTTATGCAGATCAAATTCATTTAGCCTGTTCCATATGATATTTCATCCGTTCAAGATTTATATTGAAATTCAGATTTACCACTGTAATGATAACTTGATGTTAATTTCCACAGAGAATTTCCTCAGAAGTTGATGTATTGATAGTCTAATCATATCATTTCAGCTCTGATTAGGGAAAAAAAGAAAAAAAGTATTGTTTGAATAGAGAATGATGAAATCATAATGAACATGAGATGTACTGTATCACAAGATATTGCCTGAAAATTCAACACTATACACAGATGTATCATCATTACCAAATTCTGAAAATCAAGAAATTGCCATTCGGCTAGTGAGGATTTGCATTTGTAGGACCGATCCTAAACTCTATATGGACGGTGCCTTGGATGTGTGTAGGCATGCATAGGTCATATTGCAGCTGCTCACACGTACTTGAGTGCGAGTTTATATTTCGGCGGAGGTGTGTCATGGAACAGCTTGAAACCGAATATCTCACTTGTGTCGGTATTTAAAATGTAGCAACCGCACACCGTCGGCCCTCTCAGTATTTTCATGACATTTCTTCAGAAGGATAGCCATGGGCGTGGAGCGAGGATCAAGTGTCAAATTATGGCTCTCGCCACCCACGGAATAAGCACTGGGAAATGAAACAAGATGATCTTTGCTTTTTATTTCTTTGTCCCTTGAATATACTCACCATAGAACATTTCTTGAAGTGTTTGGAAATGGGCAAGAAGAAGATTGCAAATATTTTTTTTTTGTTTTTTTTATGTAGGACAAGATGACATACTAATTGAGTGAATGTAAGATCTATTCCTTAGGAACAAGAATTTATCCCTTCCATTGCTGGATTTGCCAGTAGTCAAATTATCTAAATATATTTTCAAAAATGAAAAAAAAGAAAAGAAGATCAATCTTATCAGTCCCACTTGATCTTATTTGTGTTGGTGCAGGTTGTATATTATCCTCAAGGTCCTCACAGCACAAAAAGTACAACTCGCCCCCATCTCTATCTGATTAGATCAAAGTCCATGAGTAGCATTCAGCTGTGTTCATATGTTTAGGTCTTTTTTAGCTTTACGCCCTTCCTCACCTTGGCATTTCCTCTCCGTTATCTCTCCTCTTCCGCTTTTCCTGCGTTTGCATCGCGGAGACAAAACAGAATTTGTGTGTGAAGAGCTGAAAAGAGAGAGATCAAGAGAGAGAGAGGGTGGGGTGGTGTTTTGCCAGGCGATATTCCCAGATAGCAATAGTACATGCCCCCTGGATATACAAGAAAATCAATGGGAATCTATAATTGCCAAAGCCGAGCCATGTTAGAGCTCCCTATACACTGGGCACCTGTACCCTCAGTTTTAAGAACGAGGTACAATCACAATCACCAAGTTAGTGGCATTGCAAAACGACCAAACAACAACAGCAACAGCCATATGAACTCATAAACAAAACAAAATCTAAAACAAAAGTAAAAAACAAGCAAAAATCACATGTAATCACTTGGTCCATTGGTCCATTCGTTCTTTCAGGCATTATTGACCAATTGAAGAGATCAAAACAATTATTTATCGCTGTAAAGCCAAATGAAAAGGCTTATGATGTGATATAAAGATGTTGCCTGTGTGAGGACATGGCTGAGGATGAAGTTTGCGTGTATACATGTAGTGTATATTAATACAGGCCGATATGTTTTTTTATTACCTGCAAGGAAAATAATTTCTCTCCTAAGTTACCCTTTATGTCCCTTCATATTGACCCACGATGTGTGTTTTGAGCATCATCTACATTCATGTTGAAATGATCACTGAGGTTGCACTGCATACTGGCTATGCAGTGTTAAAAGCTGAAAAATGATAAAGAATAGCAATGCTTCAGATCTACAATAATGTCCACCATCTTAGACAATACTGATTGTAGACACGTTGAAAAGTAACTACAATTTACCAGTATTCTTGAATGGAGTGCTAGGAGGAATATGGGTAAAAGTTGTGGACATGACTATTGTGACTAAATGTTTTTCAGGTGGACACATACCCAAATGCACGCACTCACATACACAGATACATGTTGGTAGTCCTAGCATTGCATACTTGTCAATAATTAGCATAACATTCCAGGTGAAACATTAATATGTTCGTATGAGAATGTAAGCATATGAAAGACACTGTAGGACTGTACTGTGATATTTACGACTGTAGGTAAGGAAAGAGGCTCAGAGTTTGTCGTCTGTATCTTTGATGAAATGGCATGGGTCCTTTTCATCCCGTCCATGTTGCCTTTCCTCTTACTTTTTTAAATCTTAACTCACAAAATATATTGCAGCAATAAATTCTGCCAGTCTTGTAAGACACTAGAACACCCAAAGTTAGACCTATGAATACATATGATTATACTAAAACATGTGTTCTGTGCCAAGTCAATATCAGACTACCGTGATTGTAGATATGACTGGACACAAGCAAGCATTGCGTTAGACCAAGCAACTGCTCAAGAGAGCCAATGGAAATTTACATAGGGGTCCATCATTCATACCCCCCTTCTGTTTACCTGCCTTTAGCCATCGCTAACAGTGATCTCACACGCTCTGTAATAGCAGATTAAAAGATAAGTAATTCCCTATCATTCCAGTGTGAAGGAAAGTTGTTGGGTTTTTTTTTATTTGTGTGTGCAGATAATTTGAGAACACCCCTGGTAATCTGATACTCCCCGCTGGAGATGTCATCTCTTGCGGTATATTTTAGATATATATATATATATATATATTCCCCCTTGCTAGACAGGGACTAGAGATCATATCACTCTTGACACGTTGGATGAACTCGCAGACGGCATGCGGAACGTGCCGCCAACAAAGCCTGGGTGTCGCAAGCAAATATCAATTCATGCCCGTTTGGAAAGGTGAAGTGTGAATACAATCTTTCCCTGATTGAAATTTATCGACCTGGACACCCCTCCCTGCACCCCCCCCCCCCCAAAAAAAAAAAAAAAAATGGGGAAAAGAGTGATGTTATCAAAATTGTGATAATAACATCGCAGGCGAGGTAGGTAATGATGTAAAAATGCTCCTTTCTCCCCACCCTTCAAATAAACACAACAGAATATTGAAATAACTGCTGCTTATCAGTAATTTTACAAACTAGCAATCCTGCGCATTAATCTTCCGTCTGAATTTAATGACTAATGAATATTAGACTAAGGTACTGATTATCTGTTCTTTTGTAAATATGTTTGCTGCTTCCCACACTTATCGTACTGTTTGATTTTCTTTCCTCCATAACCAAACACACTCTATGAATGATATATGTCTGTATTCATCTTTTTCTTTCTTCAATTGCACTGTCCTTATTCTTAAGGGTATGACCAAATATGGTATGGTATGGTTTGAGATTTTCTATAAACACCTTACAATATATTTCATGAGTATAACATTTCTTAAATTGGGTTTTGTAAGACAATTTCACAAGTGGTGGAATTTGCAAATGGGATTCTTATTGACAGAATGAAATATTATCCCTTTTCGATAGAAAATTTAGCAATGTCCCACCTCAGAGGTGTGTTATAAGAGGGAATTTTTGTGGGAATGTTGGTCGACTGGCAATATTCATAAAAATGCTTTCAAATATACTTCACATACAGTTGTTATGACCACTTCAAATTTGTCACTGGTTGAAACTTTTTTTTTTAATGTACATGTACATAAAATCCAAACTATGCTGTTTAACATGATTGTTAAGTTAATGAAATGCAAAGCTTGCCCCGAGGCAAATCTGCTGATGGACCGGATAGAAGCTTACTTATTCTTTACCTCTTTTGAAAATTTTGCCACACTTTATCAAGCTTTTAGCAAGCTGCAATGACTCTCAAGTGAGCTACCAAGAGCTGTTTTGCATGAGGCACATTTTTAGTCATATTCTTTTCTGAATATGATAAAGATAAATCTCCATCCGGAGACCTATTTTTTTTTAAAACATGTCAAACCCCGTGTGGATTAGGGAGATGCAATGAATTATTCATTCTACATCTCACACGGAAAGCATGGATTTTTCAGGGATTTACGACGGCATGAACATTGAAATATGGGTTTTCATGTCTTTGCCCCCCAATTCGTAGGCGTGATAGAGTGTCTTAATTGGAAAACAAGATCTGAAGAAGCCTGCTTTCTTTTTGCTGTCATGCTACTAGTGATGAAGCGACATTATTTTTTTTTTTATTCTTATTCTTAACACTGTCCTTTCATTTTAGCTTTATTTCTACGGGCAACAGAGTACCAAAATATGATGTCATGAGCCATTCATCGCCATACACTTGTACATGCTGTTATAGAAATTGGATCTAAACAACCTCACCTGACCCAAATATCTTTGAACACTATTGATGATAACCATGCTCTCACCTGGTTCCAACCCAAGCTATAACAATAGACTTACATGCCTTTCATTGTTCTGGATTTATTTGTGGCTCTGTTTATTACCAAACCTCAATGGTATCACCTGTGATTCTCTACATTGTTCTACATACATGTACATTGTAGTATTGATTTGTTCAGCACTTTCCAGAACAGAGACAATAGGCATGGTCTGACTGGCAAAAGATCAAGAAGTTTAAGATCTAGAAATCTTGGTTATCTTTTGTTGTCCCAATCTTTGGAACGAATGTGGCAGGGGCAGGGGAAATATTCCTAGTTGGAGTGGGAAGTTTCGTGGGAAGTTTACAGTCACACTGGCAAAACTTTAAGATCTTAAAAAAAAAACAACAACAGCAATGACAACCAACAACAACAACAACAAACAGCAACAACAACAGCAACAAACCCAAAGGAAAAACAAAAGTCGGCAGTTGCTCAAGTGTGGGATGGGGAAAAAGATCTCTATAAGAATGTTTTCCAAGTCTTCAAGAACAACATCAATAGTCATGTCGACTGACGCAGTATTTAGAACACGCTCCTCAATGTATTCCCTTTGTTCATTCTCTTTCTCCTTATCTCTGTTTCCTACTTTCCTTCTTTCTCCCCAGCTGCACATCTCTTATTTTACTTTTACCAGTTTCAGCAGATGTAATGGATTGGACATGAATGATGCATGCTGCGATATGTAGGTGCATCTAAAGATTCGCCGAGATTTGCCGGTATCTGGGAGAACGTCAATTCTACTTTTTTTTCTCTCTCTCTCTTTGTTTTTTCGAAATCCTGGCAGGCTCATTCTGCACCCCTTCCCTGCAATCCAAGAATCCGGGGGTGATAAAAATATGGATTGAGGTCGAGCACACTTGATCCAATTCATGGGGGTAAAAAAAAAGAAGAAGATGCATTTCACAGACAAGTTTCTCACACCCCCTTTTTTCCCACTCCTCCCCCCCCCCCCCAAAAAAAAGAAAGAATATGAAGGCTTACAGGTGATTCTCTATACAGTATTGAGTGCTTTAGCAGATGCTCAAAATACCATGATTGGAAAATCGTTACTTCAATGGCCCAGTATAGACTGACAAATGTAGCAATCAAACAGGAGATCTTTTTTTTATTCGGAGGGGGGGGGGGGAGAAGAAATAAAGGAAAGAGGATCGAAATAATGCATGTCATTAGATATGCTTGTAATGTAAAAGATTTAGACCCAGATTTGGAGAGAGAAATAGATAGATAGATAGATACGTACAAACATACATACATACATACATACATACATACATACATACACGTAGATAGATACTGTTGATCGGGGGGGGGGGGGGGAGATTGGCATTTATTGTATTGTCAGTTCCTCACCATCATGTAATAAAGATTCCATGCCATGAGGCAGGTGTGAGGTATATTAATGTCAGAGAAAATTGAAAGAGAATATAAAACCTGCATCAATTTCTTGTCAAGATATACTGCAGCTGATGGATTTGTTGTTTGCTTTTCGTCCTTCATCTTGATATGCTACACATATGTAAACTTTTGAACGTTGATATGCTGTACATGTATATGTTTGTACATCAATACATCAGCTCCCATCACATCCTCCATCTTTCACTCCTAGCTTTCACACGTATCGAGAGTGCTCAATTTGAAGCACGATTGTGATGACGCATCACTAGAATCATGTTTCAAATTCAGCATTCTTAATTGCCGTGTGAATGCAAACTGGAATCGTGGAGGGTGATTTGAGTCGTGATTACAATCGTGTTTCATATGACGGTCCCGGGATGTGTTTTCCAATCACGTTTGGCCAGAATTAAGCAACAAAACAACCGTGTAAACATAATTGAATTCCAATTGTGTTTTTGGGGATGGAGACCACGGTGATCTTCAATCACTCCTGCAGAGAGACGGCTAAAGAATGATTCATGGGAACTTGGAAAGAAGTCAAACCTCCCCTCCTCGCTCTTGCAACTCAAAACTGCAGAATCTGTGAAACCTTCCTCGCTCGTGTGAATTAACGATGATTCGAATCGTAATTGCAATCATGTTTGTAATTCAGCGTTCAAAGTAGGCAGTTCTGGTTCGTGTAAAAACATGGTCTGACACATTCTATTTCTGCTCATCTCTTCCATTATGTATCACTCCCGTTCCAACCTTGCATTCTCATCACTTTCTGGACTTCCAGAGTGAAACCGTGGATGTATTTTACGATATTTTGAAGGGGAAGTTTTGATCTGAAGACAGAATGATATTCAGTGGTATATATTTTCTGAAAGGGTGTACAACAGAATGTTTCTATTTGTAGGTTACCGGGAACCTGTCTGAAAAAAAAAGGAAAGAAAATTGTGATAGTGTGTGAGTGAAGAAATTTACCTCCATGCCCACATGCTTCTTAGACTCCTTCAGACTTTGTGCAAACGCCAGTGTGCAGTGAGTTAAATAATGTCTTGGTTTTCAGCCAATCACAGTTATGCTTGAAGAGAGCTGGATTTGATGTATTTTTCTGCCTGAAATAAATCACGACACTTTGAGTGTACGCTGAAGCCTGAATCCTGCCATGCGTCTGCCGAGGGTAGAACTTCAGCCTAGCGGAAGAACGAATGCTGAGGTGATCATGCACAAGACACGTGCGGAGGTATTCATCTCCCTGGTGGTCTTGTATCAGGAACTCGGCGTCCTCTCGGGTAACCGATGAGTGGCCGTAAATTGCACAACAGGTGATTATTAGCAGCCGGGACGCCGCAATCTGATCCCATAAAACTCACAGTCATTTGCTCTGAGTGCCTTTAATGGCGCACAATTTGTAGAATAATGTGCAGCAGGGTTTCTGTTCAATCACTCCATTGCATCTCACAGCAAATTTCACTGTCGTGCAACTGAACCAGACATCCTTTTTTTTTTTCTCTCCCTCTTACAATCTTCTTGTTCTTGATGAATTTTCATCGCTGAGCCATTTACAGGATTACTTGTGAAGCCCACGCATGTTTTTTGGAAAAAATTTGAAGTCAATTAAAAAGACAGTGATTTTGTTATCACCAACCCAGGGAGACTGTAAATATTAGATTTATGCAAGTGAGATGGTATAAATAATCATCTTAAATCCTTCAGCACCTACTGCTTTCTCGAAATGACAAACTGTTTGATCTTTACTGAAGGAAGCAGTAAAATTCCAGACAATTTCATGTGGGTTTAAACAAATTTACCTTTGTCGTATGTGCAGAGATTTGGATTGTGTAGTTGGCACAATACAAGGAAAATATGAAGAACACACATGCAAGGGCAGCCATGGGTTTAGAGAGAGAGAGAGAGAGAGAGAGAGCCATAGGCAGTTCGAGGAATATATACGTAAGGTCGATACATTGTAGTTCAAATTGCGGTACCATAATTGCAGACTGCCTCAAAAACCTGTGGTCCCACATACTACAAATACTGTATGTGCCGAATATTCCGCAAGGTTTTTATTTTCACGAATTTCACAAGTCAGGTGCTTTTCGTGAAATTAAAGACACGCGAAAAAATTGACTATGATCTCGATATGAATGTGACGTATTGGTGTGCACATTTCTCCGTTCAGTTCAGTACTCCATGATCGCAAATTTAAGCACTCGCGACATCGTCGGGAACTCCCGATTCGTGAAAATTTAGACTCGCTAAATATATATCGTATACTAGTACAGTAGTATCTGAGTTTCAGGTAGGGTTATTTCATTTGCTGACTTTCTTTAATATTGTATGCTGTTTTTCTTTTTTTTTGAGAGAGAGAATGAATGAGAGAAGGATGAATGTTTGTTTCTGCAGACATTTTTAGGATGTGTCCCTTTCATACATGTAGATATACTGTCGTTACTTGTACTTCGCACGAGGATATAGCATTTGAACTGATCAATTTGCATGGATGTATTCAGTACGCAGTTCATGAATGCTCTTAGATCAGTGATGGCCTGGAAATACCTAAAGATGTGTTCAAAAATAAGATATAAGTGATATAACTAGATGAAGAAAGAAATATCAAGTTAAGTGAGTAGCTCACTCCAGCCAGAAGCAAGTCTGAATTTAGATGCTTCTGTAGATTGGTTCATTTGAAACCTCTTGTATGTCTCAGGGAATTCCAGTCACATCATCAACACTTTTTCCATGGCCTGTCAGAGAAATGAAAGGGACAGTATATATATGCAAAAGTTACTGCAGTGCTGCGGGATTTCCCTCCCTCAGTACCGGCAGCATTCGGCCAGTAAGTGGTCGTTATCCCCTCGTGATGTGGGGAGGTTGGTTTTCAATTTGGGATGCGGTGCCGGGCTTTCTATTGGGCTGGGGCGAGAAACCCAAGCTCTGCCCCGCCGAAATCCCCGTACAAATACGATATGTGTTGTGCCTTCAGCACAATTCTTTTTCTCCTCTGCCCCCCCCCCCTCTTTTTTTTTTCTGTCTCTCCTCTTTCATTAAAACATTTTCTTAGAGCATTCAATTTCACAACCCCAAGAGGGAGGAGGAAGAAGAAGGCGGAGAAAAAGGAGGGAAAAAAGACGTGGGGAGGAAGAAAGGAAGGATGTCTCTAATGATTATCTCCCGCCGTCTTCTATTTCGCTCATGATCACATTCTCCGGGGCGTTGAGAGTTATCAATTTTAAAAACTGCGATAACAGTTTGGTTAACCGACACACTGCGGAGCCTCTGGGCCAGGATTTTGACATTTCTTCAGTGTCTCAACCCGTCCCGGGGGGTGGGGGGGGGGAGGGGAGGGGGAGGGCAAAGGGAACAATCTACAGACTGGAGACAAGTTTGTATTCTAAAAGGAAATTTTGTTTTTCTTTGTTGTTTCATCGTTATACTAATGGTTTAAGGGGAGAAAAGAAGGGTAGTAGACATGAAGCTAAGGACTCAAAGCCCACTGGCTTCATAACAAGACATGACACATGTGGTAAGCATCGATTGGTGGTGAGTCTGATGCATACTTTAAAAGCAAGACATTTGCACGGCATGAAATTTTCACAAATTGCCACTGGCATTCAATGCATACAATGTAGTGTAGGCAAGAACTTTTGCATGCATTTTAATTTCACAAATCTTGGCTGGCACAAAATTTGCAAAATTATAGAATGCATGCAAAAATCTCTGGTTTTACAGTGCTTTGAAAAAAGGCTCTGGTATAACTCATTGGCACCGAGATATATCCCAGAGAAATGTACTATAGTGCACTCTCATTATAACGAAATTCTTGTTAAAAGAAGGTAAAACTCCAGATCTCAAAATTATCATCTACATATCTTTATATCCTTTACTTTTTGGCTATAAAAAAATTTTGTTGTAACAAAAGAGAACTGCAGGTCCCGAGGACTTCATTATAAGAAGAGTCACCTGTATACAATAATAAACTCTCTAATTCCCTTCATTTCTTCGTTTATAAGAAACTCCTGTTTGAATTGATTTTCCCCAAGAGAGTTTGTGCATATTTTCTCTTTTGAAATTTTCATCAAATAGAGTGCTTTTTAAACACATTTTAGTCAGTGGAACAGTACCCTGGGGTTTGCCTTTCACACGTGTCGGGTAAAGCATGCTATGTAGAAATCTAAGAATGTCCCGCATGTGAACTCAACCTTATTTCTGGCACTTGGTATGTGTATGCAGACAGTCATCACAGTGGTTTTAATGTGGAAGCAGCTTCCCCCCACGAGTGGGTTGAACAACCTGAAAGGCAGAGAGAGAGGATGAGAAAAAGAGAGAAAGGGACACACACACACACACACACACACACACACACACACACACACACACACACACACACACACACACACACACACACATTCACTGGTTTGAACAATAATCACCGATATCTCAACAGCTGCATTGAACTTGGAAAGCATGTGCTCTCAGCTTCTTGGGTTTCCCCCGTACGACACTCAATCGGATGTTTCAAGAGCCGCAGATTTGAAAATCAACCCACAAACACAGGTGCAAGAGCAGGCAGCTATTTCACTCATGTAGACGAAAGAAGAAGAAACAAACTGAAAAGGAGTGGTGGGGGGGGCAAAGAAAATGTTATGACTTAAATGGTGAGCGTCATGTTACATTTATTTGATATGTACATTGTAGTCCTTGATGTTCAGTCACAGAGCAAAGGCGTGTTGAAGGCGAGGTGAACTGAGAATAAAAAGAATTGGGGGGGGGGGGGAGGAGGAGGTACATGCATATACACTTGTACATTACCTCACAGTAAGAGAGACATGGAAGTGATAATGCACGTACGGGTAGCTCAGTGTCAAATCTCTATGTAGGAGTCCAAATGTGAACAGCTTCTCGTCTGCTTCTCAAAACTGCAAATTTAACACTGATTTATTAATACACTATTACAATCAAAAGAAGAAACAAAAAAGCAGCAACACAGGCCTACATTGTATAGAAAATGTAATATTTTACCAGTTGATACCAGAATGGGACAAGACTTTTATGTAAATGTATGCAATTTGTATCTGAACCAGTGATAAAATAACATTTTCACTTCATTGTCAGTTGGACATTATGATTGTTATCTTAAATACCAGTCCGCAGATTCTTAACCTTTTTTTTCTTCAAATTTCCGGTTGGTAAATATCAAAATGGGTCTCTTCCTTACCCCATTAGGTGGGAGACAGACAATTGTATCTTTCAGTGAGACTGTGAATTGATGTGACTCCGTACGATAGGGGAGGCACATCAAAATTAAGGAAGAGATACCTTACACATCAGAGGCAGTGAGACACAAGTTACATGTATCTCCTGAGGGCGACATGCTTGTCGTCTTCATACAGACGGCGCATTTAGGACTCGCTAACAAGACAGTCAACAAGTTCATTTTCGGACAGAATTTCGGTTTCAGGAACTTTGTAATAGACAGAAAGTGTGAGCAAAAAGTGAAATTTCTCGTGTAGCTAATAGGAAAGAAAAGAAAAAAGAGACAAAAACATGCAATAGAGCTCCATGAAACTCAATCAGACACCTCGCCATTTTCCAACGAGCAAATCAGGCGCAAATTTATTCCTCGCCAGCATCTAAAACTGACTAGGTATTCTTTTCGTTTCATCCGCTGCCGCTCTGTTTGCACTCCCTTGAAGAGCAAACACGGTGAAAAAAAAGGGATACGCGCTTTTGTCTCTACTCTATCTCACTTTCTCTCTTTTTTTTCCCTGTCTCTTTTCCTTCTATGTGGGTGTGGGTGTGGGTGTACATACATGTGACGTTCCTTTCTTCATGTGCAGCCCGCGCGGGATTGTCACGTTCAATGATGAAATGTTTTAACAGCCGAAGTCGGCCAGGTAATAAAACTTGCCAAGCATGAGTTTGACTCAATACCCACGTTGTCACTCTTGTTTGTCTGCTGTCATACAATCTGCTGGTGGTGGTTTAACTCTATCTTTACCCACCGGCAACCTGTTTGTACATGAATGCCAAATGCCATTTTAGCCAGCTGATGCTGAGGGGATTAATAGGGCTTTAAGATTAAAAAAAAGCCTTCCTCAATAAAAAAAAGAAACCCAAAACAAGTTAAAGCTGTAACCCATCATACCTGCTGTTTGCTGTAGAATCTGTGGTTACAGTAAAGGCAGAACTAATATGTGATATCTCAATCAAATTTGTTAGTGCAGAGGGAAGAATTCTTATTTGAGGTACTCATTATAGGAGAAAGAATATTGGTCCCTGTAAATGCATTTGATGGATTCATACTATTCAGAAAGAGCATTGCACACACACTAAAAAAAAAAAGAAGAAACTATGGGGAAATTTGCATTCCTATTTTACAGGCGCTTTCTTCTGTCGCATTCTCTCTCTATTCAATGTTGCCCACATTTCATAGCAACACAATATATGCAGGTCTGCACAGAGTTGCTATGTTCGGCTGAAATTTGCAATAGCAGCTAACAGACAGGATATAATTTAATACCACATCCCCGGCACTCAACTCCCACCAGGGGATATACACGTTTGTGGTCAGTCTCAAGTGTTGACTTTAACATTTGCAATCAACTTATAGTGTACAAAAGAAAAAAAAAAAACCCGGAAAACTCAGTCTCAAAAGGGAGCGTTTAATCGGAAATGATGCCAGCACCTTTATACTGCTCAGTGAAAGAGGCTGTCAGTCAGAACACTGAAGAGGAGGATGTAAACAATATTCCTTATTTCTGCTGGATGTACAATGATTATGTGACTATAATACAGTGCCATGTTACCTAGACCTGTGGTCAGGAGCAGACATTTAACCTTGTGTGTCTGCTTCAGAAATGGATCTTAAAGTTTAATATCATATATCGCATCCTGATTGCCGATGGAGATTGCAATTACTATCAAACCTGGGCCCTGTTGCATAAAACCCTTACCGCTGGACTTATCGCTCCTTTCTAGCAGTAAGTCTTCAAATTAGCGGTAAATTTTATAATCCTTGATGCTGATGGGCTGTGACGCCTAATTTTGACGGTAGTTACCATTGAAATTTAATGGTAAGTTTTATGCAACGGGCCACTGTTTGGTCCTTTGTTTCTTAAAACATGTGCTTCCCTGGCAGGATGGACCGTTTTAATGTCATTTTCGGTTTTTACCACATTCACAGTAGTGTGTGACAAAGACTTGTGGTAGATTTCTGTTGTGTGTTCCAGCAGCAGACATATATTATCTAGATGGTTAGATATACTTACTTATTGCAGCCACTTGTTGCAGCCACTTGTTGCAGCCACCTGTTGGTTGCAGCTACATATGAAAAACACTCCAGTGGTAGTAAATGACATGCATTCTTTGTACAACAAAACAAAAGATGTGTTGCACATTCAGATTATGATTCATGTTGGGGATCCTATGGTATTGATAAAGAGCTAAATGTATTCCTGTGATTCATTGTGAATGCCACGTGTTACATACTAGGCTACATATACATGTATTCTGTATACACTGTTGACAGGAGTCATATTTTACTGCCTCACCTTGCTTCAAATCTTTCACTATCACGTTTGTTCTCCATTCTACCCACCCCAGCTGATGCAGGCAGCGGAGGAGAAGCGGCTTGAACTGGAACGCGAGCATGAGCAGGCCCTGCAAGACCTGCAGGAGAGGCAGGATGAGATCAGGCGGCTGCAGCAGGTGAGAAGGGGGCCTTGAATCCTAGACATGCTAGTGTAGGGCGACCAAAGGACCCAATCCACTGGACCTCACTCAAAAATCGTAAAGCGACAGATACATTGCTACTACTACCTACTACAGATGCATGCCAAAAAAAGGAATACTTTAGGCTTTAATTACAACTTAATGAATCTTCTATTTTTGCATTTGTATTATTCAGGGCTCACCAGTTATTTTTTCCTCAGGTGGCCCACTCAGGCCACAAATATCATCAAATTTGAAAAGTTGGCCCCCCAAAAAGAAATGTTGTGGTGCTGAATAAAAGGAAACATATCAATCTCTTTGGAAACTTACAATGTTGTAGTTACCATCTGTTTGGCCACCAGAAGATAAACTTTTGAAAATTTGGTGGCAGAACATCAATTTTGGTTGCCCCAGGCCAGCATGACACTGCCAATGTTGAGTCCTGTTATTACTATATCACGTGCATATACCTATTAGTGAAATATGTGTTCATGTAGAAACCACCATGGGTATTGGTATGGGTTGGGGTTTGGGATTCTTCTCTATTTTTTTTTCTCCCTTCTTTATTTGTGTTCCCTCCATGTTCAGCAGCAGATGGCTTTGAGGTGAAGATTTTGAGTTAAAAGAGTTTTTCTTCTGTATGATATCACTGGCCTCAATAACAGAAATTGGTGAAACCCACCCCATTTTCGCAAGAATTCGATTTCACCGTCGGGAGGACGAGGCCCGGACGACATCTCGATGAAAGTTCAGCGGGGTGGTGCAAGAGGAGAAAGTGACCTTTAAGCGCAGGCTCGGGTTCAGGGAGTTGATATTCTCTCCTCCCGCATCTGAATTTGGGAGCAGGAGGGCATCACACCCTTGCCACCCTGTCTCCACCTTTCAGATGCGGAGTGCTCGGAGAGGGGTGGATATTAATGACTTCATGACCAGGACTGAGATTGACCATATTCCCCCTTCTCCCTCCTCCCCCCCCCCCCCCCCCCCCACCATCTCTGGCTTCTTGCAGAGGGGCGACCATGTCCCCCTGGACATTGGCGGGGAATTGATTAATCGTGGCTAGAGCCACTATGCATCACCTCTGTTGTGGAAATCCATTTTAGCTACTCCAATTGACATGAGTTTTACCCTCTGATTAAAACTTGCTGTAGGGGGTTGTAAACACTTGCAAAATGCTGTGTTTTACCCTTGTATGACATGATGAAAAGGCAGTTGGCTTAGTAATGCAGTGACAACTAAAACGGCAAAAAAATAACAACAAACAAACAGGAACTGCATTTTTTTTTGTTACGTGTATATCACTAATTGAGTAATGGGTATACACATGAAGCAACCCATTGGCGACCTGAAATTTGCACAGCCTTCTTCAAGACATTAGAACATATGCAACAGTGACTTCATACAATTCTTGCCTCAATTCAAACCTTGGTGAATTTTTACATACTGATGCTTTGGCAGGGAGTACAACCATGTAGCATGCTTCCACAAGTATTGCTTAAATCGTGGCATATACTCATCCCCAGACTGACTCCTCTGAACTCTCAAAAAACAACAACAACAACTCACTGCGCAATCAGTTTTGCATGGATGGCAACAGGCAGAGAAAAGGTAACCAGAGCGTTATAAAGGCTTGTCAGACGGTGAGAGCCCCTCAAAATTCAAAGTTGTGGGTTAAGAGATGTGCGTACCTTTGAGGCACCTGTAAGATTCTCGATCGTTGGCTCGGATTCTGTGTATCTGTCCCACATCGCCCTTGCCTTTAGTAGGCCAAGTCCCATTTCTCAGAGGACGGGAAGCAAGATTGGGGAAACTCTGGTGTTTTTGAGGATGCAAGGGGGAACAGGAGTGGGGGGGGGGGAAGGGAGGAAGGGGTTGGTAGGGTAGTATAGGGAAAAGGAAGATAAAGAAAGATAAAGAAAGAGTGATAGAGATAGAGACTTGCATGAAATCTGGGTTGCAGCTGTAGGTGAAGATGAGGACAGACGGGGACAAATCAGGACTAGAATTTCTGTCTCCCGGTGTAGAGTATCTCGGCTGTCGCCAATTTTTTCCCCATTCTGCCTCTAGGGGGGTTTATACCTACTGTAGCCGTGGCTGCGTGTAGCGCAAGGCATCGGGAATGAGTTACCTGTATTACGAAAACAGCACGCACACCGGATCTGGTTTCAAGTTGAAAGAAAAGCGTTTGCCAGCCAGAGATTACTCAAGGTAGTCCTTGACTTAATTGAAAGAAACTTCATGCCGAAGTAGACAAACACGAGAGAAGATCAGGGAAGGGAGTAAGGAGGGAATAATTGAGTAAGGTACAGTGCTCTTGCACATTGCACGGGAAACAACCTTTTTTGCCATTTACAAATCTACATCATTTCTGTTCGGAGAAAGAGGGGACAGTATTCCACTTATTATGATGTGATCAGTGTAGTTTACATAGTGACCAGAGTTTACACTTTATCAGTTTACAATTTATCAATGCTTCGATATCAGTGATTTTGGAGTTTGTGTTGCCTGATTTTCCTTTTCTTTCTTTCTTTTTTGTGCAGCAAAATTTTAACTGCGTATTTTTCTTTTTCAGTATGAAAGGAAGTAGGGAGTATTCTACACAGGGAATGGAGTGGAAATGCAGAAGCCAGTTTTGAGCTTTGTAAAACTGAGAAACGGCAAAGAGAAAAACGGCAAAGAGAAAAACCATTTTTGTTTTTCTCCTTCAAGAGTGATGACACTTTAAGATGTCGCCTGAGGAGAGTGTTAAATAGAGCAGGAAGGATTAGGATTGAGTGGTAATGGGGTTAATGTGCCACATATCAAAGAACTTCCTTTTTTTCTTCCCTACTCTCTCTCTCTCTCTTATTTTTTTTTTTTTACTTTTCCATGCATAAACGAGGTTGATTCATATGCAAACCACATTTAGGCCGCATGAAGCCGAGCCACATGGTGGCCGACGGAGGCACACTTTTTAAGACCATAAAGCCGCTGCGGGCCCTGGTCACCCCGGTGCTCGAAAAAAAGACACAGCGCACGCAGCGGTGCTGCTATCGGACATGGCGCTCCGTCAAAATGGGAATTGATGGATGCGATTTTGGATGAGCAAGAGATTTATTGTTTTCCACTCACTCTCTGAGCCAAGGTAGTCGCTCTCCATCGCATTACACCTCAAATTTCACTCAGAAAATGGTGTGCGATTGGCCCATATCAACTTGTAGCATAAGCTGCCTGAGGTAGTGCAGTTAGGGATGATATAATATTCTTGACAGATGCGCATCTCCTTTATGCATTATCAATAAGGAAATATAAATATATGTCTGTATATACATGTATTATATACTATTTAACTCTGGGTTTGAATAGATAGAAAATAGTTGTAGATGGATAGATATAGAGATAGATAGATAAATAAATAAATAAATGGATAAATAGATACATAGATGAATATATTGTATACTGCATATACAGATAAATAGATAGAGAAATAGATAGATAGACAGATAGATAGAAAGATAAACAGATAGATACGATAGATAAATTCAAACACTGACATACAGTAAGTAGCCAAATCGGGAAATGTACCTGCTACTAAACACCAATGATATGCTTGCCTTGCCTTGTGTGTGTGTCAAACTAAAAAAAAAAGACACTCAAGTGCTTCAAAGATATTTTCACTGCTCCCTTGGAATTTAACCATATTCCATGAAAATTTAATGACAACTGTTGATTCATAATGAAAATTTTTGTTCATATCTTGCATGAAGTTGTTGTCCTGATGAGGTATCCATGATTTTCGCAAATGAAGGTTTTTTTTTTGTGTTTGCATATTTTTATACAAAAGTCTTGCCAAAGCTACATTTGTACATGTACACTATCAATAATAGGCAATTGTGCAGCTGATTCAGCAAACACTGGCAACCCATGGAAATCCACACGTAATGGACACTCCATGAACCAAGATTATAGCAGTGTGATTTCATCCCGTGCTGACTTGCAAATCAAACGAAATGAAATATTTAGCCAAAACGTAGAAGGAAAAAGATGCCGGGTAGCACCTCTGTTGTGCCTTCTGATGATCAGCCATTTCCAAAACATCAAACACTTCAAGGATTCATTCAACCAGCTGACACATCATTCATATCTTTGTCAAGTTGCCTGGCACAAAATTATTCATGAGCGTTGGAAGTTTATCGGTGCATTCAAATGATTGTGTACTCACTTTCCACCACGGAGCTCTTGGTATTCATCTCTGCAAGCATTGCAAAAGAGCTTGCGAGCTGTCGAGATTTCACACCTCCCTGTCACGTACACACATTCACGCAGCCTTGACGACTGCGATGCCCTTGAGCACACAGGCTTCTGTGGGGGGCCAGTATTAAAGTTCAGACATTCCATGTTTGAAATATTGAGCTTGAGACTTTCAAGATCAATATTTTTAGAGGATGCATTTTCTCCTAAGCTTACAATTCAGATCAGCAGATTTAGTTGTGTGTATGTGTGTTGTGGATGTGTGTTTTTGTGTGTGTGTGTGTGTGTGTGTGTGTGTGTGTGTGTGTGTGTGTGTGTGTGTGTGCTTACCTTCAAAGTCACCACTTTATTATACAATGTATTTTGTGTAGAGGGGTTTCCATGTTCTGTTTCAATTATGCAGGCAGACCAAGAGCAGATAAATGGTCCTAAGTCCTGATTCGTATTCTCATATCTATGGAAGTATTACCATATCTCAGAAACAGCGGGTCATTGGCAGAGTCATGATGCTTAGAATTTAACCTGAAACCAAATGCACAAAATGATGATTTAAATTTGAATTTAAATTTAAATGCAATACTCAAAAGATAATGTGATTGTTCTCATTTGTGTATTCATGGTTAAGAAAATGGATGTCGAGAAGCATGGTGTTATCCAGAAATTTGCTTCTCCTGCCTTCATGTATTACTTTTCCCCCTCATTATTTCAGTTTCCAAAATGACAGTGATGAATGTCTGTTTCTAAGTGACATACACAATCACACAAAGAGACATGTACAGGTGTATTTAGCCTTTCATACACACAATGGACTCATTGAATTGGCTGATAGAAATAAAGGAGAATGTTTTGTGTATGTACTGTGTAGTTATGCATTGTCATCTTGTGTATATGTGCCTGTGTGTGTTGTGTAGAGTTAGGTTTCCTTGTCTTGTGTGTGTGTATAGACAGGTGTGCCTTTATTTCGCTGCTCCCCTCTATCACCACACAGGAGCAGGAGGTGGCCAAGAAGCAGCACAGGGAGTCTGTCTCCAGGCTAGAGCACAAGGTCCAGGACCTGGAGAAGAAGTGGCTGGAACAGTGCCAGAACTTTGGACGGCTGTCTCAGGAGCTCAGCGCCCTGCGCCTGGAGACCAGCACCCAGCTCCAGACCCTCGCTGCCAGTCCTGGAACCGCCAGGTATGTGTAGATCCAGGACCAAGAACTTAAGAAGGGGTACAATGACTCATGGAACCTGAATAATCAAACATTCCTTTCTCTTTACAGTGTGTGTAAATTCAGCTTTTTCAGATGTTTTCTATGATAACAGTGTTTATGGTTATAGTGATGCTAGTCGCTGATAAGTGGGCCCACTATTAGCAATATTATTGTCATTGCTGTTGTTATTTTTGTCGCAATCATTATATGAAAATAAAATATTTCCGAATTCTGCCTTTGTATGTAGACCCACATCTGGTTCCAAAAGTATACTCAATTACACATGTTTGGTATGTAATTTGAACTTTACGTAATTAATCAAAGTAATTTATTTTGAATAATTTGATGTAATAGGTGGTCAACTTCCATTTGGGTTTGCTCTGTTTTATTCTGTCAGAAAGGAGAATAAAACAACTATTAAAGAAAATTAATTGGTGTGATTTTTTTTTTGATAGTCTCGCTGTTCAAGTGGTCACCACCCCCTTGTATAACTTGTCCACAGTCGTACACCGTGTCCAACGTGAGTGTGTGGTGCGTGAGTATTAAAGTGTTCTTGATTTTTCATTCCCCCCGTCAGGTCAAGGGCCGGACACAACTCCGGCCAGTCCCTGGGGTCCGCTGCCGTCATCAAGGGCACGGAGGAGGAGAAGGAGGACTGGAAGCGGATAGCGGAGGAGGCCCTCGTTGCCCGGGCAACGGCCGAATTGTCTGCCTCAGCGCCGAGAGGCGAGACGCTGGTCAGGGCCAAGTCACACGGTAGGGACATCGTGGCTTCTCTTAGCCTCAGTGCATGAAGATGAGTTTCTGTAGACTGTAGACTGATATCAACAGATTGAAATGATTGTTGCTTGTTGACAGGTTGAATCTATGAAAAGGGTTTATGCCTGTTGAACCTAAACTTTTTTCTGGAAATCAGTCATGTGCAGCACCAGTCGTATGATGATGGAATTAGTGTTTAAAAAAAAATGTATGAGAAATGAAAGACAATAAGCGAAAAGATTTGATATCTAGCCTGTACACTGTACAGAGATCTTTCCAAAGTTTGATGATTACTGGTACATGAACTATCAAACCAGTAAAGAGACGGGTTTGCTTTAATATCTTGCATGTGAAGGCATTACCATGAATTGATTTCATAGAATTATATGTAGACAGACAGAATTGTTTCTTTAGTCATCAGACTTTAGACATGTTCATAAATTGATCCTATGGAAAGCCACTTGTAGACAGATTCAAAGATTGATCCTATGGAAAGCCTCTTGTAGACAGATGGTATTACTGAAGGATTTGTGCCTTAAGACTCCCAAATAAATACCCATGGATTTATGTCAGAAAGGAAAACCACCTATAGACAGACAGAATGAAAAAAAAAAGTTGTGCTTCTGTAGACTCCAGATTTTTAATATCTACAGATTGATGAATTATATGGACTGCCACTTGTATACAAACAGAATAAGAGTGGGTTTGATTTATGGTTAACCTGTCAGCATCCGCTATCAACATCATTCCACTTTGCTGTGCTGTGTAGTTATTTTCTCAGATGAGGAAGTTCATCTTGCTTTTTTAAAAATATTTCTCAGTTTCTCTTTTCTCAGTCAAGCAGCATTAGCTAAAGCATACAATTTAGAAATCAGTATTTTTTCTCTCTAAAAAAACCTAGCAATTTGTGTTTTGTACCATCTCTCAGTTGTGTAGTTCATTGTTTTGATAAAGATGCCTTAGGTATTTAGATTGAAATCGTGATCAATGGGCCACTAAAAGTGGGACGTTTCTAAAACAGTCGCTCTTTTCTATCTGAATAGTCGCAATAATTTTTGGTGCGAAATCAAATTGGTTATGTATGTTCCATAATGCAAGGCGTACAGGACGATGAACTCAAAGCTTGGTCATACTCTGAGATTTTATGCGCGTGCAGTTTGGCCTTGCTAAAATCAGTGCGATTTGAGTTGCGATTCTTCTCTGTGACAAAATGAGATTTGGATCACATTTTGTTTTCTTTCCTGTGTACATGTGTACCAGAGTGCAAAAGAGCGCTACTAGTATTTTAATAGCAATTTGAATTGTGCTTTTTCAGTGTGTGTGAATGGGCCTAGGAAATCTCCCTGGCAGTCACAGCCCATCTCACTCACCCCAGTAGAGATTCCATCCCCAGACAAGCTTCCCAGACAATCACATTACCCATGGGATCCTGCCCCACCCCCTCCCCTCCCCAACCCCAAAGCTGTGATGTCATCCCTGTCTTAAAGGGAATCATCACCCCATGTATGTTCAGAATCCAAGTGCACAATATTTGGAAGGTGAAAGTGAGGTCCCTAACCATCCCCTTGCACTTCACAGACCAAAGATCTGTTTCAGTCTTAAAGGTGTGATCCCGATTGACTATCAACCAGTTGAGGACGAGTCCCGAGTATACTCGGGCAGGGGTCTATGGGAAATGCGTGTTGTAGCAAAATCAGTCTGTCCTCAACGTTTTAAGTCTGTGTTCTCAAGATTGCGTGCACATAATAAACACAGTGGTTTTACCCTCTTACTTTGCTGTCTTTATCCATCCACCAAATAAAAAATCTCAGAATATTAAAAAAATATAGATTCTGTCTATAAAACTCCAGACTTACCATGTACATTATATTATGCACAGAACCAACTATTAAAGTTGCATCTGTAGTACATGCATATTTTATCTATTCACTTCATGAATAGTGCAAACATGACAAAATAGTTTTCATACTGAAAAGAGGGAAATCATCCATAAAACTTACATCATTAAAATGGCATCCTGAGGACATGATTTCAAAACAAAATCCGTAATGACAGCATTACCCAATAAAGAAAGGAAAAGGAGACATCATGGGTATGATTTTATCCACTTCTTCTTTTGGCATGACTAGTGACATGATAGCACTGCACTCAGATGATAATCATTTAGACATTAAATATCAAAGCAGCAGTGTGCAAACTTGTGTATTTATTTCTTGTTTTACTTGCTTTTATCCTTTCAGATGCAGCTGATGTATCAATAGGGTCAGAGAGGTCATCACAGAGGTCAGGAGGTCAAAATGGTCAGGTAGGCATCGGGCCAAGATGTAAAATTGACTGCATGTTTTGTTTTTTTATTTTCTTTGGTGGACAACTATATGAATTTCCTCATTTGTTTAATTTTTTTCGTTCACATTTCATGTTATTCTTTGATATTTTGTCGTTTTTTTCAGTGCTGCAGTATTTTGGGAAATGTAATTTTGCTGGAGGTTTTAGTTTTTTTTTTCTTTATCTTTGCCAGCTCTACATTGTACCCAATGTTCTGGAGTTGATTTGGGCTAATGATGTAACCAGATAATCAGTAATTCAAGCCTTAGATTTGTCCATTTTATGGTTGTACAGATGTTTTAGAGAAATGCCATATCAATCTTACATTCTGGCATTTAATTTGCTTTTGTCCGTAACCACTTAATATCAATACCTTAGTTTGTGATATTGTAAAAGTCTGCGCCCTAGTTTCTATCAAGTTTTATTAAATACAATGTGGTGTCATTGTTTGATGGATTTGTCAGAATCATCCTTATTAGTAGGATAAGTAGCCTTTATCAGAGGATAGACCATTTTTTTGTTTCTCATTCTTTCTGTTTTGGGTAAATTCCCATATTTCCTCTCAAGGCGGAGTCTGTTAGTGACCCTGAAGACTTCCTGGATGAGCTCAGCGACAAGATCGACCAGGCCCTGCTCAGCCGGCTCCACCACGCCTCGATGTCGTCGGGGCCGATCAGCAAGCTGGCGGTCTTCATCGCCCGCTACAACTACGACCCTTCACAGGACTCACCCAACGACAACTACGCCTCGGAGCTGCCGCTCACGGCCGGCGACTACATCTACGTCTACGGCGATCCCGATGAGGTTTGTGTGCAAGGAGAAGCTGGTAGCTTCAATGTAATGGACAGTCTGCCTCGAAAAGTAGCTTTCAAAGTTAAAATGTTTTGCAACAAAATAAAATGCAGTGGAAAAACACATTCTCAACATCAAGAAATATCGATTGCAAACATGGTAAAGTTAAAGACTTCCATTGTTAAAGGGACTGTACAGTACTGGTTGAGGTGGGGATTCATGTTTTGAACATTCATTAGTGAGATGATGAGAAACCTCTTATGAGATATGAAAGAGCATATAATTTTAACTCTTAATGTGCCATGGTCGCCGAACGGCGACCTTAGTCCTGACGTGCCATGGTCGCCGATCGGCGACCAAGAAGAGCGCAAAAAACATTGGTCATTTAAGTTCTTGTGGTACCAAAACGCGTTACAACAAGAAACTGCCATTTACATGTACTGGTAGCTGATTAGCATATCCATCGTTTCCACTAAAAATATGAGTATGCTTACATTGAAAAATTTTGAGTAAATGTGTGATTTTTCAGCTAGATCTATTTTTTTCGCGTCGGGAAAATCCGCAGAGAGCGCACCCTCTGCGAGATGTGTATAGATCAAATGTCTCATTGATAAATCACGCGTGTGTATGCTACTGAATCTGCGTGTGTTGTCTATGCGTTTCCACTCGCATTGTTCTGCTTGGGCGCTCTCCTGCGGGAGCGGCTTTCATTTTGTCCCTAAAAAAGGGTAAAGCTTTCGTTCGTCGGTCAAGTCTTTCATCCTTTTGTCTTGGACAGTGAACTTCACTAATCGTCCCCTCGCTAGCTTCTACAAAAGAAGAACACGCTTTTGTTCTTGTCTATGTACATGTACAGTGGACGGAAAGTAGACCTGTAAACCAAGGAATTGCACGAGCACAAACTCCTCACGTACAAAGGCCTGCCGATTTCAATAGAGCACGCCCGGCCGTAGTAGAGACAAAAGAAGGATTAGTGGGTGCTTCCTTCTCAAGTGGACAAAAGACACTCTTCCAGGACTCGACGCGGGATTTACTTGAGTTTCAAATACAGGATCTGGGACTAAAGGACACAGATTTGGGAATGAATTACCGAGGCAGAAAATGAAATTGAAAAGACAAATTGAACTGCCAATATCTTTGGAATTTTACAACTCTAGAAGACAAATTTGTTATCATTTGAAAGAGAAAATGTAGCTCTAAAACTTTCTCACAGAGTCAAGGGAGCGTTCTATTGAAGAAAAATCATGTCTGACTCTTTGTTTCCATACGACACAAAAAAATATTATATTTTTTTAATGATATCGATTATTTCTTCAATATTTCAGGTTCAGATAAATATTACAGCAAACTGACTACATGACACGAAAGAACAATCATTTCTTGATATTTGTTGTGGAGAACCCAATTCAAAACAGACAATAGTTTCAAAGATATGGCAGTTTTAAATTACATTGTCAATCCAGTTCACAAACTTTCTGGCGTTGGGTAAAAACGTCTGGCGGCACGTTAGGGGTTTTTGGTCTGGCACATTAAGAGTTAAGAAGGATTCAATGTTTATTTGATGAAAATAGGTTTTCAAATGGCTGAGATATCCAAAACAGTGATAATAAAAGGCGACAGGCCACGCCTTTTATTAGGATCTCTTTGTTTCACCTTGGTTTTGGATATCTCACCCATTTCAAAACCGATTTTCATCACATAAACTTTTGATACCCCTTAGAATTGCATGCTCTTTGGCATCTCATAGAGTGGTTTCTAAATATCTCGCAAAACGTTAAAAGCTAAATCCTCACCTCAACCAGAACTGTACACACCCTTTAAGTCCATGTCACTCTTAAAAATTGTGGAGCATAAAACAAAGCAAAAATTTTTCCATTTGCAGCTGTGTATTTCCTTAAAAGGCATTTTCAGATGGGCAGATTTCAGTGAAAATAGACATTTTTGAACGGTTTGGCCTGAATTTGGAGAAAAAAAAATCACAACCAAGAAACGGTGTTGCATGATCTATTAAGATAGATCTACATGAACAATACAGATGTATTTCAATTGTGTCCCCTGCTTGGATGAGTCCCCCGCACCACCCCCATTGTGTGTCAAATACCGGTTTCCTGCAGGTGTTTTGTAATCACATACATGTATCTTGCTGGGGCAACAAGACCTCGTATCTACAAAATGTCAAATGTTCAGGAGAGCAAAAAACAAACAAACCAAAAAACAAAAACATGGCAGCCAGAGCACTATATCAAATGGGAGAGCCCTTCCTTTGACATGCTGTGGTGGCTTCATTTTTGGGGTAAGACAGCTAGGATTTGGACAGGACATCACTTAACTGATTTTCTAACCATTTATCCAAAAAAGTAATTTTTGCCAAAATTGAGATACAAGGTCTTGTCACCCCAGCGACAATATGTATGTATAGGCTGAGAGTGACTTCATGTAGACAGTAATAGGAAGTCAGAAAGTGTTCTTTGGTCCAGTAATTATCTGTTTTTCTGTGGTTGTAATTATAGCTAACTACTTAATAACTTCTAGTAATGTGTTGATAGTTATTAAAGGACAAGTTCACCTTTATAAACATAAGGATTGAGAGAATGTAGCAATATTTGTAGAACACATCATTGAAAGTTTGAGGAAAATCAGACAATTCGTTCAAAAGTTATGAATTTTTAAAATTTTTGTGCAGCAACCGCTGGATGAGAAGACTACTGCAGTGTATGAATAACTTGCGTACAACAATATAAGGAAAATATAAAGAAAATTTCACAAAACTTTACTTTTTGAATAAAGTGCACATTTCTTCAACTTGCTACTGACGTGCTGTATGTTAAGGGTAATATTATTCCCCCTGCCTTCTGAAAGAGAGAAGTCAAGTGTTCTTTTGTTATGCCAGAAAAATGGAAATATGTTGAATTTTATTTATTCTTTCTTTATATCGTTGTACTCATGTGACATCACAAGCTATAGTAGTCTTTTCATCCAGCCGTGACTGAGCAGAAACTTCAAAAATGAAAAAAGTACACATTCCCCTGACTCGTTACCGACAAATGTTATGGGCAATATTATTCCCCCTGCCTCTTTTAGAAAGAGGCAAGTCAAGAGCTCTTTTATTATGCGAAAAAAGTGAAAATATGTTGAATTTTCTTTTACATTTTCTTTATACTGTTGTACGCATATGACTCACAAGCTGTAGTAGTCTCCTCATCCAGCGGTTCCAACACAAAAATTTTAAAAATTCATAACTTTTGCATCGATTGTCCAATTTTCCTCAAACTTTCACTGATCTGTTCTACTAATATTGTTGCATTCTCTCAATCCTTATGTTTATGAAGGTGAACTTGTCCTTTAATGTATTTTGAAATACTAAGATAACCTACATGTATGTTTGTAGACAAAGGCTTTCTTCACGATTTCTCTCCTTCCCCCCCCCCCCCCCCCTCCCCCCCGCCCTTTTGCACAGGATGGTTTCTATGAAGGGGAACTCATGGATGGGCGCAGAGGGCTGGTACCATGCAACTTCATCGAGAGAATAGCAGGTGAGCCAGGCCCTTCCCTTCTAACTATTTTGATGCCCAGCATCGGGCCTTTCCTGTGAGGAAAACCAAACACAAATGCATGCGAAGGATTTACCAAAGTCAGCTGTGCTCTCTCACAGACTCGACCCGCTATCATGTTCATGGCCCAGCCCTGGTAAAATAACTTAGGACAGTCTATGTAAAAACTGTACTAATTTGCTTTGTCATGACTTTGTATCAGTCTGGTTTTTTTTTCCATGCATTATGTCTTCATTTAGATAGAGGAAAAAAGGGACAAACAGATTATTGAATATGTCATGATTGTGATTGAGTCTCATAAAGAATTGGATTTGTCTTTCGTCGATTAAAAGTGAGGCATGCGACAAACGCTTTCAAAAGCTTGGATGGTAAAATTATTGCAAAGCCGTGAAGAGGCATGCAATCTATGAAGAGAGGTGAACGCACTTCTAGTCTCCGAGATCACGTTAATGTGGTGTCAAATGGCCCTTGGAGACTACAGACAGATTCTCTCAGTCACAGAGCATATGCCAGTCTCCAAACTACAGTGTAGAGAGTAGCAGAGCTGACGGGTCACCCCCAGTTCGGCATAAGTTTCCCCTGAAAGTGACATTTTTCCTGATGTCCTGGCAATAGCATTCTAAAACTTTCCTCATTTGGGTATTATTTTAGCTTACTGAGTTGCATGTGATAGACAAGAATTTTCCCAATTGCTGTGTAGAATCTGCCTGATTTTGATTTGGGAATGTTGGCAGTCATTAGGTAGAGAGTCAAAGCATTTTGTAAACCACATGCTGATATGTGAGGCTGCAATCAAGCATTTCGTTCATGAGCTGTCGGCTAAATCAACAACCATAGCCATGACAGGCTAGAAATGCATGATGAAAAAAAAAAAAATACTGGGGATTCATTCTAGTTGGTAGGTGATACAGAATATACTACTTCTATGTTTCTGTGGTTATACTCCTCTGTCATTATTTATAGTTATTGGTTTGCCTTTATACATTACTTTAGCATTTGTACATACATGTATGAAATTAGAGTATTTTCTGTGTTTTACATGTCAATGTCTATTTAGTTCTCTTTTCATTTTCTTTCTGCATTGCTCTCTTTCTCTCTCTCTCTCTTTCTCTCTCTCTCTCTTTCCTACAAGTGTGATCAAGATGCTACAAAAAAGAAAACTTTTGTTAAAGTCACTGCTGAAATTTTCTCTTTTTTTGACACAATTCCTTCGTATTAAATTGTCTGCTTTGAATTAATTGTGCAACTACAAAATTGTAAATACTCCGGTAGATGCTTCTGTTGCTACCTTTTTATGTTTCGCTTGTGAGATTCTTTGCCATATGGAAATGGAAATACCTGAGAAAGTATAAGCAAGACGTTACATAATTCTGGAAACGTATATAATGCATTAGACAAATTTGTGTGTCATTCTTTTCTTCTTCTTTTTTTTTGGGGGGGGGGAATAGCTGAACTGTGAATAAAAGCTGAATTATGTGAAACGTTGAAATGCCACATAATGTCACAAACCAGGATATGCTCCTGATTCCTCCTGTCCACATTTTAGCTACCAATAGAATAACAATTTCGACAACAAAGATGGCAATTAAGATAAAGGAACAAGAAAATGGTCTTCCCTTTGCATTACTGAGATAGTACTGGACCTCAATATCAAACTCAAATGCATTATGCTTTCAGAGGTTGTTGCCTGTTCATCCTGTTAACATCACTCCCCTTTGTTTTTCTATGCTTTTCTATGATTTTCAAAAGATGCAAAAGCTCTGATAGGAACAAGAGGTAAAAGTGAATTTCACACCTTGCCCTGTTCACCCTACAGCCATCACGAGGTCTTTTTTATCCCATTCCAATGCCAATAATTGTCATATTTAGACAAACCAACACATTTTTTTTTTCTCCCCCATTTTGCATTCATTCCAGTCCACAGCCCCATTCCCTATCTGAATGCTTCTTTCCAAGTCGGGTCCATCCATGATTAGATCAGAATCCTTTTCAACCTATTCTTCATTTTGAATTTCTATGTTTTGCTTTGTGTTTTTTTTTTCATTCATATTTTCTTTTGTTCAGTGGCTTCATCATTTTTTTTTTCTCATGTTTGACTTTTAAAGTTTTGTGATTTTGTTGATGATTGCATCACACACTTTTGCCTTGGTTCATCACCTTGGTACTTTTGCCTTTGTTCACCATTTTGGTTACCCTTTTGTCACTTTACAGCCTACTTTGCATTAGTATTTTGTTTCTTTTCATGTTGTGTTTCAAAGCTTCTTTCATCTCTTCTTGAGTTATTATTATTTTTTTTTAACCATTTTGATATATCCAAGTGTTCTGGGTTGTTTTTACACTACCTTTTCCATATTAAATTGTTTTTATTTATTTATTTATTTATTTATTTTTGAGGGGGGGGGGGGGGGGGAGGGAGAGGGGGAGGGGAGCCTTCAGGCTTTGCTCTTTCATAGTTTTCTCTTAACTTGAGACTGTCCTAAATCTCTGTTGGCATCTGCATAGACATCTATATTATATTATTGTCCAGCCTGTCGGTCCACACTCAGTCTGTCTGTCTGTCTCTCTCTCTCTCTCTCTCAATCCTGTCTATACTTCTCTTTGTCCATCATTTTTTTTTTCTTTTCTATGACTTTTGGAATGTTCATACAGGTATCTCCCTTTGGGGATCTGTGTGTATAATATACAAACATATCATGTTTGCCTGACTGTACCATGTACAAATGTATGTCTACTTTGACAAGTGCTAGTTTGTTTTTTGGGTTGTTTTTCACAGAAATTATCCCATGGAATATTTCTTTTCTGTATCTTTCTTTCTCCCTTTCTCTCTCTTTCTCTCTGCTTTCTGTATATTTTCTCTTTCATACTATTCATTGTATAATTCTTCCATAGTTCTGCCCTGTTACCCTATTCTCACACTTAACCATTTCTTACCATTATTTTCGTAATGTACAATTCACACACACACAGACACCATCCAATGACTCAAAGCAGGTCAGACATGTAAGCTTGGTAAAAATGGAGATTGTGCAGTACATCAATTGTACATCAATTTATCATTAATGTTAGTTTACATTCAATTCCAAGTTGCAATGATTTCGTTACTCACATTTTTGCTGCCACATAAGTCTATTGCCATTGTTTGGGTAAAGATGATATTTGCTGGAGTTACAAATGTATATTAACCCAGACCCTTCATCCCTGGTCAGATTCAATGATATCTTAAACATTTTTTCTGACAGAGAATTTGAGAAATGATGTGTTTCACTCCCAAAACATCAAGCATCAACTTAATGGGAATTTTTGTGTCATGATGTGTCCCCCCCCCCCCCCCCCCCCCACACCACATTCTCATTTCTAGCCATGTGTAAAGAATTCTTTGTCTTCGGATGCAATGTAAATACGATAATTCCTTGTCTCTAGCCTCTCTACATAGATATGTATTTGGTGGTTAGTCTGTATGCCTGTTTGTTGCTATTTGGTATTATTTCTTATCGCATGGTCATGTTCTTCACTTATGAGTTTGAAGAGCTGTATCGTTTGATTTGTTTAAATGGGATTTTCCAGGGGACACTTTTCTGATGAGGACATCCTTGAGCTTCAGGATTTTGAGACAGATTATTCCAAATATTTCAAAAGAATGCAGGGAGACACATGTAAAATTTGTGATAATATGATTCTGTCATGATGGCAGTATCTGTTTGATATGTGGACTCTCCCCTTCTTTTCGTTTCTTTATCTACAGAGGAAAATCTGCCAGATTTCATCCACAATAATGGATCACAGTGTGATGGTGAGTACAAGAAGGTCGGAAAGTCCCATAAGGCACAGTCAGAGCTTTTAAGCCTTTCTGTGCCGGAGACTTCAGACAGTGTGTATAATGCTATATTAGTTTCCTGTGCCAGTCAGCACTCAAAAGCACACAAAGGGTTTTCACAAGTAAAGGCTACTGTACATTGCAGTGGTCATTGTTATTTTCCTTTGAAGGGGTGGTGGACCCGCCTTTATTAGGAAAACTTTGTTTTGCTTTGTCTTTTTGATATCTCTGCCATTTCAAAACTGCTTTTAATCAAATAAACTGTAGAATTGTATATATTTTGTATAAGTGGTTTCTAATTATCTCACAAATTGTTGAAACCTGAATCCCCATCTCAACCAAAACTACACCATCTCTTTTAGTAATGAAGACATCATCCCATTAGAAAGACCTTGTCAGGAGATTACAAATTGATTGATTGATAGATAGATGGATAGATAGAAGGAGGAATAGAGGGATACATGGATGGATAGATAGATGTCGTTTAGAGAGATATAGAGTTGGCTGTGTCTATAGATACATAGATAGATGTATAGAATGATAGAGTAGATATGGTTGGGGATTTTTCATCAACATTGATGTATGAAATGTAATGTGTATAGAATGATTTATATATGTAGATATGGTGGCTTTTGAAGAAAAAAAAAATCAGCATTGATGTGTGAAATTTGATATAACGGTATCTTCTTGATTCCTGCATAAAGCACCAGTTGATTACACTAGATGTTTCACAGGGAATGTAGATGTTTGGGTATCAAGTGAAATAGCATTACAGTCTTTACATTTAGAAATGAACTTTTAGAATGAAAGCAATTTAAAGATCCGATTTCACCAACACCACCCAGATCCACATCACATACACACACTCATTTGTGTTTTAAACCGTTTTATTGCTTTTGCTTTGAGAGTTCACCAAAAATGTTGTCTATCTTCACAATAATCCAATAGTCAAACTTCATAATTGTAACACTGAAGCCTTACATGATGAAATGTCCATTGCCTCATGGATTCAAATGCAGTTTAGTATGATTGCATCATGCAGCAATTTGCATTGAATAGACTGGAAGTTTGAAGTTCATACATTTTCATACATTTCTCCCAATGGAATCAGTATTTTTGTTTTCAGTGAAAGAAAATCAAGTGTATGTCACATATATACATACAGTATGCAGCTGTATCTGCGCTGCCTTTTATATGTTGTTCATGATAGACAAGATGAGAGGTCAATAAAACTATAAGACGTTGACACATGGTGCAATGGTGTAGAGAGAGATTAGCGTTTGATGTGTTTTCTTACCACTAATGACTGACCAATCTCTTCCACCAGTGGATATTCTCACTCACTCACCTCATTTTGTTTCATGTTTCTTCCTCCCACACCCTCCTCCTCCCCCTCCCCCTCCCCCTCCCCCTCCCCCCTCTCCTCTGGTACTAACCCCGGTGATTTGCCCACCACGCCCGACGACACCATTCATGGTGTCCTCCCACGGCTATTTGCGTTGGTCCTCTATTCTCCTGGCTGCTTGATCAATGATTGTTGCCATCAAACTTCTACCTGCATTGCCTTCCATCTTTGGCCCTTGGCATTTTTGTCCATGTTTGTTCCGTTGTCTGGCATTATTTCCTTTTGGCCATGTGAACTCTTGTCTTCTCTATCTTTATGTAAAATATCCACTTACCCTATTGTACTGTTCCATTGCTCTAAAATTGTGCATCTGTTGTGTACTTTTTATGACATTTTTTTCTCATATTTTTGTATGTGATTGGAATCTCTATATCTCTTTTTTTACTGCTATTCTTATACAATCTTATAATCTTTCCCCTTCTGCCCCTTGCCCTTCTACAACTCCAATGTGAAAAAATGTGGAATTTCCTACTACTACTTTTTTTTCCCCTTCTTCTTCTTCTTCTTCTTCTTCTTCTTCTTCTTCTTCTTCTTCTTCTACTTCTTCTTCTTATTCCATTTTTTGTGTCTTGATGGGCTTATGTGAACTTGCTCGCATGTTTATCACTTCACATGTTGAATCATGCATCGTGTAACGGTGATGCATCAAATATTGTCTTTTTTCTTATTCGTGGCATGATGCTTTTGACTCGCTCGTCTTCCCACGTATGGACCTGCCATGTTTTGTGTCTTATGCTATTGCTGCTTGATTTGGTCCAAACCTGCCACCTCCCCTCCCCCATCTGCAAAAAAAAAAAATAATAAAAAAAAAATGTCTATATACAATATTTGCGCTCCTGTCAAATGCTTCCCCCGCTCATAATCCTTCATGGTTCCAAATGGAAATGGCTCCCATTGGCATGCATACACTCACCAGACACAGACAGCAGTAGCAGCCATAAGATGGCCCTCAAAGCGGCAGCCCTAGTGGCCAAGCCCAATCCCGTCATGTCTGTTACCGTGGCGACAGAGGCGGAGACTGCCAAGGCAGCCAGTACTAGGAAGGACCACGTAGCAGGTGCAGTCAATGGAAGATTCAAATTGTGTGTCCCATAGTAGCCACAGCATGCATCATGCGTCTCTTTGGGGACGTTCATTGGCGGGGTTTGATTTTGCGTTTACTTTTTGAATAGTTTTCCCGCATATAAAAACTGCTCTCAAAGCCTTGGGGGTAAAAAAAACAAAAACAAAAAAACAAAAAAAATAGAGATATATGCCTGAAGTTTTGTCATAGACATCTCAGGACCATAGCATGCCTTCACTTTACAAATGCAGTATTGCTTTTTTGTTAGATTTTGATACATCCTAGGGCTCCTACACATTTTTCATCGTCACTGAACTATTTGTTGATTAGAATTGTAGCTGAAATTGATTGAATCCACATAAATTCACACATAGTGATTATATACTATCATCTAGATATCCTCCACTCTCTTGCTTCAAACATTCAGACAATTTTTCCTTCATTCCATGCACTTTTTTTTTGTGTGTGGCTGATGAATGAAAGTGATTCCACAAGTTAGTATAGAAGAGATGATGATCGCATATTGGAATATCTGATGACAGTGTGTTATCGTACGAAAAAAAAAAATGTAAAGTGTAGACGCCTTCTATTTCTTTATGTCAAAGGACAGCATGTGACAAGTACTTTTTGTCTCTCTTCATGTTCATGTACAATTTTACAGGTCATGTATCTCTCTCTTCTCTCTCCTCTTTCTCTCTCTTTATGTAATCATTATTTGATGTGTGTGTTAGTATTTCTCTTCTATTTTGAGAATCTAACATTTCCTTGTCTCTCCTTCCTCTTCTGTGTATTAACTTGAAAGTAGTTATTTTCAGGGCACAGCTTATGACTATAACAGAACTTCAGAAGTAGACAGTAGAGTTTGTGCAGTCTATTTGGCTCTTGCCAGCGGAGATGTCATCTTCGCATGGATGCACTGCCGATTAACCCTTTCTGTCTCAGGGACTTTGGACAGTGTGTACAATGCTATAGAGGCCTTCTGTGCCAATTGGGACTCAAAGCAAACAAAGGATTAATACTTTGCAGGCAGCTTTGTTGGTCTCATCTCTATTTTTTTTTTTTTTTTTTTTTTTAATTGCGAGCATTTTACTCGTTAAGAATACTACCAGTTCTGTCAATAGTGATTCTTCTTGAAAAATATTCTCGGCACTTGTCTTGTCTCTTACCTTGTACTCCTACTCAAATAGGTCTGTATATAAGACCACTCTTTTGAGAAGTAGATATGTAATCAGCGCTATGCTTTTATGATGTCCTTTTTCTTTTGTGCAACTGCTATAAAAGTGAAAATTTTCCCTGGAGAAACTGTTTATACTCAGTTGGGTAAGATCAATTTCGCATATTTTTAACTCCACAGAATCAAATCACAGAATAATGTTACAGATAACAAGCTACAAAATTTTGCATGCTTTTACTTTTGTTCCGTATTTTTGTTGTGCAAAATGCACAAAAATTTCCACATCACAAAAATTTTTACATCACGAAAATTTCCACTTTCACAGTATAAATGAGCATGCCGTTTTTAAAAAAAATGCATTCGTTTGCATGATTAGCAATGCATGACTGCAGCTGCCATATTGTTCCTGACTTGAGAATTGTTTGTGCTTCCGTCACAGGTGAGAGTGACTTGAGTGACTTGGAATTCAACAGCGAGGACGTGGAGCTGAGGAGGTCTAATGTCAACCATTTTTCAGGTATTCCGAGAAAGACTGATTTCATACTGCTCTCTTCCTGGACTCAAAGTACTCAGACATCATTATCTGAAAAAAAAGTGGTTGTTGTTTAAAAAGAGGCAATGAAAAATGCTAGGAAAATATGGGGGATTATTTCTAAATCTTTATTATTCACGGAGTGAAAATCTGTGTCGAATGCAACCTATTATGGCACAATTGGCAGAAAACTACAATAGCAGAAATAGCTTCATATTCTCACACAGGTCATTGATTGTAAGGTCACCCAAGGACCTACACAATTTCTTGATTTCAAACTCTACTTCAAACTCTGCTCTACCGATCCCTTAACATCACAACTAACAATTACTGTAGTTAACATGTTTAAGCTTGAATATACACCACTGTAGTTTAAAGCAACTGTGATCACATTTTCTCAAAAGACAAATTCAGATGAACACCTTCTCCCCAGAAAAAGAAGGTAGATAAACTGGTCCAATAAGATGATTTTCTTGCCTGTATACATATAATTTTGCATAAATTCCTAACCTATATACATGTATTTATATATATTTTTTCTGCCAGACACTTAATGTAGCATCAAACTTATGTTCAATCGTTGTAGACTGACCATAATTTTTCTGCAGCTCCAGCAACGGTGCAAGCATGATCCAGCGTTTTCCTCTGTAACACAGATCTCTGGCAAGTCTTAGAGGCGTGGCATTATAAAATCATCTTTGTGAAAAAGTTCTTCTGCTGATGTATTTGAATTTACGTGAGTTACGAAATTGATCTTCTTTCATTGAACTTCAGGATATGAATGGTCAGGATACTGAGGATTCACTATCCAGCTTCTGTAACTCCAATTCTATGTTTCTTTGTTTTTTTGTCGTTCACCCTTTTTGAAGGTGACCTGGCGTTCGTGAGAGCCCAGAGTGACCATCCCAGCGACCTGGAAGACATTCCAGAGGTCGACGAGGATGACGACAACCACGCCCAGAAACCCGCCCGCGGCAACGAGGAGAGCAGCCTGGCCTCGCTAAGCGACTTCGGCAGCGAAGCGTCATTTAGCGGTGAGTTGATTACACATGTATATGAATATTCTGCCACCCTAATTGTGTTTCCAGTAGGACTTTTATGTGTGAGTATTTAGTGGTACGCCTTGGTTAGAAGTGAAAATTTATTTTAGAAAAAAGACGAAAGGAAATTAAGGTCTATTTTCTGTCATCGGGTGCTTTGATGGAATTCAAATTCATAAAAATTGTTGTTGTTTTTTAATTGTAAAGTAGTGTTTCTTTTTCAGGTCATGTCATTATGATATAAATTGAAAAATAAGACAAACAGTTTGCATTTCTCCCTCCCCCATTAGCATCTTAAGTTTGTAGATGCGATGTACTTTGTAGAAATTTATTGTGGTTTCGTATTGATTTTCTGTTCGACGTTAAACTCCTATTAAATGCATTCAGTATTCTGGGTATCCTTCCCCCATTTTATGGCAAATCCAGTCCCCTGCCCGCGGAAGCTGTCCCTAGACCGGCAGCTGAAGCATAGCGTCATCATGTCATGGGTGGCACCGGACACCATCGCGCCGCCGGACGTGCTGGAGTTCCGCGTCTACGTGGACGGCCAGTACCGCACGGCCACCAAGCAGGGGGCCAAGACGCGCGCCCTCGTGGAGAACGTGGAACCGAGCACGACACACCGGATCTCCGTCCGCACCGTCACAGCCCGGGGGATGTCCGAGGACGCTGCCTGCATGCTGGTCATAGGCAGGGGTGAGGAATGTTGCCAATTTAGAGCTTGCCAAGTCTCCCTGATTCTACCAGGCGGGTTCCTGAAAAATTTAACTCTCTCTTCATGTCCAGATGAGAAAATAAAAAAATCTCCCTGAATTGGGGCTTGTTTTTTTTTTTCCCATTTCCCACTGAGGTACGTGTGACCTGCAAGTTTCTCCCTAATTCCTCTTTAGAATCTCCCTGATTTTGATGGGTGAATGTTGGCAGCACTTCAGAGGCTATGCTGGCTTGTCTGTCTATCCTGCTTGTCCGTCCATTAAAGGCTAATGAAACCCAAATATATGTGGATTGAGGGAATGTAGCAAATTAGTGGAACACATCAATGAAAGTTTGAGGAAAATCGGACAATCCAGTCGTAAGTTATGAATTTTTAGAGTTTTGGTGCAGCAATCACTGGCTGAAAAGACTACAGCTTATTGTGACATCACGTATGGATAACGATATAAAGAAAATAATATAGAAAATTTTTAAAAATGTCATATCTTTAATTCACAAAAAGTACACTTTTCTTCAACTTGCTACTGATGTATAGTAAGGGTAATATTTTTCCTTCTTTCCGAAAGAAGAGGAGGTAGAGAAGGAAGAACAGAAAGAAAAAGAGGGGAGAGGAGGGGAAGAAGAGGAAGAAAAAACTGTATAGGAAGTTAGGATGCTGAGGAAAGATAGAAGGAATGAATATGAACAAAAGAAGATTCCTTCTCTTTACCAGTACTGCTCATTTGTGTCTCCTCTTTCTTTCTTTGTTGTAGATTTTAAGTTTACAGTTAGTTTATAACTGGCATAATGTGTGTATTCAGAAATGGTGATGCTGTTAACAACAGATGTCATATAAAACTGCCCCTCCCCTCCCTCAGATATCTTTGAGGCTTGAAATACAGTATAAGGGAGGCATAGGCCTAGTGTGTACGTGTGTTTCCCAATTTAACCCGTTCCTTACGGGAACCTGGTGGGAGCAACTGATATACACGTGTGTATGGGAACCTTGTATACCAGGTTCCCAAGATGAAGACAAGAGTGCCTGCTTTCATGGCCTAAATTCAAGTTTCTTTGTGTTAAAATGCCCAGAAAAATGAGTTTGATAAAAAAGGTCAGAGTTTGTTCTGTCAGCATTTGTTCTCTTTTTGTTGGAAAATGCGTATATCACAGTATTATTTGCCTTTTTTTTTTCTGATTTAGTTTGCGCTTGTTCTGCTATAAAACCTGTATGACCATGTACATAGCCATCAAAGCTGAGCTCAGTGGATTTCTGTGTTCACTGACCCCAGTCATCCCATCTAGGTTCCTGGTTTTGTGTAGAACAAAAGAGTCTGTGAGCCCATCAGCGACGCTTTATTCATACCTGGCACCTGATCGATATTTTCATTGTTCGATAGCACATGTACAATGTAGTTGACTGTGGAAAGGGGAAACATGCACCGCTTGACTGCTCTCCCACAGGTGGATTACCAACCTGTCTGTTCTCTGTTATTTAAGGGGTAAAAAGAATCTCGTTTGGGGGCATTAAAGGCACTCAGATAATTGCGGAAAGAACAGGTTAAATGGATTGTTTTTACCACACATACATATACCATTGTTGTACCACTGGGTCTCTATCCTACATGCAAGATTTCATTACCCTTTACCATCGCCTCCACTCTTCTTTTTTTCTGCCCCGCCCCTCCCCAGACGCCTCAGTGGCTCCCACCAATCTGAAGGCTTCCAACGTCGGCCCGAGTTCGGCCAACATCAGCTGGCTTCCAGGCAACAGCAATCTTCCACACGTCATCTCCGTCAACGGCGAGGAGGTGCGAACGGTCAAGCCCAGCATCTACAAGCACACGCTGTCAGGTACAGTAGGATGACCGCCCTACCCTATCCCAGTAGTGACCGTTGCCTTCATGTCAGCAGTAGTAAACCTTGACACCCAGGCTGCAAGATTAACCCCAACATTGCTTTGTTTGCTGTTTGGCATGTCTGCTGATGTGATTTTTGTCTCCAGTGGGGACAGATGTCATAAAGACAGCTGTCAATTCACAAAGAATAATGTCTTATCCCTAGTATTGGTAATCTGTGTCATATCACAGGATAGGATTGTGGCCTGTTTCCACCAGAGAGAGAGAGAGTTTCACATACTTAACACATTACATTTCCAGGGAATGTATTAAATGCCTGTATGACAGTTATGCAGCCTGTGGCCCGTAAATGTGCATACAGAGTGTAAAGATATCCATGTTTTATGCCTGCTGTATAAGAACTCTATAATTTTATGCATTTAATTTTTCTGTACTAGGAATCATGACACTACTGTAGTTCCCAACAGCCTGATGGGTGGTGCAGGAAAATATTTTAATTTCTTTTGTGAGTCAGCTCATAGCAGTTCAGTTTTCTGTGAAGCAGCCCACTTGTTGTTTTATTCTTTTTTATTATTAATTGATCATCATCAGCTCAGTCAGCTAAGTTCAACAAATAACTGAACTTGAAACAGCAACGTCTTCCAAGCAGTGCCATTATGAATGTAACAAGGCTGTCTACCATTGTGATTACTCCACCTGTGTAGGTCTACAGCCTCTGTCGGTGTACAGGGTCAATGTGAGAGCCAAGAGTCGCAAGCAGTCCGCCATGGATGGTAGCTCCCCGGCCAGCAAGAATTCAGTGGAGATCGAGTTCAAGACATTACCGGGAGGTTGGTGAAGAAAAACGTCTGCTACCTTCTGGCAATTAACAAAACTTTTTTTTTTTTCTGCTGATTTATTGTTCATGTCTGTCTGTCAGTTTGTATGTCATTATTCATGATATTTGAAAGTAAAGTTAGATGCAATCAGACTCTAATAACATTTTTAAATTTTTTTAAATGTCATTCAAGACCTTTTTACTTGTTTCTCATACATCTTTAAATTTGTCTGATTTTTTTTTTCTCGAAGTTCAACAGTTTTACTTGCAAGTTGAGCAAAATACTGATCATTATTTGTAACCCCTGTGTGGGTGAAAATTTGGAGTGCACTTACTTTTTTGTTATCGTTTTATTGCTCATAATTCAATTATTATTGACTTCCCATAAATGTTCCATTTACTAAAAGAACACTTTAAGAAGCTTTACCAGCTGATGTTTCAGGATAAAGAGTTTTGAAACTTTAACATTTTTAATGTGAGCAAGATACAATGCTGTTCTTACAATTGTAGTTGCTCATTTTCCCTGAGTCAAGTTCTATCTCTTACATACATGTACAGCGTGAATGTGTGTCCTTTGAGCTTTGCACTTTCATGTGAAGGTACTCGCTGTATGAGCTACACTGTAGTCACTAATGCAATACATGTACATACTTCAGTAGCTGATGACTCTCTAATCCTTGCGTCTCGTTCATGTCTTTTTATTAAATGCAAACCCCCTGATGATCTAACCCCCCTTTTCCTGCGACATGATAATCGTTCTATCCAACTCAAAGTTTATCTCTCTTCAATATCTCCCTTTCTCTTTGCTCTCTCTCTCTTTCTTTCCCTACTTGCACACTTTTATCGTGTCTTCCTCGTTAACTTTACTCAGACTCTGCACAAGGTTTGTAGTGGTCTGTATTGGTGTCGCCCAATTGCCTGTAGTTGTCGCACACGTGTTCTATGTTTAAAGCCTGTCCTTTTGTCGTTTGTGCTTCCTACAATGCATATCCGTTTAGAAGTTGTGTCATCAAATCTATCTCTCCTTTTTGTATAAATTTGTTGTTGATGTTTCCTTTTCAGATTCCTTTTTTGGTTGATGTTGGAGGAAATAGTTTCCTTTCCAGACTCCTTTTTGGTTAATGTTGGAAAATATTTTCAAGATTTTGTCCCCCCCCCCTTTCAAATTATCTTACCCATTATTCATAATTTTGTATATTCTTGAAAAGAGGTGTACAAGTTGTAGAATGTTGTATTTTCTCTCTACTAGGATTTTATGGTAGTCTTTATTCATCTTCTATGCAGTTGCTTGTTTAATAGTAACTGGTTTCTAGATTATCCCACAAATGTTGAGATTATCATGATTATTATTATCATCATTTTTACAATGAGCTAGGTGTATCAATGTTGGACTATGTATTTTTTTTTTCTCTCTCTCTCTTTCTGTAAATGTCCTTTCAATTTTGCAGTCATGTATCTTATTCTGTCACTAATTATTCATGTTTATTTTGCTGAATTTCACACATTCAGTTGCATTTTTTTCATTCTAATATTGTTTCTATTCTTGAGATGTGCCACCAAAAAAAAAAAATTAATAATAATAATTTGTGATTTAAAGGGGATGGCTAGTACCTGATCACTTGGAATCAGTCGAAATGCTGGAGGATGATTGCTCCAATCATTGTGGGATTCATTTAAGAGTACATTATATATCCATTGTTGTGTGAAAATTATTTGCTTCAGAATGGTCTCATATTCAAGTAATGTGCAGTTTAATGTCTCCAGGTTAGCATGCCTGGTCAGTGACGGGGCATTAATCTGCACATTACTTGAATATGAGACCGTTCTGAAGCAAAAAATGTTCACACAACAGTAGATATATAATGTACTCTTAACCCGTTGAGGACGGTTTGAATTTGCTACAACACGCATTTCCCATAGACACTTGCCCGAGTATACTCAGGACTTGTCCGCAACGGGTTAAATGAATCCCACAAGGATTGGAACAATCATCCCTCAGCATTCCCACTGATTCCCACTAATCGGTTACTAGCCATCCCCTTTAATGCTGATATCAAGTGAATATAACATAAAGTGCATCAAAGATGAATGGTTAATGATTTTTTTTTTTTTTTGTCCAAACTCTGGAAGATACATGTAACTCCTTCCAACATAGGATGGGTACATTGAAAGGGCTTCTCGTTGCAATAACCATGCAGAAAATAATTTGCAACACACACTGAAGTGTAGCATTCAAGTACTTTGTCTGAATGTATCAGCTGGCATGTTTACATGTGTCTGTGTAGCATCCATGTAACCTGTGCTGAGGAGCTCTTGAATGTTGTAGAGGCAGACGTTTAATGTGTAGACATGAATCCCCCGTCATTTCCCTCATCCTGTATGCGTGATGAGCATCATTCATGCTGTTCACTTCAGTTTAATTTACAGTCAACCTTGCCTAAATTGAATCTATTTGGACTGAAGAAAAAGTTCCGACTTAGAGAAAATTCGACTTTATAAGGGATTAAAATCAGTAGAATATAAAGAGAAGGGACTTAAATCATCCGACTTAGGCAACTGCGAGGTCAACTTAGGCAAGGTTGACTGTATCTAAGTTCACAAAATTTCTGTGACTAAATCTGTTTTGTGAATGGCATTCCAAAAAGGCATGAGTATTCATTTGACACAATACAGCTATTATATATAGATACAGCAATTGTACTTTGTACATATGTATATTGGAAAAGGATAAAACCAAAACATTACCGGATTTGTTACGTTGCCTTCCCTATTGGACAATATGACAATATGACTTTCTGTCTTTAAACAGTGGTTGTATACATCTGACTTTCAATATATTATGATTGAGCAGTGTCTCAGAAGATGTGTTCCGATTTGAGCACTCCCCCTACACAAATCAAATGAAAGAGGAATGTATTTATCACCTACCATTCATTTTCCCAGAGGAAAATTGCTAGTAATATACGCCATGTACTTGCTAAAGAGACTGATTTCACCTAACAGTGAATCAAACTTATAGATAACATTCCAACTTGCCTGAAAATGTAGCCTTGTGTGTCCCAAAGCTCACTGAATATTTGCCTAGCAACAAGCAACATATATGTACAGTCCATGTAGGGCAATGTGAATAGCTGTTAGTGTAGACAGAAGTACATGTACTTAGATAGCATGCAACTTTTAGAAATGGGCAGCTTGTATATAACTAGCATCGTCAGAATGAAATATCCCTGAAATGTGAATGCATGTTTGAACTGATCTGTTTAAGCCTTTTAGTGAATCACAACACACAGGATTCACAAAACATTTTGAATCCTCCAACATGGCCGTTTCATCACTGTAGCTGCTATAGGTCATCTTTGACCAAACAGTTCCAGCTGTTTGTTTGTTTGTTTGTTTGTTTGTCCATTACCTTCAGATTGTGTATTGCACATGGCATGCATTAATTGTTCCTACATGTATAGTATGTCCAGTCAGCCTTCTGTGAGCTATGTGTTGTCATTAACAATCTTTTTTTTTTTTAAGTTATGTATAGAAAGTTAATAAGAATGCATCACAAATAATCTGTGAATCGAGTGATTTTGGTAGTGATTGTAAGTACGGCAACATGTGGTGTGTGCATCGAGAGGTTAAAGTGATTACCGTCTTTCGCGCCTCAATCTCTAACTTGCAGGCTTGCCCGACGCCCCCCTCGATGTCCAGGTCAGACAGGGGAGCAACAGCAGTATGCTGACCATCGAGTGGCTTCCAGTGACCATCACGACGTCTGGCCTGTCAAACGGGGCCGTTGTCATGGGTTACGCCGCGTACGCAAACAACAGCAAAGTGGCCGAGACGACCTCACCCACCGGTGAGTGACGTTCGCAGTTTGTTTGTTTTTTTAATGAAATTTGATTGTCGTGATGGAAGACAGGAACCAATGGGAAGAAAAAAAAATCACCATTTTTATTCTTTGAGAAATATATCATGATGATCTCTGATGTTGATTTGCCATACATTTGCTCTGCCTGAGATTTCCTTTGAATTGCATATTGAAATCAATTTTACAATGTCAGTGACGATTACATTTTCAATTTTCAAAAAAAAAAGAAGCACTTGTTTACTGTATGCATTTCGATCTTTTGACTGATGTGCGTGTGTATGAATCTACATAGTATCGTCACTACCAATAAATACAAAGAAAAAGCAAGAAAATGCAAAAACATTGCTGTATTTTGCAAATCCTTGGTTTGCCTACATCCTTTCTGTATAAAAAGATATTTTTGCCCCCCCCCACAAAAAAAGAAAATGGGAGTTTTAATCTGTAGATGCATATTGAACTCTTCTGAAAAGCAAATTCTCCTTTGACATCAAATGTTTATGGAGAAACATTAAAATAAATGGACCTTTGGTGTTTTTAAAGTTTGTGATAAACCTCATTTCCACGTTCTTTCCTCACTTCAGCTGACCGTGTCAGTGTCAGCAAGTCGCGGTTGCGCATGGTCTCGGCGTCCGAGCTGGTGGTCCGAACGTTGTCCCCCAACGGCTGCTCCAGTGATTCCCTGCCCATCAAAGTGCCTGCGGAGCTCTTAGAGGAGAGGCGGAAAGACAAGACTTCAGGAAAGGTGCCGGACGGTAGCAAGGTGAGAAGAGGAGAAAAAAAAAGAATAAAGAATCCATCCAAATTTTATTTTATTATTGTTGAGAATGACTCCAAGCTAACAATTTAATAGGAGCTGGTTCTCATGACTTGCTTTTTTTTTGTTTTGTTTTTTTATTATACAACTGCATACTGATATGTTGAATTGTCACAGCAGTTTTCTTTTTCACTCGTTTCATTGGTGATTACAATTGTATGTTGACATGTAGAAAAAAGCGAGTTCTGGAATAATTTGCCTTAAGAACATATGTTCTCATAAAATTTCAACCCCATCCAATTCTTTCATAGAAAGAAACAGGGAATCAAGGTTAATCAACTCCAAAATGTAAAAAAGATTTGTTGTACATGTAGTTCTTCTGTCGTGAGAGATGATAGTATGTTTCATCTTCAGGCTTGTGAATGTTCATTGCAATAACAAACAAGACCACATCCAAGACATACATTGAAAGCAAGCATATGATTATTTCTAGATTATGTTGGGTTATATACAATTGTATATATGTTTGGGGTTTTTTTCATGAAGATGACTGACTTTTATATGATCACAATTGATATTACCAATAAAGGAATTGTTACACATATTCAACTTGGTTATAAAAATGAACATGTACCACTGTCGTCATCTTTGACCTTTTGTTTTCCACTTTTTCCTCAAATTTTCTGCAATATTTTAAATATCATACCAAATACAAATTCATTTGCACGTACACAAACTTCATATGGTTCACCATCAAATGACTGTAGAATCACGATCCACTCTTTCCGATCCCCGTATTATTTGCATCCGTGATGTCATGGGAGCAGCGGCAAAAGCGAGTCACGTTCCAATCGGAAGAAAACTGTCGTGTGTACATGTACAATTCCGATGATGAGCCCTCTGTAAGTGTTATTACTACAAGTAGGAGCTTGCTGTGATGTCGCACTGGAGTATTCATTTTTCCTTTTTTTTTTCTTAATCAAAGGAGATTGTCATAACATTCACTAGATTGACAGACTGAATTGAATGATGTCCACCTAAATATTTCCTCTAATTTATTCTCTCTGTTTAACCTTAGCACTCTCAGAAGTGACTTGTTTCCTTCCAAATACTTTGACACCCTGTTGAGTTTTGTAAATAGCACACCAATAAACAAAGGATATTAGAATGCACAGTTTATGTGAATGAAGTATTTCACAACACACACACAAAAGATAATAATTTTGTAGGTAAGATCAACACCTAACTCAGCCACTAATCCCCACAGAAGACACTGAGAATTCTTTGAATAACATGACACTAACAATTTTTTGTTGAAGAATAATTTCTTCTTTTATCATGAAGTATTCATGACAGGAATGTTAGGGTGGAACATTTGTAGAAGATGTAAACGTGTGTAATCTGGGGTAAAACATTTGTTGTGGTCATTCTTATGTTATTTTAATCCCATAAGTTGTGCAACACAGACCACTCTGAAGTTCTGTTGGTAGCGTGTAAAAAGACCAAGCATTGATTACGTACAAGCCAAATGTGATTTCGAGCTCAGCCTCAGCAAGTGCTGAGGGTGCATTTTTCATGATAATCTCAAGGACACAATGTACAAAGTGTACTTGATTAGCACACAGTGTTTGCAAAGACTGTCTTGTGTTTACTTGGTACTGACCGCTCTCAAGTATTCAACTGATCATTATCAGGTTATCGCATGTGAATAGAATGATGGGAAATTCTTTGTCGACAGTTAATTAATCTTTGCAAACCCAGAATGTACAAGAAGTAAATTCTGTATTTTTATATTTCTTGGCTATGACTTTGAGAAACGTGTGTTAGGAAATTCAATATCAGGCCAGTGTATTGTAGGAGCTCACACATACTGCCGATCATTCAAAATGATGAGTGCACTATCAAGTGTTTACCAATGCCTGAATTGAAAAGCTTTTGTGTCAAGTGGTTTACACAAACCCTTTGACACGGGTTGTTTGAAATACATTGTATGTGTGGGTTTTTGTGGTGAGGTGTGTATGTGTGAAGGGTTTGAGTTGTTGCAATGTAGGAGTCCTGGGAAGGACTGTTTTAATTCTTTCAAGTAGAAAAATGAGCAAAGACCTCAGGATTGCTAGTCTGGTGCTTGACTGACTGAGCTGTAGAAAGCCCTAGTACAATGTTCATCCCAGAAACCATTAATTGTCAATGCTCGTGTGGTCAGAAGCTATAGCAGTGTGTGTGTGACACACACACTTAAACCTGACATAAACCCGAAGGATAATTCAGTTCAGGGATAAATGCCAGGGATCACCGAAGTGATGTAACTCTAAGAAAGGCAAAGCAAACTTGACCAAAGTTCTAGGAACTGAGTGGCTGCTCAGAGAGTCGACGTTTTGGATCAGCTTGACTGTCTATCGTCAGGACTCTCACACGATGACCTTGCAAACTCTTCGCAAGACCCTTTCTCATTTTAAGAATTCAAAATTGCCTTAAACTCAGTCAAGGTGGTATTTGACTCACTATGCACAGACTATAGAGAGGGTCATTAAAGAACAGACTGATGTACTCAAACACTTTGTTATCATTCATATTGATTCGAAACCAACTCAAGTCAAGGTGATGTTGAACTTTGATATTATGCGCAGATCATGGAAGGGTCATTAAAGAACAGACCGTCGTGTCACGGAAGATTAAATTCATTTTGTAATGATTATTTTCTCTTATTATAAAGCAGTATGCAAATTTGTAGTTGTAAGGTACACGTAAGTTTGAGATGTGTCTACGGCACTTTTGGTAAGAATTGTTATGCTTCACAGTGATTGAGAATCTGAAATCATGTAACATACATACATTCTTTATTGATGAAATTGATATGATAGAAATATGAATACTTGAGAGTTGCTCAATGTTGTATCCAAAAGAGAGAAAAGGAAGGAGATCTGTGAGTAAGTTGTATGTACACTGTACGTGTCATGTTGTCATAAAAAAAAAAAGAGAGAAACTCTTGTAACAGGATTGGCTGATAATCATACTATGTCAAAGCTTATCAAAGGCTTGTTACCAGTGTAATGATGACCTGCATTCTGCCATCATGTACAGACGTATGAAATGTGTCTATGAGCCCACTCATTGGATTGCAGTGACAGCTGAAAGGCATCTACAAGTTTCACATTCTTTGTCAAACTGTGATGTCAAAGCACCCTGTGGGACACTTTAATATCATACATGTCATATTTTTGTTGATGTTACTCACTGAAAAATGATTTCCGTTGGCAGGCCAAGTCCGGCATGTACAGCAATGCAGAAGATGATGAGAGCTCTACCAGCAGTCTAAGTCACAGCCAGGGGGTCGGTGGCGGCCTAGGCAGTGGGGGCCCAGGGGCGGCGGCAGCCGGCTCCCAGTCGGAAGAGGACAGCCTCACGAAATTCAACAAGAAGGTCGCCGCCGTGCCGCGGAAAGACGCTTCACCCCGCGAGGATGGTGGACAGCCCAAGGTAAGGGTTTCTATTCGACTTTCGGTAAACTCTTAACATCTGTAGTAACCAAATGGTGTAAGTTCTGATTCATCCAGGTATCGTTCAATAAAGGTACAAAATTAAATCAGTTCACCTGGACGAGCTGATGAAGCGTCCAGGATCGGATGTGAAACTGTTCTCAGAATTAAAACAGTAAGTCCAGATGAACTGATTTAATTTTGTACCTTTATTCATTTGTAGTAGCATTTACACTGTATGTTGAGATTTAGATGCATAGAGTATATTGTGTTGCACTGCCTACCTTTTTTTTCAATGTTGTGTATGATATTCAATGGTAGGAATGTGTGCACATTTTGGTAGAAGTTTTCCTGCAATGAGCAGTGACTGGCTGATATTCAAAATTGTTATGTGAATTTTTAATTCAGTTGTACATTTCAACATGGCTGTTTTTTTGTTTTGTTTGTTTTCTTAAGAGTAACCATCACACAGAGTAAAAGTAAAGCAGATCTTACTACATGTACACACTGACATCCATTTCATGATCAATATCATTCATTAATGGGGTGATTGTTGGGAAATGCTGAATACACACTACAGTTGTACATGTATGTACAATGTATGACATGTTTGCGTATTCTGTTCAAATGACCCATTATAGTGTAAATTAATATGACCTCTTTTCTTTTAACTGTTCAAGTATGACATAAACAGTGTATGTCCTATGGCATGCTAGAGTGTGATGTAATTCAAAATATGTGAGAGTGGATTTTTTTTCTAACATTAGGACTAGTGTTTCAAAAGGTTGTGTCATATAGACATTTTTGGTGTTTCATTCCTCTCCCCCCCCCCCCCCCCCCCAACAGTCGATCGTTAAAACGGAGAAGCCGTTAATGGTGAGGGAATCTGAGTACCTCTCTGACAGCGATCGGTCTGAGCTTTCCGACATCCAAGAGGAGGTTGAGGAGGAGCTTTCCGAGTTCGGCAACGCCAGCCTGCCTGGACTGAGCGATGCGAGCGAGGGCGCCAAACCCAGTAGGGGGTTCAAGAGCAGGGGAGCGGACGATGAGAAGAAGAAAGTCCTGGAGACATTACAGGTGGGTTTCTTCATTAAACTTACTGTTTACCATTGGGATTTAACATATTTTCATATTATCACATTTGATGCAAATGTGTACTATCAGTTGTATCACAAAACACCCTACCATATAAAGATTTTGTAATAAACCCTAAAATATAAAGGAGATACAATATGTATCACTATTTTTCTTGATAAATCATAACTGTTAACGGTTTATTCTAGAAACAGTTTTATTATATCAATTGTTCACATTTTGAATATTTAACAATAACATTGATTACACTGGTTGTTTCTATCCCTAACTCGCATTTTAGAACTATTTTGAAGCACTAAAGCTGGGTTTTTGTTTCATCTGCAAATGGAAAATAATACCGTTAACACAGAGCTGTGTTTTCTGACCCAGTGAAGGTATATATTTGTTCATCTGTAGGAATTCCTCAGGGATGTGTACCAACTGTATATTTTTGAAGTCAGAATGTTTATAGCGAGAGGCTTTTGGGACATTGACATCATCAGAGCTAATAGCTAACTATATACAAGTTAACATTGAAATTTAGTCAGGGCAACTCCATATGAATCTAACTATTGTTTTGTCTTTTCAAGAAGGAATTATTTTACATCCAACAGCTGTGCATTCTGACGTGCTCACAACGTTCACATTCATGTAAGAGGTTCTGGCTAACGTCTTTTATTAAACAGTCAGTTCTTTGCATCTCAAACATAGGTGGTTATATAGATGCTTCTTTCTTTGAGCAGATACGATTTGTCCAACTTGTAGCATTATAATGTGTGGTTTTGAAAAACAGAAGATTTAGTGCAATATGCATTCATGTACGTAAAGAGAAGATGTACAGTAGCTGTGCTTTTGTGTATTGTACACATGTATACACTACATGCAATAGTAAAGTTGGTACATGTAACCTTAGTGAAGAAGAAGAAATGAGAGTGATGAAAGAGGCTCCTTCTTTGAAATCAAGACGGAGTGATTACACAGTGCTGTATTTTCTGTTGTCTTGATTTCAGTGTTACAGCACAAATGATTTGATCTATTACACTTTGTGTTTTACACCTGACTGCAGATTAACACCAAGCCAGCGCTGGAGTTTGACACGGACCCGGAAGTGGAGTCACTGAACAAACCCGACAAGGTGGTGCCAATCCCCATCATTCGTTCCCAGCGGGACTACGAGAGAGAGACGGAGCAGTCCCCCCACAATCCGGTCCTCGAGCCCGTCCCATGGAAACCAGCCAAATCAGTGCCACAGATAGGTGAGATGGGTTCCCAGTGCCCTCAAAGGGAATAGTCTGGCTTGCTGATATTTTCAGGTTTTATTTGTAGATATTATATTTTCTAGCTAACAGTTAATGTAGTCTGTAGTTACAATGATTTGTATTCAACTATTGAGGCACTGTGCACTGTAATGTCCTGCAGAACACAGAGTTTTAAAGGGATGGTACAGTATTGGTGGAGATGAGAATTGGGCTTTTAACTTTTTGCGAGATACCAAGAAAACACTTTTTCATAATATGAAAGAGTTCATAGCATACCATTTTAAGAGGAATTCAAAGTTTATTTGATGAAAATCGGGTTTGGTATGACTGAAACATTCAAAAACAAAGTAAAACAAAGCGATTGTAATAAAAGGTGGGTCCCACACTTTATTATGATCGCTCTGTTTCGGATATCTCAGCCATTTCAAAACCAATTTTCATCAAATAAAATGGAATTACATGCTCTTTCATATTTCATAAGAGGTTTCTCATCATCTCACCAAAAAATGTTAGAAACCTGAAATTAGGTCTAAACCAAATATGATCCCTTTAAACATGTTTTTCTTTCAAGTTTTGTAAAAGTTCTATTTTTTGACAAATCTTTCCTCAGAAATAACCAAAGATGCACATCATGAACAGTACGCAGCTGCACGCAAATCGCCGTCGTTCTCGCCAGAAAGGATAGCGGACCAGTCCCACACGAGTTCGGCGTCGAGTGCACACAACTCGCTTCCAAAGGCACAGGCGCGAGCTGACCCCAAGGGTCAGTCAAGGACTCAGGGTCAGAGGTCAAGTTCACAGTGGAGCGCTTCTCCCACGGCGAGTAGTAACGCCAGTAACTATGGAAAGGACTATGACGCAAAGTCAAACAATGACAGGCATCACACCGTCGACGGGCGGCCTCCAAGCGAGGCGGGCAGGCACAGAAGGAGTGAAGGCAGCAGCCACAGCGACATACAGCAGCGCAGTCGCCATAGCGACAACCTCCGCACGCCAGAGAGCAGCCTCAGCCAGCAGAAGTCGTCGCGGGGGTCGCGCTCCGAGGAGACGTTCGGGGAGGAGGACGACGAGGCATTCTCCGGGAGCGAAGCCGAAGAGCTCTACGACGACGGGACGATACGATTCTTCATCGCCATGTTTGATTACAATCCGGCCATCATGTCACCAAACGTTGACGGGGCAGAAGAAGAACTTCAATTCAAAGAAGGGGATGTCATAAAGGTCGGTCATTCCTCTGTTTGATATCATGAAGGCCTAACAGTATATTACTTTGTATCACAAAACCACCAAAACGTGATGGGCAGATTCTAAAAGAGTAGATTCTTAGCTTTGAAGATGAGGGTCTATTAAAATGCTTTAAATTTCTGCCACCTTTGTTAGTTTGTCATGCACATTCGCATGTATTAGGCTGGTTTAGGGATATAGATTATGTCTTGAATTATTATCTTTCTCTCAGCATTAGTCTGACAGACCTGTAAGGTGATGATACTTTGACAATAAAGTTCCGTCTACAGACAAACTGCAAAGTATGTAATGTGTACTGGTTATGAGATGACCATACTGTAGCTGCATTGGAGCCAAGATGATAAACACTGAATGTCCCTCTTCTATCCGGAAAATGTGTTGCTTACAGTGTGCTTTGTTTTGTTTTGTTGGTTTTTGTTGTTGTTTTTTTACTGTTGTTGTAATAATGTCTTTATTAGATGTGAAATTACATGTATTTGCATTTTAGCATCTTGCAAAGTTAACCATGAGGCAGAAATTCATAAAGGCGCATTAGAGAAATAAAAGTATCATTCTGAAAGGTGGACGTGTCATTTTGTGTCAAATATAAATCTTTCTATCAACAAGAGTATTCAACATTTTTGTCTCTTTTCTTCCCAGCCAAACAACATATTTTATCCCTTTAGACAACTAAAAAGTGGGCTTAATGGTTTATTGTGTGTGCGAAAATTTGGAATGGTTGATCGTTTCACTCACAAATTGTGCTTCATCTTGTCGTCTTCAGATAATTGGCGACAGAGATGCAGACGGCTTCTTCGTGGGTGAATTAAACGGTCGCCGTGGTTACGTGCCCTACAACATGGTAGAGGAGATCGAGAGCCCCGAGCAGACGCCGGCTGTCAGTCCTGCGAAACGAGCCAGCGGATTGGGCGACACGCACAGTCAAGACCGGCAGAGGTTTAGTGAAAGTCTGAACACAACGGGTAGCAGTCAAGGTATGTAAGAGCAGATAATCTGGTGTGGAAGCCTGGTGAAGGAGTCTAGTTTGAAATGCCCTTTCTTATCCACCGATGAAACCCCCTGTAGTTGAAATGAGAACACTTTGGGATCAGCGATGGAGCAAATAATAAATCAGGGCTGGACACTAATGTTCTTTTGTGTGGTGGCCCTTGAGGCCACTAAAAACATGAAATCCGGTGTGTAAGTGGCGCACAAAAAAAAAAGTGTAGTAGTACTAAATAGAAGGAAATATAGCAATTTATAATATCAGTTGCCCGATTGGGCCATCAAAAGATTTGCTTTTTCTCAGGTTGGTGGCGTGGCATCAATTTTTAGTGACCCTGGGCCACCAGGCCACTGTGACTGATGAACCCTGAATAAATTGCTTGGTCATAACATGTTCTTGACTTGTTTTTAGATTTAATAGCAGTAATTTCAGGTGCTGATTAGTATGCACTGACTGAGAATGTGCATGAATGCATTTTGGAGCTATTCACTCTGTGTTTTTAGAAGTTCCATTCAGACGGTGATCCTTAACTTTGAGGATAAGGTCTATAGGTTAGCTTATCCCAGAGGTTAAGGATCACTGTCTGAGTGTAACTTGTGTCTCTGCTGACAAAATATTGCATTCAGCTCTCATTTCTTGGGAAGTTGAGCAGGTGCTCTCAGTTGTACAATCAGTTTTTCATAATGATTGTAGTCATGCCTCACATGATGCAGTTACATGTATGATATGCACAAAAAATTTGCAAAGGTCGTACGAATTGTCACCTGCCCAACAGAAGTGCCCTCAAAATATAAAGATACGTTTTAGGATGGATGCTCAAATTAAGAAATGATGAGGTGTGAGCATCTTTTGTCAATTCTTACCGTCTATTCTGCAGTCAATTTTTACGACAGTCCAGTCAGTCCGCTGGTTATACCCAAGGAGTCTCTGCCGCACCGGATGAGGGCGCTGTTTGACTACAACCCGCAGGAGCTGTCGCCGAATCCCGACCTGGACGTGGAGCTGAGCTTCAACCAGGGCGACATCCTGATCGTCTACGGCGAGATGGACGAGGACGGCTTCTTTGTGGTGAGAAGGATTACCAAAGGCTCCTCACACACTTGTTTCTTTTCAGTCTTTTGGAGGATGTCAATAGGATGGTATAGTGTAAGTTGGTGGAGATGAAGATTGGGCTTTTAACTTTTTGCAAGACACTGTACTAAGAAACCACTTGTGAGATGTTACAGAGCATACAATTCTATAGAGGAATCCAAAGTTTATTTTATGAAAATCGGTTTTTAAATGGCAGAGATATTCAAAAACAATTTAAAAGAAAGCCATCTTAATAAAAGATGGGTCCCACCTTTAGTATCGCTTAGTTTTGGACTATCTCAGTTATTTCAAAACTAATTTTTATCAAATAAAAACATTGAATTTCTCTTGGAATTTCGTGCTCTTTCATATTTCAGATGAGGTTTCTCAATATCTCACCAAGAAAAAGTTAGAGACCTGAAGCCAGGTCTTAACCAAAACTATACCATCCCTTTAAACTGCTGTGAATGTATTGTAACTGACAGATGAAATGCTTGGGTTTAAAATGAGCAGGTACTCTTGTTTATTTGATCTAAATTGCATACCTGCTTACATTGTATGTGGAACATTTCTGCCTTAGTTGGCAGTACAAAATTAAAACAATGTTGAATGACATTTGCAGATATTATATGAATAGGCGATCCTATTATGCAATCCTTGGCTCATATTTTTCAATATTGAGTGTCTTGCATGTGTACTGCTATGTACGAGGGTATATAGATGGGTACATGTATGGATATCAATGAAGCTAAATGTATCTTGATAGATGGATGGATAGATAGATAGAAAAATAAGAATAGATAGATAGATACAAGTAGATAGATAGATACAATAGATACATGTGTAGATACATGTAGATAGATAGATAGATAGATAGATAGATAGATAGATAGATAGATAGAAGACTTGTAAGTAGGCAGACACTGAAAATAGGTAGAAAGATACTAACTGGTACGCAGAGATGGATGATACAATAGATATGTGGAAAGGAGCAAAACAGATAAATAGAAAGATGAATGGATGAATGGATGGATAGATTGACAGATAGATAGATAGATAGATAGGTAGATTGATAGGTAGCCATAAGCACACATAGAGACATGTTTGACAGCAGCCCACAATCTAACACAGGCTTCTTTGCTCTCCTGCGCACTGCAGGGTGAGCTGAAGGGACAGAGGGGTCTTGTCCCATCCAACTTCCTGGAGGAAATCTCGGAGGTCGAGTCCAGTACTACTTCACGATCCTACAGCCCCTCCATGACGAGGAACAGGGAGAACAAACACAACAACCAGGCCACCAAAGACAAGGTATGCACATTTTGCTTTCCATCACCAGTTATCGTGACGACCGTTAGACAATTTCAAATTTGATGTCAACATACATTGTAGGTCACGTATCGCTTTTAGTTTAGAACCATGGATGCATGCAATTTCTGTTTACAAGGGTAGCACTGGAGCTTCATGATTTTATTTCTTCATGTTTTTGAAGAACGAGGCAGACTTGTAAAGGGAGTATGTGATTGACATAGACTCTGTACAAAGATGATATTTCATTATTTTTTTTGTTCCCAGATGGAAAAGCTTTTAATACAGCAGTGTGTCAATACTCATGCAGTTTACTGACTGATTGTGCAGTGTAGAATATTAGTCCATGTTTGTTTTTGATGGCTGGATTGTCACGCTTTACATTTGTGTTTCCAGTGTTCCACATGTGATTGCATGTCTGAGTCAGTGTTTGCAATCATCGATGCATGCTGCTTTTAATTCAGATGTTAAAGGACAAGTTCACCTTCATAGACATGTGGGTTTTGTGGATGCAGCAATAGTAGAACACATCAGTGAGAGTTTGAAGGAAATCAGACAATCCATTCAAAAGTTATGAATTTTTGAAGTTTCTGCTCAGTCACGACTGGATGAGAAGACTACTATAGCTTGTGATGTCACATGTGTACAACAGTATAAAGAAAGAATAAAGAAAATTCAACACATTTTCACTTTTCTCGCATTACAAAAGAACACTTGACTTCTCTCTTTCAGAAATCAGGGGGAATAATATTACCCCCTAACATACGGAAGTAAGTAAACTGTAACAAGTCAAAGAAATGAGCACTTTATTCAAAAAGTAAAGTTTTGTGAAATTCTCTTTTTAGTTTCCTTATAATGTTGTACGCAGGTGCCATCATACACTGTAGTAGTCTTCTTATTCAGCAGTGGCTGCGCCGATACTTAAAAATTCATAACTTTTAAATGGATTGTCAGATTTTCCCCAAACTTTAACTGATGTGTTCTACTAATATTGTTGAATTCACTCAATCCACATGTATATGAAGGTGGACTTGTCCTTTAACAGAACCACTAGTTTTACCTTGTTTTGAAAATTGATGCAATTTTACAAAGAATATCGTTAAAATTGATTTATTCTCGGAGTACAGAGATGCTATTTGGCACAAATATTTCTTGTCAGTGTAGTACCGAAATTTGCAAAGTTCAGTAGCAAAATTCTTTTGAATGATATTTCATGCACAGTGAGACAAATTTTGTAAAGTGCACAATTTGCTGTACCATCCTTTATTCCTTTGTAATTTCTGTACCAGATATTATAGAGGAAATCTGAATATCATTTTTTTTTTCTTGTCATCACCAGTAAGGCAGACTGATAAGATGCACAATTCTCACGCTTTCCTCTTTCTTTTCTTGTTTACTTTTGCTCACATTTGTTGCTTCCTGGATCGAATTGGGCGGGGATAGGGCTTTAGAAAGACTTGAGTAATTCTCCTCTCACAACCAGGAAAGCTAATAATGGCAGTAAGCTGGCGTTCATTTACTGAATTACTCTTCTGTACCATTGCCCCTCAAAAAAAAAAGCGATTATCAGCTTTCTTTGTTTGATATTTGCTCCACTTCCTTCTGGGAGGATAAACTTTTTATCCCATTAATTATTAAGCATGTTTTTGATCTCTTGCTACATTATAAGTGTATACACTTGCAGGTTTTGGCAGATGCAGTTGTCATATTTACGATGTGACCCCCTAGAAATACCACCATGTACTGGGAGGTATTTTACCGGAGCAAAAGTTGTGTTGAAGGAAATTAATGGAATCAAGTCAACAGATCAGGGAGAAGTGTCAACAAAATTCACAGAGTATCATAATAGTTTGTAGCAATGTGAATGTCAGTTGTTACTTAAAGGGGAACTCCAGACTAGTTATCAGCTGGTCTGAAAAGAATGAGTGAAGCTTTATTAGCTCAACAGTGAAAATTTGATCAAAATCAGATAAAGATTAGGGAAGTTATGGAATTGTGAAGTGTCATATGAAATCAAAACTAGCAAGAGATGATTTTTAACAAATTAGAAATAGTCAGCCTTGCCCCGTCTTGAGAAATGTGTGATAACCTAATATTTTTGATTCAACATAAAATTTGTAGGAAATTATGATATGTCCGATTAGAGGCATTTCAGACAAAAGAAAAAAAAAAGATATAATGATAAAGGGGATAGTTGTGCAAACAGTACTGTAATTCAAGAATTTTTGAATGTTTGTCACATTTGACTGAAATTTTTGCTGATTTGTTGACTGTGATTCACTGCATGTACAGAATGAAAATAAGTAACCTGTTAAGAGGTTTGTTCTTTTCTTCAATCATTCCAACTTTTCAACACGTAAAGTCCAAATTTGATCCAAAACACTGGCTTTATCAAATTCTATCAAGCGAGATACAATGTATATTCTTTCTGTGCAGAAGTTTATGGAGGCTCTGAATTATATGCTTTCATGCATGAAATGATTGTTACAGAGTCTGGAAAACTCACCATGCCCTTTCAGCATTGAAAATACTCCCCCAGATTTCTACCTGTATTTAGACAAGCTATAATAGACAGCCATTATTTACACGCTCTTCATAGTGCTAATCCTGCTGGTACCTATAACATGCATGCATTTTTATCTTGATTTATCATTCCAATTCCTACACTCTCCTTTAATTGTACGATATGTTTCAAAATCTCTCTCTCTTTCCGTCTCATGCAGTGTAGCACGTGGCACTCCCATAACAATTTTTTAGCCTTGAACAATATTGCTCAATGTCATGGTAAGCTATATATTCTGTGTTGGAAAGAGCATAAAGAGGACAAATTTTCCAAGCAAGTGAAGATTTCTGGCCAGAGTCTTGTCGATTTGTATATGATCACATCCTATCAGCTTGATTTACATGCATGTCAAATCCATGTAGATTTGTTGACTCCTTTGCTTGCATTTCATTTGATTGCCATTCATTCCTTACCAAAAGCATTCCTCGAGTCACTGGTAAGCTGTGCTGTGTGTGTGTGTGTGTGTTTGTGTGCTTTTGATTTCTTTCAACTGCCCGTTGCTGTCTATTTCATTGTGTGAGGTCACGGTTACTTTGTACCAATTCCAACCCCCGCCCCTTTTATTTTATTTCATTTTTTTTTTTTAAGACCAAAAATAAAATCAAATGACTGTCTGAAATTGCTGTGTTAAATTTTCTTTCTTTAAAGCTTTTCTTGAAAATGCAAATTGCAGTGTTGGTAAAGTTGACCAAGTGATAACTATGTGAATGTACATGTAAATAATTTATACCATAGAAATTTCTTGAATACGTGTATTAATGAAATGTTAGTCAAGTGAATCTTGTATTGCTGCTTGCCAGTCAGTGCATATCATAACCAGACTTTCCAAATTGGATTAGAATTCGAATTTCACCATAGAACCTTATCTACAAATATGCTGCCTCTGGGTCTGCAGTGGACCAGGCGAATGCATTTAGTTTTTAAACCAAACATAGTTTTTAATGTTGTTGATTGCTTTATGATTTGTGTATACCAGCTAATTCTCAAGTGAGAACTAAGTTTATTTGTTTATTCTTTACCGATGATGAAAATGATTATTGTTGTGATTATTTTTCGTCATCATTATTTTGATTTGTGCTGGTACGACTTGATTTTAAGGTAATTGAGATGTCTTCTTGGAGCCAAAGATATCAGCTCATGTTGTGGTTGCAAATCAATCATTTATAAGGTAGAGGAAACCTATTGGAATTTCCAGAAATTTTGGATGTGCTTTGGTGAAGTAAAATACCCTTTATGGGAAAAAAAGAAATCACTACTTAGATATCTTTACAAAATTGATTTACTTTCAAGTTAGAGGAATCTGTTAAGACATACCTTTGAATTTTTAAATAAACCATTACCATTATCATTACCATATACCTATTTGTTGTAATTAGAGATGCTTGTACACGTTTTATGTTAATTACGGTTATTCAAATTCGATACATGTATGTGATAATCGGGTAATGTCTTAACTTCAGGATGAATCACAAAATAAACACTGTATGTCCACGTTTGAAATTATGGCTTGAAGTGTGTCCAAATGTTGATCTGCTCAAAAAACCATGCAACAGTATGTAAAGGTCAAAGTTCAAAATAGGACTCAACCTGTGTAGGAGTTTGCAATTGCAAATTATGCCCTTGTTTTAAATGACACAAGGGCATAACTTTTCATGTGCAGATAGTCAGTGTAAATGTATGTACCTGACCTGTTACAAGACATATCCTATCATATCAGCTTTGAGGTTGTGATTTGCTCATTGAAATTTGTGTGTTGAACTAACCTGGAAGTTTTCGTGTGCTTGTACTTTCAAAAGAGGTGTGTGTCTAACTATTTGAAACATTTCTATAGTAGTCTTGAACGTGAGGACTGCCAAATTGTTCTGTTACAGTGAATTCAAAGGGTACATTGTTAACATAAAATTTGTGTTCCATCGAGTTATGAGACAGAGTTCAACTCAATTAAGTCGCCTCATGCGTATATGTATATTTCTGTTTGATTGGCGGTGTGCCCAGTTTATGCAGTTTGCCCTGTGTTTACTTCTAACTTTGGTGACTTGTGTTATACTGTCTAGTGGCTTCTTCATTGGTGAAGTCTCACATGTCTAACTGTTGATTTATGTGTTAATCCCCAAGTGAGACTGATCAGATATATGTTAAAGAGAACACTATGACAGAGAGAATATGAAAATGGAACACATACATTGTACAGACACAGACACAGACACAGACAGACAGACAGAGAGACAGACACACCCACACACACATATCCCAGACGCGAGCATAAACAAGAGCTGTACGTTGGTTGTTGTTATTCCTCCTAAAGATGCACTTTTTATCATCTCTTATAGTTTGAAACAGTGGAACAAGCGTTGATTGTTTGAGCAAGATTGGATAACTATTTTGAAAGATTTTTTTTTTTTTACGAAGATTGCCTGTATGCACCAGGGGTTCAGATAAGCAACAATTTGATTGTCTAATCAGATACACACACCATGTAAGTTATCACGCAACACATACTCCTTGATTTTGGGGCCGAGTGAACTTTGATGACTGACTTCAACTTTTTTTGTCTCCATGTCCTGTCCAGTACGCCCTCCCAGCGCAGCAGGAGAACGGTGAAGCACAGTACCACGGGAGCGAAGTGATGCCCGTCATCTCGGACAGCGCCGAGCAGAATTCGCTGACGTCGACGCCGGAGCACACGAAGAAGAAGAAGGGCCTGCTGTCGAAGGGCAAGGCGCTCTTCAAGAAGCTCGGCAGCTCGGACAACAAGCAGAAGCACAAGTAGAGTGGGGGCGGTGGAGCACCACAGGAGAAGTGGAGATCGACTTAAAGTTGCAATCGAACGTCGTGGGCAGATGTATGGAGACAGGGAGGTGTGGAAGTATGAGATGGCAGTACTATTGTGGCCGGGAGGATGTGAGCTGTAGAGACAGTAAATACATCATGGCTACTCCCTGTCACAGATTAAAAGATAGCTGTAAGCCACAGCTGTCCATGGATTGAAAAACCTGTGGATGAAAAAAACAAACAGACAATGATCTGAAATTTCTAAAGTCATCCTATCATTGGAGAGCATTACGCAGTATATGTTTGATGTTCATTGTTTATGCCAGCAGTGAGTCACAGAGAAGATTTTTGAACATACAAAGACGTGTCGGTGAAGTTTCGGTTCTTTTACATTTTACTTTATATCAATAGTGCTTTGTTTGGAGGGCTGAACAGGTTCGTTCTCTAATAAGAATTAGAGGTCTTTGCAAGTTTTTGTTCGCTGTGCTTCCAAAGGAGAAGGAGATAGACCTGTTATCATTCCCCTTCAAATTATACACAGCTTATCTGTGACGGTAACAGTAATGTAACCTATTTGTGTGGCCGATACGTTATTGGGCAAATACATTCCTCACATGGTGTGGGATCCACAGAACAAACACACACATGTAGCCTTACCTCCAGAGGTTTTGTTGAAAGTCTTCAATTCTGTATTTCGCTCCGTCACTCTACATTACAGGGATCTGTGGCCAAATAATTGACACTTCCATTCCGTGACATTTGAACCAAAATGTGCATGCTCAGATGTGCTAAGGGAAGGACTGTGTTTGATACAATCACATGATCCAGTCCAACCTCCTTATTTTCATTTCCTTTTTTTTTTTCTTCTCTCTTGAGCAATGAAAGGACGAAGCCCTGCTGAAAACTTTTTTTCCAGTCTCCTTTTTACCTCAATGCTTTTAATTTACATTAATCACTTCTGGGGTTTTCTTTTAATTGATTTAAGGTCCATTACCAGAATGCTACGAAGAAAAGGCTCCTCACACAGTGTCAGTGTGTGTGTGTGCCTGTACATTTACTTTCTTTTATAAGGAGACATACAAACTTCAAAGCATGATGTTGGAAAAGCTACAAGCATATTACACACTCTGTGAAGTATGGTATGTCAGAATCGCACAACTTGTGACCCTGGGCATTAGTTACGCTGTGGGACAGACGGTGTCTCTCCTTGTAACACAAGCAGTGATATCAACACCCTTGAATACACAATTGTATGTGAGGGGAACAACTGTGAAAAACTGTCAAGAACTCATCTTACAATTACAAATTAATTTAACTGGAACTGTTCAAACAGGAAGTGATGATTTGTCTACTCTTGACAGACTTGAAACAAAACAAAGCTCAAATAGGTCTTTCATTCTCATGAAAAATGAGATAAAAAGAACGTTTTGAAAATGTTTTGTAGTGCCATTCATGGCCAATACATTTAGGAATATCAATGTCATGCCATCAGCATGTAATTTGTCTCCTTTGCAGGCGGAAAGTTTTCTGACATCGTGCAAACTGTAAGATGTTGTGGTAATTCGTACTAAAATGATGATCATACTTCAAATTGGACCCAGCTACAAATATAGCTAAAGGTAATGGAGAAACAGCAAGAACAAATTGTTTTTTTCCACACTGTCTGTGCCGCTATGGGGTTTGAAAGTGTCCCATAATATTTTGCCCAAACAGGGCTATCAGTAGGATCCTCCTTGATCCTTATTAACCAATCATGAAGAAACAAACAAACAAATACGCAGACACTGATTACGTCAAATGCAACGTAACTCATGGAATTCAAGTGGCAAGCCACAACAAGGCACTGATTCATGTCTTCTGTAATACATCATGAAGCCTTGCAAAATAACAATCAAGACTTTTTTTTTCTTTATAAAGTTTGTTTGACTCAAACTCCCAGTCTGTTTTTACAGAAGAGACCTAGACTTGACATGGAGTTTGGCTCTTGAATGTTTGATATGATAATTGATGGATGTTCAGGATATTTTACACCTAACTGATGTACATGTCATTATTTTGTACAATATTGGTGCTCTCTGGACGTGAACATACATGTACACCAGATGATGATACATTTCCAAACAAGTTTGTCACCAGTGGAGTCATTTTGATGCGTGATTATTGTCACAGCAAGTTTTGTGTTTTTGTTTGTTTTTTGTTCTGTTACTATGTTTCCTTGTTCATGACTACACTCCACTCTGCTCATGTTCACAATATATTATTGTGATCATCCTAGCATTAGTTTAATGTGTGTAGCTTTCCAAGTACCTAATGATGCACGTAGATGGCTGTTAATAATCACGCAGGACTGACCAGTAGTAACCATTGAATGACATCATTTGTTCTCAGTGTGAGTCAACTCAAATGGATGGAACACAATTTTTTGTTTCCATGGGCAAGGATTATGGGTCCTATTTAATTATTGTTTTTCTGTTGTTTCTTTATTCTCTTTTTGCTAGATAGCTCTTTCCGTAACATGGAATGGTACAAGTTTTGCTGAGCTGATCTTATTCCAATTTTGTTTGAATAGTGAGTGTGATGTAGATAGCAGTAGACATGGAGACCTCTCTCGTTGTATCATGCTTCACTCGTTTAATGTTGGTTTGATAGGTTGGTAACAATGACGCCTGCAACTCAAAGATTGTCGATTCGGGTTAATAGAAATGTGTAGATGCGAGGTACGATAACCGTTGATGATTTGTTGTTGTTCATCATGCCACAAAATGCGTACATGTGTATAATTTATCGTGTAAAAGAAACAAATCTTGCCTCCCATGACAATAACCTTATGTTGATCTTGTATTATAAAGCTTTGTGACTGAAATCTGTGAATGCGATTACTGATAATCTGGTGGGTGATGCTATCCATTTAAACATTCCCCTTCTGTTTCATGGATGTGTCATACTTGTGCATTCCAAATATATCAACTGCCAATGATTGTTAGAGAGAGAGCGAAAGAGTGTGTGTACCAAATTATATACTTGTATATTTCTTCTTCTTCTTCTTCTTCTTCTTCTTCTTCTTCTTCTTCTTCTTCTGCTACTACTACTTCTTCTTCTTTTCATCGGAAACAGTGAATGTAATATGTCCGCTGTTGTAGTTATGGATAATGTTTGAGTGTTACAAAATTCATCTGAGTCATTGATCAGTATGCCAGTTCTTCATGCACAATGTGGGGCAGTACAATGTGTTGGTGCACCAAAGCAAGCTTCTGAACTGTACAGTACATGTTGTACCCTGTCTTGTTTTAGGTTTGGTGTTCAAAGCACAAGGGGAAACACACTGAGCTATTGTAAAGGACTAAATGTACTTATTTGCTGCATCAGTCTATGTACTATTATGATTGTCATGAAACAATCTGAATCATGTTTCTGCTGTTTCATTGTCATGGATCAAGTATTTAAATTATGCATTGATTCCAGTAGCAGAGAAAGAGAACAAAGTGAAAGAGAAGAGATAGATCGTGTGAATGAAAAGATCATTTAATTATGATTATAAGCAATCATGGCATATATTAAAACAAAGAAAAAACTTGTTATTCTTTTAAATACGCGTGTGATATGGTCTTCCTCAACTATGATTTGTGAGATGTGTGTTGTTGTTTTTTTCAACCTTTTGGTGATACATAGAAATCAATTATTTGGCACAGATTTAGTAGAAATATAGACAAAGTGATATCTATTTCGTGTGATGTGTGCATTGGACATACAATATATAGATATGAATATATATTTAAGTATACATATGTAAATATAATTTAAATGACATGTACATATCCACATGCTGTAAAGATACTACTGTCTTTTTATTTTGTTTTCAAAAAATAATGCCTTGTTTTACAACATACTTATTAGCATTCTTCAATGCATCTTCTCTCTTTTTTTTCCGCAGAGTAAAACTGCCAGAGGAACCTTGTTCTTTTTGTTTTTTATGTTTCTGTTAGTACATCAATGATCATTGAAGGCTTTCAGTGTGTGTTGCCAAAGTACAGTCCCACCTTATTATTGTCATCATTGTGTTTTCAATGCTGACAGAGTTAACAAAAATATCATTGAGAGGAGTTATGTAAAATGGTTCCAGGTGGGGGAAGTGACCCCCTTCCCTGCTCCAGAAGGGTTGGGGTAAAGGAGAGGAACAGGCAGGAGAAATCAATGGGAGACATTATTAATTAACCCATTGCAGACTATTCCTGAGTATACTCAGGCATGTGTCTATGGGATATCCGTGTTATAGCAAAATCAGCTGGTTGTCAATGGGTTAAAGCAGTGATAGGCGTGGTAAGAAAAAAACATGAACTAATTGCCTACATGTACCACCTGCAATGCACAGGGTTATAACTTGATACAAATGTATCAGATTATATGTTATTTGGTTTGCGAAAAACAGAAAATCTCATTTTTGAAAGCCTTTTCTGTCATGTCCTATGAAATGTGACAGTGTCAGGTTATAATTCTTTCTTCCTTTATTTTTTTTGCCTTCCCAGGGGAATGTTTTTATTTTACAGACAGTCGTCACACAACAAAAGCAGGTCTGTGCTGTAAGTCAAGTTAAATGCATGCAAACTTTCATAGTTCCATTCAACTCTAAAGTTATGCCAAGATAATTTTGATAATTATAGTCAATCTGCTATTGACCGCAAGGTATCCTTCATCAAACATGATGGAGTGACAAAATGGCCTGTTTTCCAAACATTATTCAACTCTTAGTGTACCCTTCTATCACAGAGGATGTTATCCCGTTAACTACGAAATTTGCCAAGTTGGTCCGACAGAATGAAGACTGGATCACAGGTATTAATGAAAATCATTCCATTCGAACAATTACACAAAGTATTTCCGTTTCACCTGTTGAATATTTGGGCGTTCTATTCCCACTTACCCATGCTGTTCAACAGAGTGGTAGAAATTACTCTGCTGCTACTAATGAACAACCGTCAAGCTCATTTTCTGTGTCTGTCATGTGCTGTTATATCATTACGTGTAGCTGTCAAGCCGAAAATGTCGCCTTTTTGGCAAAGTTGAGAAGTCATTTAGCAACTTGGCTCAAATATGTGAACACAGTGTACATGGAGGTCAGTGATTAAAAGCTGGGGATATTTAGATTTCTGCTGAACTTCAGCGTGACAACAAAGAAAGAGAACATATGTTTGGGTTTGTCTGTTTTTCGTTTTTCCCCTCTATATTTATGAAGTGTAACCTCTCTTCAAATACATGCATGGTGCTAGGTGTGTTCTAAAGGGATTTGTGTTTCCATCTATGGATTACCGGTATGTACATGTTTGTTGTGTGCTTGTTTCTGTTCTGTTTTGTTCATGTTTAAACAAATGCTTGTTGTGTGCAGTCGTAGCCTTATTATATTCATATAATTTTTTGCTGTGGCATTTCCCTGAGGGCTGTGCCCCAGTTTTGTTCTCCCAATGTTGAACACAATAATGTGAGTTAAACTGCCTAGGAATCATGTCAAACTTAAGTCACAATTGAAAATATCCACTTGATTTTAAACACTGTATCATCTAGATGTAACAAAACAGTCTTATATTCGTGGGATTCACAGAAATAGCACCAGTGAATTCAAGATGGTGAAATGCAGAAATGAACAAATCTGTCAAATTCGCAGATATTTTTAAGAAATGCATGTGTACCATCTTCATGTTTGGACTTGTGCTAAAGTGTGTCCCGTTATGAAAGACAACGTGTCGGACAAACGCTATTTGTATTTTTATGTCTGTGTGAAATCTTCATGAATGTCCGTTCAAATTATGCAACTGATCTAACTTATTCAATAAATGACGAATAAAACATAAGATTGCATAATTCACAATTATAAAGAGTTATGTGTCCTATTGTCTGTAGTGCTGCTGTGCTTGTATTATCAAGTTATATCATGTGATAGAATTTTGTATGATTATTCATATCATATTCAATTATTTATCATAAGATGGACTTTCCTAAGTTTGTGCTGTCCATTTGTGTGGGGGTTTGTTTGTGTGCGTGTGTGCACATGTGTGGGATGTACATTTTATGTGTGAACATGTCAAGGAAGAATACACTTTCATCTACAGCCAACTCTCAGGTGATGAAAAATGACATACAGTAGTACATGTATAGCATTTGGTCTCACGTGTAAAACACATGCACTTCACGGCAAGCATCATTATAGTGTTGTCTGTTTGCTTTGCGGGTTCTTAGCTCACCTGAGCCAAAGTACATAAAGGGATGGCTCCCATGGGACTGGGACCAAATTGAGTACTCTAATAGTTTTCACATTTTGATCTTCTTTTTGATAATGTACAGTCAAATTAAACTTTCTACTATTAACTTAACGGGTATCATCGCCGAGGAAGATAGAATAATTTACAAAATAGACTCCATGACCCATGGAGGTTCCCAAAGCCCCCAATAAAGTTTGCTTCATTCTCCTGAGTCAATAGTCAGCAAACAAGAATGCATGGCAAGTGAACGTGCGATGCTCAGGTGAGCGCTAGACCTACTTGGTCGGTCTCTCTCTCTCTCTCTCTCTCTCTCTCTCTCTCTCTCTCTCCTTTATTTTTTTTTCTTTCTTTCTTTGCACAAGTTGAGTTTTGAAAAACCTTCTTTCAACGGCGTCACCAGACGGTGGCATGATTGTCTGACGATCAAAAGATTGGACGTTGAACTTTATCAGGAAGGAAAAAAATACATGGTGTATCATTTGTAACTGTAATGTTTGCTCAGATTGGGACCCTCATTCGGTCTAGACTGGCACTGCCTGTGGCGGGAGAGGGTTCGTAAAAGGAAAGATATTTCATCCTTTGCCATTTTTAATAAACTACACAAAAATATCCTAGATGGCGTCAACGTCAGACTCTCCGGAGTAAAGGGGGAAGGGGTGGGGAAAAGCCAGGGGGGCATCTTCACAAAATTGAAGGGGGGGGGGTGCACGCCCACCATTTTTTCTTTTCATTTCTTTCGTTTCAACTATAGATACAGGGTGGCGCACACCTGATACGATGCGCCCCCGCCTGGATCCGCCACTGGGAAAATTCAAAGCTGTTGTATGTGTGTAGAACCTTGGTTTTGTGATTGTAATGCATTCATGTCTCTGTGTGCGTTAGTTTCATTTCTAGCTTCTATAGCCATGTTCGTGTCATAAAATGGTAATGGAAATTATAACCGATTTGTCTGTTTTACCCTGACTAACACTTTTATTTATCATAAAACAATACCAAAATTTCAATCAAATATGCCTCGCTTTGTGAGGGTCGATCGTTCCCGTCTTGAGTGATACAGGGCTGCTTTTACTTTAGCATACACCTTTAAAAGCTAGCATTTGAGATTAACTTTAATTCACTATTCTTATTGATGTGTGTTTGCTTGTGTGTGTATGCGTGCGTGTGTGTGTGTGCGTGAGTGAGCGTGTGTGCGTGCGTATGTTCAGTTCAGTTAAGTTCAGTTCACTTCAGTTTTTATTTCTGCATTTCAAAATCAATACAAATCAACAAAATACTTACATAGTCATTTACCGAGCTAATATTCGTAACGTTTGGATCATACATACATTTTCTTTTTTCAAGAACGAATATCATATATAAAAGGAAGCAATAGGAAATGATAAAAATGAAATGCAGCGGACCATCATCATAAGCTAAACTTGACGAGGAAGATGGCCCCAGATGTGTGTGTGTGTGTTATGTTCTAATCCCAAGGTGAAATTGCAAAATAAACACTAAGAATAAAAGATTAGATTAGAGTGATGATATACTATAAAAAAAGGTAAAATAACACAGCTTCGGCATGGCTGCCGCATTGCGAGACATGTACCGTACATTGAATACAAAAAAAAAAAGTTTCACGATATTCCTCTACTTTATGCATGCTGATGTGCACATAACTGCTTTGAACTTCGGAATATTTGCCAATTACGATAATATGAAGATTTCCTCTCAAATAAAATGTCGGAGTATCAAACTATCAAGTATCAAAGTACATTGTGTAATAGATGAAAACATAGACCATTTATACCAGGATATATATGTGTATACATGTAGTTGGGTTTTTTTTCATTCATCTGTTTCTCTGTAAATACTCGGGATGAAGGAAAATAAACTATGTGCGCTTGTTCAGACACTTAATGCCCCTCATAATTCGTCTATTCTCCGTCAAATTATCCATAACTAAAAAAACGAGAGGAAGTATTCTATTGTTAACAAGTGGGTACTACATTTCGTTTTGTTTTTATGCGTTCGTGTGTGTGTGTGTGTGTGTGTGTGTGTGAGTGAGTGAGTGAGTGTGTGTGTGTGTGAGAATTTGTGTGTGTGTGTGTGTGTGATTTACTGCTTTTACAATGTGAACCTTTTTGTCACCCTCTTTTCGACCACAGACAATACATAAAATTGTTTACGTAACCCAAACCAGCAGCCCGATTGGATGGAATTGTGTATCTTAATCTATAAACTGTTATGTTATTTGTCTGATTTGAGGGAGAAAAAAGATAATTATAATGATGTGATGAACCTGATCAGATTATTTCCTACAAATATTTCCTTTAGAACTATATGTATTATAACTGAGAAGTTACTGACGATTGACTCGGCACATTATCAATTTTTTTTTTTTGTTACTGTAATTTTGTTTCGAAAATTTACTATGAAAAATGCCCCAAATGATGCACTCAGCAAAAAAAAAAAATAAAATAAAAAAGAAGAAGAAAGTAAACACTTTTTCAAGTTCATATTTTTCATAGGTTTTGATGAAAATAAATGTTTTATATACCATGTTAAAGGTAATTTAATTGGCTATTAAGCTAATTGATTAATCACAAAGAAAACTTTACGCATATGTAAACACATTCGTTTTCGTCCTCCAAAGCACAAAAGAAAAATTGCTAAAATTTACAAGTTGTCTTTCATTTGCAAATGCCCTTCACGATGACAATGACAACAAAAGACTAGTTTCATAAAATGAGAAACGAGAATGAAATAGCTAAAACAAGTTTCGTTCTCTGTATCTCTTTATAACCTCCAACTATCAAAAACTTCTACCATTTTTGTGCAATATTGATTCCATTATTTCACTGGAATTAAGATTTGACAGAAGATTCTTCATTTTCCTCCATTATTTTTAACCTTCATTGATCTTTGGGGCTTCAAAGATATCATAGAGTTTATAAAATTATTTTTGCAATTTAATTCATGTTTCTTTTTGTGTGAAATAAATTTGTTGTTTGTTGTTGTTGTTGTTATATAAAAGAGCGTCTACGCATGAATGACCACTTGCTCAGTTTTGCAAAGTTTACTTTGTGCCCTGGCAGAGAAAAACAAAGGTGTTCACTCAACGGCGTAGCCAGGATTTCATCTTAGGGGGGGGGGGCGGTTAGTCTGCGAGGGAGCGAAGCGACCGAGCCCGAGCGAGCGGAGCGAGCGAGGGGGGAGGGTGTGGGAGGGGGGTGTCCCCCCTCCGACGGTGAGAACTTTTTGCATTTTGATGTTGTAAATGGTGCAATTTGATGCATGCTTTTGCGCGTTTTATCGACGTGAAACAGTCCCACTTGTTTAAGGTAGCAGTTTATTTTGATGTAGATTATTATTGAACAATTTGCCTATAAAATGGTATAATTCAAATACACTTCTTGTATTAATTCTTTTCACTGAATATCATGAACGCGACTGAACCCGAGCAAGCGGAGCGAGCGAGGGGGGAGGGGAGGGTGTGGGAGGGGGTGTCTTCCCTCCCACGGTGAGAACTTTTTGCATTTTGATGTTGCAAATGGTGCAATTTTGATGCATGTTTTTGCGCGTTTTATCGACGTGAAACAGTAACATTAGTGTAAGGTAGCAGTTTATTTTGATGTAGATTATTATTGAACAATTTGCCTATACAATGGTATCATTAAAATAATCTTCTTGTATTAATTCTTTTCACTGAATATCATGAACGCGACTGAACCCGAGCGAGCGGAGCGAGCGAAGGAGGAGGGGGAGGGTGTGGGAGGGGGTGTACCCCCTCCCACGGTGAGAACTTTTTGCATTTTGATGTTGCAAATGGTGCAACTTGATGCATGTTTTTGCGTGTTTTAACGAGTTGAAACAGTCCCACTTGTTTAAGGTTGCAGTATATTTTGATGTAGATTATCATTGAACAATTTGCCTATAATATGGTATGATTTAAATACACTTCTTGTATTAATTCTTTTCACTGAATATCATGAACGCGACTGAACCCGAGCAAGCGGAGCGAGCGAAGGGAGAGGGGAGGGTGTGGGAGGGGGTGTCCCCCCTCCCACGGTGAGAACTTTTTGCATTTTGATGTTGCAAATGATGCAGTTTGATGCATGTTTTTGCGCGTTTTATCGACGTGAAACAGTAACATTAGTGTAAGGTAGCAGTATATTTTGATGTAGATTATTATTGAACAATTTGCATATAAAATGGTATCAATCTGAATAATCTTCTTGTATTAATTCTTTTCACTGAATATCATGAACGCGACTGAACCCGAGCGAGCGGAGCGAGCGAAGGGGGAGGGGAGGGTGTGGGAGGGGGTGTCCCCCCTCCCACGGTGAGAACTTTTTGCATTTTGATGTTGCAATGGTGCAATTTGATGCATGTTTTTTTCGCGTTTTATCGACGTGAAACAGTAACATTAGTGTAAGGCAGCAGTATATTTTGATGTAGATTATTATTGAACAATTTGCCTATAATATGGTATGATTTAAATACACTTCTTGTATTAATTCTTTTCACTGAAAATCATGAACGCGACTGAACCCGAGCAAGCGGAGCGAGCGAAGGGAGAGGGGAGGGTGTGGGAGGGGGTGTCTTCCCTCCCACGGTGAGAACTTTTTGCATTTTGATGTTGCAAATGGTGCAATTTTGATGCATGTTTTTGCGCGTTTTATCGACGTGAAACAGTAACATTAGTGTAAGGTAGCAGTTTATTTTGATGTAGATTATTATTGAACAATTTGCCTATACAATGGTATCATTAAAATAATCTTCTTGTATTAATTCTTTTCACTGAATATCATGAACGCGACTGAACCCGAGCGAGCGGAGCGAGCGAAGGAGGAGGGGGAGGGTGTGTCCCCCCTCCCACGGTGAGAACTTTTTGCATTTTGATGTTGCAAATGGTGCAACTTGATGCATGTTTTTGCGTGTTTTAACGAGTTGAAACAGTCCCACTTGTTTAAGGTTGCAGTATATTTTGATGTAGATTATCATTGAACAATTTGCCTATAATATGGTATGATTTAAATACACTTCTTGTATTAATTCTTTTCACTGAATATCATGAACGCGACTGAACCCGAGCAAACGGAGCGAGCGAAGGGAGAGGGGAGGGTGTGGGAGGGGGTGTCCCCCCTCCCACGGTGAGAACTTTTTGCATTTTGATGTTGCAAATGATGCAGTTTGATGCATGTTTTTGCGCGTTTTATCGACGTGAAACAGTAACATTAGTGTAAGGTAGCAGTATATTTTGATGTAGATTATTATTGAACAATTTGCATATAAAATGGTATCAATCTGAATAATCTTCTTGTATTAATTCTTTTCACTGAATATCATGAACGCGACTGAACCCGAGCGAGCGGAGCGAGCGAAGGGGGAGGGGAGGGTGTGGGAGGGGGTGTCCCCCCTCCCACGGTGAGAACTTTTTGCATTTTGATGTTGCAATGGTGCAATTTGATGCATGTTTTTTTCGCGTTTTATCGACGTGAAACAGTAACATTAGTGTAAGGCAGCAGTATATTTTGATGTAGATTATTATTGAACAATTTGCCTATAATATGGTATGATTTAAATACACTTCTTGTATTAATTCTTTTCACTGAAAATCATGAACGCGACTGAACCCGAGCAAGCGGAGCGAGCGAAGGGAGAGGGGAGGGTGTGGGAGGGGGTGTCTTCCCTCCCACGGTGAGAACTTTTTGCATTTTGATGTTGCAAATGATGCAGTTTGATGCATGTTTTTGCGCGTTTTATCGACGTGAAACAGTAACATTAGTGTAAGGTAGCAGTTTATTTTGATGTAGATTATTATTGAACAATTTGCCTATACAATGGTATCATTAAAATAATCTTCTTGTATTAATTCTTTTCACTGAATATCATGAACGCGACTGAACCCGAGCGAGCGGAGCGAGCGAAGGAGGAGGGGGAGGGTGTGTCCCCCCTCCCACGGTGAGAACTTTTTGCATTTTGATGTTGCAAATGGTGCAACTTGATGCATGTTTTTGCGTGTTTTAACGAGTTGAAACAGTCCCACTTGTTTAAGGTTGCAGTATATTTTGATGTAGATTATCATTGAACAATTTGCCTATATTTAAATACACTTCTTGTATTAATTCTTACACTGAATATCATGAACGCTGTCTGTTCAGCAATCAAACAGAAAAAGCATGCACACGAGGTTGTAGATAGGGGCATATCCCCTCCCACACGAAGGGGATTTTGCGTGTTCAGACCTGAAATTCAGCGATCTTTTTCATCGAAGTGTTAAAATCACGGAATTAAGCTCTTATTCCGAATGTGCACCATCTGTGTGTCAGTGTATAAAGTCTAGTGAGGTAGAGCTTAGGGGAAGGGGAATTCCGCCTCCCGCTCGCGGAGCTTTTGCGTTTTTAGAATTGAAATAAAGCGATCTGGGTATAGCCACAGTCTACTTCTATGCATGGCGGAAGGGGGGGGGAGGAGGGGCGGGTGAGCAGGGAGAAGGCGTAGGCGAGTGTTATCTCCACCTTTCCCTTCCGATGGAGCTTTTGCCTTTTTAAGGTTCAAATTGAGATATCTCGTATACGCATATTTGATGGAATCAACATTTGGGAAATCAAAAAAAAAAACTGATGGGGGAGGGGACTGAGGGAGGAAAGGGTCGATTAAAAGGGGGAAATTCCCCTTATACATGAGGGAACCTTGAGTTTTTGGAAGGTATGTGATAAGTCTTGTGCACTCAGAATTATTAATAATTTTTTTTTGTAAATCTAAAAAGTGTACTAAGCTAGGGAAAGAGGCACAGAGGGGAGGGTTTGGGAGGGGGATACCCCCTCCCAAGCACGAGAGATTTTGCATATTTTGAATTGAAATTCAACGATCTGGTGCACACTTTGAGTGAAATATTCAAAAAAATATCTTATTTGATGAAAGGTTGCAAAGGAGACCCGCTTCATGTGCATGCATACAGTATACACGCATTTTTTTCCGCCTCCCAAATCCCCGGTCCAAATCTTGGGGGGGGGGGGGGCGACCGCCCCCATCGCCCCCCTCCCCCCTGGCTACACCAGTGTGTTCACTCATGCATAAAGTTTTCCTTTTCGTTGACCTATCGGGTTGATATATAGGCAAGCGAATTATATTTAATATGGTATATTTAAATTATCTTTAATATGGTATAAAATACATCAACTTTTATCCGAATGTTATGTGACAAATATAATCTTGAAAAAGTGTTTACTTTCTTTCTTTCTTTTTTGCTGAGTGTATGATAGGAATGAAACTTATATTTACGAATCCCTTCAGACGAGGAAGACGAGGAGAAAGCTTACCATGAAGCCGAGTACGTCTCAACACAACACACAATCTTTACTCTTAGTTGTGGTTTAATAAGTCTCATTAACTAAAGAAATCAAAAAAAGAATTGTACAACACAACGATAAAATACATAATTTTCATTTTCTTATAATATAGATTCTTCAGATTCTCGTCGACGACATTATCATCTCACCTCAATTAAAGCCTCATGAAGAGCTCATTATGTACAAGGCACAACTTCAGAAATTCGCTGTGATTTTCGGATAGAGACTGTGTTAGAGGTGCGGGGAAAACCGCGGGGGGAAACCCGCTTCTATAAATACAAGTGTTTCAGGGGTCAGAATGAAAAGGTCATGTAAAAAGCAGACGTTCCTCTGAAACCTGGTAGAATCGACCGACCATGTTCTGAATGCTACGCAATACATCTCTCTGTCCTTAAACTACCTCTCCATACTTTGATATTGTCTTCACAATAAGACCAAAGTCAATCTAATTTGTGTTCGCACCCTCCTACAGGTTAAACAGACAACAGGTTGTGATCTCATGCCTAAAATGTACAGCGGAGCGCGATAGAAATCAGCAATATTGAATCCGGAAGTACAACACACTTGGTAAGCATACGAAATTATATCTATATTCATACTCGTGTGTTCCTAAATGTTGTACCTAACACGTAGTTGTACAAATAAGGAATGATCGGTATGATTATTCCTTGTTTGTTTAACATTTCTATTATAATCTTGCTGGTTTTGTTTTCCTGCACATCTTAAAGCGCCACAAGCTATGTTAATATTTGTAATTTAGTTAATAGTATATATGCCGAACAGAAAAACAAAATATCGTAAGCTGTTACAGTAAAGATACAAATCATAGTTTTCGATGGAAATACAGTAACTGTAAATCAACTTCTCAAGGACTTAAGCGCAATTTGGTGTAGAGAGATAGTTAGGCTATCATGAAATATGTGTTAAACTTATCATAGGTCAAACCTCTTTCGGAATCACCTTTTTACTGTAGTAGCCTGTTCTGTTACTTACTTTTCTTAATTTAACACAAGAGAGAGGTGTCGGTTCATGCTTATAGATTTTTTGGAACATGATCGCGCTTTCTGCAAATAAGGGACCAATTTACTCAAAGGGCCCGGTGCTTGTTGTGTTGTGGAGCTCATTGGTTCATTGAATAAAGATTCTGGTGAACATGTTCCCTTCCCTCAAATGTATTTCGACGCATTTCAGTCCTTCGAAAATTATTTATCAAACATGACAACATATTCAGGAACAATTAGCAGAGGTGGCAATAAATTGCACACAACATAGAGTCACAGCAAGATAGCGTATTCTAATAGGTTTGCAGTTGGCAAAATGTTGATCGAGTTTTAATTCAGGATGTTTGCATCCGTAAAATTTTATGATGATGTCGGTCTCCTCTCCCTTGTTCTCTTTCTTTTGGGGACACACGTTACTTTACTCCTTATATCCAAGGGTGTGATTGTTTTACTTCTCAGACAAAAAAAATAATTGTGGAGAATTACTGACCTGAAAACGAAATATTGGCCTTACCTTCGAAAAGAGGAGCAAGGAAGGACGTTTGAAGAAAGAGCCGAACAGGTAGATGTTTTGCCACTGGGTTTATTCTTTTTCTTCTTTTTTTTTTTTTGGTTGCGTGTTGTTCTTTTTTCGGGGGTTGGGCAGTGTCACCAAAATCAAGAGATGTATTCTAATCAACAATTCATTCATTTTCAGTTGTTACAAGACGAAACTCTAAGTTCATATAAAAATTGGGTTAATATTGCCGGTAAAGGATAAAGGATAAAGGAAACCATCAGTGAAATCATGGTAGTCAAATATTTCCCATAGGTTTGAATATAATGTATTATCATCTATTCCATGTATACATAAACTTAAAAAGACATCGAATCCACAGTGACTGTACATCACAACTAACTGCCACCAATCAAACAAGGGGTGAATGCACCTTTTTTCCTACTCTTTTATTTTCTTCAGCACTTCCTTTAACATTCCTCAAAAATACTCATGCCTGTTCGGTTTGTCCATGAAGTTTCCGTAGCATAATCTAATGCCAGAAAGGAATATATTCGTCGTGCCTAACTCCGCTCTTGATGTAATATGATGCACTTGAAAAGTTTTCACATTACTTCCAAGACAAACAAAACCATTATCTGACACACATCAAAACTGTCTCTCAAGAATATATAGATATATTGTATGAATTTGAAGGACACCCAGTTACATTTCTCACATGCAACCAGCCAAATTGATTTGTGTTTCTAAATAATAGTTTCTCACATTTTGCTCAGATTTGCATTGACATTATCTTTTTACATAACAGCTTCTATTTACGATACGCTGGAGGATATTTTTCTAGTATCAACATATAAGGTCACGATTAATGGTTTTGCTACAACACGTATTTCCCATAGACATTGCCTGAGTATACTCGGGACTCATCCTCAACAGATTAAAGGAGTCATCCCTCCATTAGTTGCTCGAATCACCCCAATGTATTTTGGTGAATGCATCGTAATGAAACTCTTTATTTTACTAGTACTCCTTTAGGAGTCTTTACAAGTAAAATCTGATTTTATTCTACAGGAGCAACTCGCAACATCATATGACAGGCTCAGCAGACAACAAGTCTAATAATATGATCTCCTTCACTCAAAATGAGCCACCATAAATCAGATTTATTGAGCATACTTACATGTAGAAAGACATGGTGCGTATTACTAATCAGCACACATCTGATATACTAGTATTGTGCCTCTCTTTGTTCGGTTTTAAGAATGCCAATTCTAACATCATGCTTCGTACGAACTTCCCCATTTGTAATATTTGGTAAATGCTAATTTCATATTTCTGCTGATACTTGTCAATGTGTTTACCGCTGTGTGTTTCTTTTGCTACTCAGACAGACAGATACCATGGCAACGTTTCATCAAATCAGCAGCCAGAATCTGGAGTGTCCTATCTGTCTAACACTGTTCAACCAACCTAAATCACTGACATGTTCACACACTTTCTGCAAAGGATGCCTGGAACGAGTCTCCCAAACTCAGCCAAGCCAGCAAACCATAACATGCCCTGTATGCAGGAAAGGAACTCCCTTACCCAGTGGGGATGTGAGTAAGTTACAAAGAAATGTACCGCTGAGTTCTCTCGTGGACGAAGTGAAAACCAAGAATCCAACATGCACAGTTTGTCAGACGGACGAAAAGCCTCCAGCTGTGTCCTACTGTCAGGACTGTGCGAAATATATGTGTAAATCCTGTGAGAAAGTTCACTCTGCCTGGCAACCACTCTCCAACCACGAAGTGGTGCTCGTGAGCGAGGTGCTCTCGGGAAAAGTTCCGCTTAGGAGACGACGGAAATGTAAGACACACCCCAGGTTTGATGAAGACTGTTACTGTATACATTGCCGGGAGAATATTTGCAGTACGTGTGGGATGCTAGAGCATTTGCAAGCAGGCCATCAGCTTGAAAAGGCAGCCGTCCACGAGGAGAATGTAATGAAAAATATCAAGGAGTTACAAGAATGTGCAAAAGTAAAGAAAACAACCATTGAAAATCATATCGATTGCATAGAGACACAACACAATGAAATAACAACTATGCTGAGAAAGCTCAATGATGACATCGACAAGACGTACGAAGAATACATACAATTATTATCAAACAGAAGAGAGACCCTGAAATGCCAAGTGCAACGATTGTCTGAAAAATTCGAGAAAGAATTACAAACTATGAAGGAAGAGAGTCGCCAAACAGTCACCTGAACGCTATGGAAGAGCTGGTAACTAACGGTATAAAGGTACCGCTAGAGAAAGACGCCTTGTTTGCACACGACACGCTATGCGAGAACTTGAAGAGCTTTCTGGGACGAGATGATCCTGACGACCAATCACCGAGAAGTGTGACAGACCGGGCTAAGAAGATTTTATTCCGTAGTTACATGAAGGTCAATGAACTTGGTCTTGGAGAGTTGGAAGGTTTCACATGGAATGTCAAAGCAGACGTAGAGCTCCCTTGCAAAGACAGCATGCACTGTATGACTCGTGCACAAGGCGGGAAGATGGCGGTGGGATCCCGTTTTGGCGGAATCCATCTCTACTCCCCCGATGGCGAGTTACGGCACACAAGGGTAAAACATGTCAATATCCTTGAAAGTGGATTCCTGGCTGATTGTCGAAGTATTGTACGTGATACGAACAACAAGATGTCACTATACACTCCACAGTGGGAGAAGCTCGACGTCACGTTCGAGACGATGAATTTTGATGAAGGAGGGTTGGGTGGTCTCACTATTGATAGAGATGATAATATCTACGTGAGTTACAAGAAGCCTCAAAAGATCAAAGTATTTACTCCAAAGGGTGGTGAGGCAATCAGGGAAATATTGTGTAATGGATATACACCTTGGCAATTATTCTCCTTTCACACCACGGGGAAACTGATACTGAAAGATGTATTAGCTGTCGTCTGCCTTGATGGTAAGGGGGAGAAGACTGTCTTAAAGAAGGAGGGTATGTATCCCTATCCAGTTGTTTGTAGAGATGACTCGGTCATCGTAGCCTGGGTAAAGCACGAGGAGGATCTTGTCAGTATCGATCGATACACGAGAGATTTTGAGCAGGTGCGCAATATCGTCACTGATTTCAAAATACAAAAATGCGAAAGACGTTGGTACTATCTGCAAGAGTTTGAGAGTGGTGAGATAGCTTTCTGCACTCCAGATAGACTCTACATATTTGATGGGATATAATGAGAGATGCATGTGATAGTCCTGGATGATCGTGTCATGCAGTAGCATGTATGTTGAACAAGAAATGTCGCTATGCGGACTGGCATGCCTCCGCCACTCTCATGATTCTCTTATTAGGTCTATACAAGAGTCCGTAACTTGGCAATGTAAGACAACAGATAAACGTAATTGACAAAAAAAAATGAAATGACGAGTTTGAAAGTTTTGCACAACCACAAATATATTAAGTATTTACATTCCTCAAACCAGCTTTAATTTCGATGGTTAATTACTTTGTTTCAGCCGAGAGCATGAAGTAGACCTACATATTGAACAGCATGATGTAGGCATTTACATTTAGTAGAGAAGGGTATTCAGTCTAAAGCAATTTTGCAGCTCCAGAATTGTATGGACGACATAAAGAATTTGTCACTTCATAATAGTCATAAATTTAATGATAAAACTGAGGTTATTCACTTCACAAGTAATTCTAGACATGTGTGGTAGTATTGATAGCATCTCATCTAATAACACTCAGATACAGACTGTTGACTCTGCCAGGAACCCAAGTGTGAGACTAGATAAGCATAATTCTAAGACAGCTGCATCGGCTGCTAATAAAGCCATGGATTGACTTCAAGAAATTAATCGTAGTATTTATGTGTGTGTAGGGAGTGAGGTCCTACTTTTCTACGACAATTGATAACGAAATATCGTCCGGCATGAAATCTTCAATCTCAGTTCATTTTTTAAGGCCTACACCCCCACACTATCAACATTTTTTTTTTTTTAATGATGGAAGATCCTTCCAAGTGGCAGTTATGGAACAAACTACCCACGCATCTCAAGGAGGCCGATACAATTTGACGAAATGATTTTACGAGTCTTTTGAAAACACATATCTTTAACTTGTCAATGAACTAGGTTTTACGCTGTATGTCGCTGTTTTGTCACTCTTCATCTCGTTAAATCTCCTCTTCTCTCTCCCTCCTTTTTTTCTCTCTCATGTTCATTTTCCTCTATATCCTCTTTCCCTCTTTCCATGTGCAAAGAGACATCAATCTGTTCATTTGTGTGTGTGTGTGTGTGTGTGTGTGTGTGTGTGTGTGTGTGTGTGTGTTGGAGATATGCGCTATACAAATACGGCTTGTTACTATTACAGTCCGACCTCTCCTGTCCGGACATGTCGGATATGGGAAACTCAATGTTTACGGGGGTATCTCACCGGGCTTGAAACTAGTTCGCGACTAGTTCGCTACTCTAGATTTTGTTAGTTGCAGAGACGTCTCCGCGACGGCACCTCGACGTCTCCGAGACGTCTCCTGAAAATTACAGAGTCTCCGATTAGTCGGCAGTTAGTCGCAAGAAATTTGAACATGTTCGATTTTTCGCGAAATCTCCGCGACGTCTCCGAGACGTCTCTATCAGTCGCGGAGACGTCGCGGAGACTAATCATATCCGCGACTGCTGAGACGTCTCCGCGACGTCTCAGAGACATCTCAGAGACGTCGCCGAGACCGACTGCAGACCAGAAAAACTGGGGAGAGGTCGCGGAGACGTCTCCGGGACGTCTCCGCGACTCTATTTGACGCTGTTTGACGTACTTAAAAATCACGTGACCTATACCTGCGTGCTGACATCCTGCCTATATCAAGTCAGGTGATCCTGCAACGGCTCCCTCATATTTGAATTTTTTTTGGCACCTGCCATAACTCGTCTCAGAGACGTCTCCTTGGTGAGACCGCAAGACATATTTATGTTGGAGACGTCTACGCGACTGCTGCGACTGATAAGTTGGAGACGTCGCGGAGACGTCTTCGTTGGTGGGATACTAGCTTTAATACACGCAGCTGCCTTCCAAATGGTAGCTATCACGGTACATGACTATGTATCAATTTTGCGTGAACATGCCACGTTCTCGTCAGCTGGTGTGCGTTTAGAATTCTCTAATTTGTTCGATGAACAATTGCCTGTACCGTGCCCTGAGTTAATGAAAAGTTTTCTGTCCTGGTTATATATTCCCTGTAATTATTAAATTATTATAGAACCATTGTGCAGCAATGCAAGTTATAGTTTAATCAAGTGTATGCATTGAGTAATATGCAATGGGCGGTGCTTTGGCTCAGTCGGTAGCGCATCTGCCTCCAGATCCAAAGGAACTGGATTCGATTCCTGAGTCTAACGGAGCAATTATGTGTGTAATCATTCCGTCCCTTCTAGTAAGAGGCAAAACACTCAGTTCCCTGTGTGAGAGAGTCACGACTAATGCATATAAAAATCCCGTTTCATCATTCATCACAAACAGCAGGGTGCATAGATAAACCCCGTGAAGCGGTCCCGCCTCTCACCCAACTGGACCCCAGTGCACATCTAGTGCAGCTGAATATGGGCAATGCTATCCAGCCATCGTCTCAGGTGGAAATGAAACAAACAAACAAACAAACAAACAAACAAACAAACAAACAAACAGAAATGTGTGGAGAAATAGTGTAATTTCAGCATTAAATATAGGTTTTCCCGGCCACTTTCGCACTTTTTTTCAGTCTAATTCCTAATTGCTGCATTCAATTTAGCACAATTTAGCCTAGACGGCATGTTCGGTATTTCAATTTTATAATCTTTTCATTCAAATTCATTTTGGAGCATTCAAATTACCTTTTACATCATTCGAATCAGCACGTTTTCAGTTCAAATTCGTAAGACAAGCACCATTTCGCAAATCGTTCATACAATTTAGCACGATATAGTCACGTGATCACGTATACGCTGCGCTCGTTCATTCGAATTCATTCTTGGGCATCCAATTTCGTATTTACTGCAGTCAATTTAGCAGACGCGTTTATGCTTTTATTCTGATATCACCTTTGCAACAGTACTTTCAAAATATGTGTATGTGTTTATAATGTTCGATAGCATTATTTCATTCACAGATACATTGATCTTAAGTTTGTTTTGTCAATGATTGGGAGAAGGAAGTTTCAATTTACATCGTGATTATTTCTTTCATCTGCATGTTTCATTATTTTCATTTGGTGGCTGCTAGATTGCGTTAATTATCATTAGGAATAAATAACAGTTCTTGGATCAGCTCTAGCCATCAATTTGTCAAGGTTATTACCCTCAAATGCTTCTATGATTCTTTCCCTGTCTTCTTGAGAGATACGCCTGTATCTAACTCGTGCTGCCATGACTGGACATAAGAAAGTGAAGTGAATCTATGGTACTGGTGCAAGCATGGCATGTATAGTTCTGATAACATGCATGAAAGAACAACAAACAGAACAACAAACTTGAGTTATTTAGGGTCAAAAATACCTTTACTATATACAGTGTGTGGATGAAACAAAAATTCACATTTAAATACGTATAAATCACGGTTCTCACCTTTTCAAAATAGAAATAATATTACGCCAATTTGAATGAACATGTTTGGAATTTGACTGCCCATACGCGAAATTGAATGACTGAAATACCATTTTCCGCCAGTGCTGGCGAATTTGAATGACTGAAGAGCACGTGCCAATTTGAATGCCCGTTTTACGAATGCGAAAGGTAAATGTGCGAATTTCATTGACCGAAATGCTAAATTGAACGAACAAGTTGCAATTTTGAATGACAGAATGTGCAGTGACGAGGATTTTCGCTAAATTTAATGAACCTTTTGTCAAATGGACTGACAAAAGTGCGAAATTGGCCGGGAAAACCTATAGTAGAATATCATTATTTTCATCATCACCTGACCATTCTATATAATGATAGGGACCTCTGAAGTAAACATAAACACATGAATACTGGCATATTGTAGCCAGAAAAAACAAAGACTTCCTTCTTATTCTTCCTTTCAGTCAACTTTTTACTTTTCTTTGAGACAATCAACAGAAAGTGCTCATAGAAAGTTACATATTGGCTAACATGTGAACTTCTATTCCGTTATGTATATAAAAAAAAAACCCCAGCTGTTTCTATTATCATGGTGCGTTTTATTTGCTTGTGGTAGCGTCTTCATAAAAGTGTGACAGCGTATTTCTCAAACGAGTGATTGAGCAATATTATACTTTCTGCGAAGGATTATTCTTCAAATCATTTTAATAGAGCTGAAAGTGTTATGGTATATTTATAACAAAATATCCTTCATTTCTTTTTTTTATGTTATCAGTGGTGTTGTAATTACAATATCCACACTTTTCCTAGTTTATGAAGTGGTATCAATATGTGCTTTACGCAGTTATTCATCTGTGCTCAAACAACTTTGTGTGTGAATACACGTTGTATCTTTCCAGAGCATGTGTACTTGTTTGAAAATAAATGTAGAAATAAGATTGAATCCAATCAAGTTAACATTCTGTTGATATCTTTTTTATTCTATTCTTCTTTATTCTTCTATGTTGATATCTTCTTTATTCTATTCTTCTTTGTTCTTCAATGTTTTGTTGTTGTTGTTGTTGTTTTGGATTTTTGTTGTTTTTGCTCTTGTGGCAATTTTTATTTTGATTTAATCTTTGATTACTTGATCACAAATTCTTTTAAACATTGAAATGCCAATGCAATGATTTCTTGAATTAAATGACCAATTTATTCATGAATATCGCCTTGGTATTTTTTGTTTCAATTTGCTGGTCCGACATAAATTCTGAGTGGCCCTGGACCATCAGGCCACCACTTTTGTCGAGCTCTTCAGGAGATAAAAGCCGTGTCACACCTTTTCGGGCAAGCTACACGGGCTTGTTGCGAGGAGGGTTTCTAGCACTGAGGAGAATTTTCCGCGGGCGGACAAGAATGTTTGCGAGTTTCGCACAAGTGTCTTACCTACTAGACTCATGCTGCTTACATTCTACTTGCGTGTATTCCGTGTGACCTGCGTGAGAGCCTTCAAGCCAATCCGATTTCTGTTACGAGCGACGTACGGGTACTGAGAAGTACCTACGTTGAAGTTGCCTGCGAGGTGCTGCCGGTATGGGTCTCTTACTGGTGTTATGCGGGTAGGCCTACCTCTGCGAGCGAACCCACACGACTCACTCAGAACAAATTTTGAGCATACTGTATCTGGGGAAGTTTTGCTTGACTTGCGGGGAAACAACTTTGCTACCTGCTCGCCGCTGGTCCGCACCTGACAGTACCTAGCGCGTGTCTCGCTTGTAGTTGCCCGAAGGTGCCCACGCAAGTCCCATTTAACCGCAGCCAAGTTTTGAGCATGACCAAAACTTTTTTTTCCGGGTGAGTCGCGGGGATGCCCGGAGAGGTTCACGCACAACGCCAGTAGGAGGTCCGTAGCGGCAGCACCTCGCAGGCAACTCACACGCAGGTACCTCGCAGTCCCCGTATGCAGCCAAGATAATGACATTCTCTGGGATTTTTCCCATTCCTTCAGAGGAATTCCTTCACTGAGTTGTCAGCACCCACGCGACTGGTACACAGGTCACACAGTATACCCGCAAGTAGAATTTAAAGGGGAAGGCTAGTAACTGATCAGTGGGAATCAGTGGAAATGCTGGGAGATGATTGTTCCAATCCTTATGGGATTCATTCAAGAGTATATTATATATCTATTGTTGTGTGAAAATGATTTGCTTCAGAATGGTCTCATATTCAAGTAATGTGCAGTTTAATGCTTCCAGGTTAGCGTCCCTGGTCAGTGACGGAGCATTAATCTGCACATTACTTGAATATTAGACCGTTCTGAAGCAAATCATTTTCACACAACAAAAGATATACAATGAACTCTTGAATGAATCCCATGAGGATTGGAACAATCATCTCCCAGCATTTCCACTGATTCCCACTGATCAGTTACTAGCCTTCCCCTTTAAGTAGAACGCGTCCAGCAAGTAGACACTTGCACTGACTGGCCCAAATCCTTGTGACTCCTCAGAAATTTCTGGTATCCTCATAAATTCCACACACACAACAAGCCCGCGTAGCATGCCCGGAAAGGTGTGATAGGGCCTAAACATGGTTGCGGGTAAGAATATTTGCTACGGATGAAATACGTGCTAGGTACTGTCATGTGCGGCTCATCCACGGGGACCTCCGGGTAGTCAAAATTGTTCTTTGTAAGTCGCACGCAAGGCTTGCTCGGAAAGGTGTGACACGGCCTTTAGAGCTACGTACACGTACATGAATTAAGTGCATGTCTATGTATTGCTCAATAGAGGGATATTTTGGTGCATTTTGTTTTGTTTTGTCAGTGTGTGTGTGTGTGTGTGTGTGTGTGTGTGTGAGTGTGTGAGTGTGTTAAACATTGTGTAATGAGCGATGGTCTCCCCACGCCCTTCCAGCTTTCTGGAAGACGATAGAATGTCAAATAAAAGTTGATACATTGTATGACTCGATATTCTTTGTCTGAGTGCATGGATAGAGAAAGAAAAGGTTCGTTGATTCGAAAATGAAAAGAAAAGTTCGTTATTACGATGAGTCTTTGATCCGAAAATGAAAGAAGGTTTGTTGAATATCTATTACATGTTTATAAATGAAACAAGGTTTGTTAATCCGAAGATGAAAAAATAAATGAATAAATAAATTGGGTACTAACTAACCTTCGGAATTACGAATTGTGCTTCATTTCATTTTCGGATTAACGAATCCTTGGAACAACGAACCTTATTGTTATTTTCTTTATTAAAAATAACTCCTTAGAGTAGTAACTATGCCATTATGTACATGTATAACACAATGTTTGCTCTTTTGTTTGTTACAGTTTCAACTAAAAGTTAACATTATTAGATTTTCTTTTCTGTTGCTGTATAATACAATGTGGGATTCTACATTTACATCCCCATCCTTATTTTGTTTGTACTATGCATATGTGTATGTATCCGAAAAAAAAAAATGTTTTCTTTATTTTATTACTCATAATCACATGTATTTTATCAATTTACGTTTTTGCAATCATTAAAAATATGTTCTGCTTATACATTGTATATAAGTTTCTCTGTTTATTTGATAGAAATGCAAATAAATTTTAACTTCGAACTTTGAACTACAACTGTGTACAAGTAGGCCTAATAGGAAGTATGCTGAAAGATATTTTTGTGTTCAGTGAATAAAACGCGAAGTCATGGTTGTTCACTGTAGTTTGTTTGTTTGCTTTTTTTTGTCTGTTTGGCAAAGACATTTTGGCAAATTTTTCTAAAACCGAAGCTCTTTACGATGTGCTTTTGTCATATTTTGCTGCAGGCAGTGGGATGTTGCATTCAATCCTTTGTTCGAGAACTCCTTTGAAGGAGAACTGCACGCTTTAAATGCAGGGCTGCTTGATATTCGTTAATTCCACTTCCGCAAATCCTTATATTTCTAATTTTTTTAACTCAACTCAATCTCAAACTCAATATCGGTTTTATTGCACATCAAAAGAAAGCATTACAGTTAGTCCGCAGACTAATAGTGCTATCCGTTCAGATTATAAGATGTATGATTACAGAACCCCCTGCCGTCCCTACCCCCTGCCGTCCCTACGTCAGAGAACACTGAAAGCTATGGTGACCCTGATCAAAGATGCCTGATATCATTCATATTATGGGGTGTTTGGTGTTTTTGGCTCTCACAGTTAACATCAGTGGGAAAAATGTCCATAACTATCGAGTGAGATACCTGTACCAAACACATCAATTAATGAATATGTATGCCAGATGATAAACACAACATACCCATGTTCATATACATAATTTTTATTCTTCAGATTATCGATAGTTTTAAGTAATCAACAACAAAACTCCTGACTCTTCTATAGAGATACAGGTTATGAATTTCTTGTGTCGTCGTAGTTTTCATAGTTTTTATAGGTGTTATAATGCGATTAACATTGCCATGTCTAACTGTATTTTTCTGGTTGCTGCAATATTCTATGTTCCAGTGCTCGATCCATTTTGTGTTTTGTATCATGGTGTTCATTGTTATTGTTTGTTACTGCTGAAATCAATTATTGTGCAAAATGTATATTCTAACATCATACAGGTCTCCGATGTAAAACAGGCCCCTCGGCCCTGAATCACACTATTCTGTGCGAGTTTGTAAAGAAGACCGAATAGATAAGTAAATATATAAACGAACAAATAAAGTATTGCTCACACCAAACAACATTTAATGTTTACTGTTCCATAATTATCTCGCCATTGGCTTCTTTATGTTCCATTTACAGCTACCGTATTCCTTATACTGAGTCTAAATCAGTTCACTCAAAATCCACTGTCACAGTTTTCTCATGCTTTCTCTTTTAGATTGTGTCTTGTGGAGAGAACCATACACTGTATAACTCTGTGGTATTTTCAAGTCACCCATACGACACATCATGCGGCTTTATATACTTTAACTAACATTGTAAGAATTGGTTGAGCAAACATGCTGTTGCCTTGTTTTGTATTCAATATAAATGTAAGGGCGAAGTATATTGTTACACCACCTTATTATCTATTCCAGATTCTGTCCGACATAAACTTAGTTTATACATGTATTGACATTCATGATATCGAAACTCTCAATATTTGATATATCTGTTCATGGTCTCGTTCATAGTGACCAAGACATCTCATTTCCTCTAAAACCTGTAGAACATGTAATTACATTTAACCGTCACATGTAACAAAGAATAATTAGAATTGTTATCAAAGCGAATAAGTCGATATGATATCGTTGCCTCGACAATGCTCTACATTTGAATTACTATAGGGCAATTCCACGATAAAGTGGACATGACCATCAAATTTTCAAAATGGTCAAATCTCAATCATTTTGGTATCAAACTAAGGCTTAAGGACTGAATTTTTCATATCTGACCATCTTGTTGGTAAATTACAGAATAATAATAGTAATAATGATAATAATGATAATATTAACAACAACAACAACAACAATAAATGCGTCTTGTTATGGCTATGTACATCAATTCAGTTCGATTTTAGTTCTCAATTTTTTCAGGGAAATCATGTATGAAAATGACAACACATCTATCTAACAACAGAATAATTAAAAAAACAGTATTCAATGTATGATAAACACAGTCTTTAAAGTTTTAACATATGAAGAATGAGATCAAAGGAATCGACGAAATACTTATTTCCAGCTAGTAAGGAGGAAGAAAACGATACAGGAGCCTTCCATCTTTAAGCAAGCGCTTGATGGTGACGGACTCAGGGACGAAATAAGAAACATGATACATGTAATACATATACAAAATGGGTAATTTCCCATTGAAATGGGAATATGCACTCCTTTAGAAAAGGATTAGAATAATGATGAATTACATAGTAAAAAACGGGTTAAAAAACTGCAACACTGTGAGATAGTTACCTCCCTCAGCTGGGAATACAGTATGAACCGTGATATTCCTCAACTCAGTGCATATTAGGTAATATTAAACTGCTTTGAACTTCGGAAAGTTTACCAATTATAACTTGAATATTTCTTTTTGAATGAAACGTCGGATTGTTATTGCCTGAAACTCGGACAACACACACTTGCTGAACGCAAAAACTGTACACACACACACACACACACACACACACACATATATATATATATATATATATATATATATATATATATATATTAGAGTGTGAGAGAAGAGGTCCCAACCGTGTATAGAACCAGTGTAGCTCCTTCATTATTTATTCAGTGCGAGAAGATGAAGCATTCAACAGACGTATCAAGTTTCATGTGATTTACTGCCAAGCTGTCGGTCTTTTCTCTAGACCTTTATCAGTCATATATGCATATATATATATATATATATATATATACATTATATATATATATATTATATATATATATATATATATATATATATAAGTGTGTGTGTGTGTGTGTGTGTGTAATTATGTATTTATATATGTATATATATATGTATATATATATATATATATATATATATATACGTATACATATACATATATACATATATAAATGGATTAATGCATATATCATTTATACCAAAATATATATGTACAGGTTTTTTTTTGTTCATCTGTTTCTCTGTAAATACTCGGTATAAAGGAAAAATAAACCAGGTGAGTTTGTTAAAAATCTGTCACCCTTGTCTTCGACAACAGACAATACATAAAACATAATATGTAACCCAAACCAGCAGCCCAATTGGCTGGAAGTACGTCTCTTTGTAAACCTTTATTTATTTATCTGATTGTAGGGAGAAGAGAATACACTGATTATCATGATGAGCTCAGGTCATTTCCTCTAAATATTTCCTTTATAATATATGAATTATATACATCTAGCATAAAAGCTACAGACGATAGACCTGGCACATTTTTAGAGTAATTTTGTTTCGAAAATTCACTGTGGGAAATATCCTAAATCACATAATAGGTAGGAAAATATAATTGTGAAACAATTCAGACGAGGAAGACAAGGAGAAAGCTTACGATGAAACTGAGTACATCTTAACACAGCTCAGCACACGATCTCTTTGTTATGGTTTGTTAAGTTCGATGAATGGGGCAATGAATGTAAACCATTGGAGAAACAATAATAAAAGGTTTATCAGATTAAACTGAAATTAACCATGCTCTATTAACGAACTATGTCAATGATTGATGCCAACTTTCAAAGATGTATATGAATTATCATTCAAAAAGTTCTTAGAGTTGAAAGTGTGTAGTGTACAACTGATTTTCAAGAAATGAAAAGGGGAATCTAAGATATACATGTACCTGATCTCAATACTCTACAAAAAAAAGGCTTGTAAAAATTCTGCTGAAAACCCACCTTCCCATTCATTTTATGATCCAAAACTTAGGATAATGTAGAAGAAGGATAGCTCATGTTCCAAAAATTCTATAAGCATGAATCGACACCTCTCTCTTGTGTTGAGGTAGGTAAAGTATAAAAGTGACCGAATAGGCCACTGAAGAAGGATAAATATGAAAAACTCAAGATTGACTTGGTTGACCCGGCCCGGTGCACCTTTTTGAGTCCTCATATAAAATCAAGGGGTGAGACGTTTTGTTGGTTCTGTGATAAGCGGTAACATATGCATACATAAACATTGTGTAGGCCCCCCCCCCCCTATATCATTTTTCTATTTGAAAATTAATCTACACATATTTTTTTAGATAACGTTAACAATAATAACACAAGAAAACTGCACATATGCACTTGCACCCTAACTCACCTTTGCACTGATGCATTTTGCAGCTACCCTATACTCGGTTACACAATTTAATATGTATTAAATGATTTATAAAGAAGTACAAGCCATATGCTTTATCAGAGGCCGCCATCATACTCAAGCTTCAGCTTAAGATGAATGTCTCCTGTATTTTGTATGTGTTATAGGCCCTAGCCCTATTAATTCTTTTCAATGATTAATGATTTTCCAACTATTTTTGTATGATTATAATTCACCCATACAATAAAATTGATGTCATTATTGGTACATTATATATGACTATATCTATATTAATTTTGTGTTGGATATTATGTGATTAGTGTTGGAAAATTGTTTGTCATGTTGTATATACTTTGTGAAAATGCGGGAAAAAAAATCAAATCAAATCAAATAAAGTCTAGTTAGCTAAAGAGATCAGAAAATCTCGCTGACGAAAATATTGTGAGAGCTCAATTAATGTTCCAATATCAGCTCACAGTGTTTGAAGTGTGGGGGGAAACCCGCTTCTATAAACGATCCGGACGGAAGGTTATGAAGAATAGAGGCGTTCCTCTGAAAGGGTGAAAGGTCATTAAAAATTCAGGTGTTCCACTGAAAGCTGCTTGAATCAACCGATCATCTTACAATGTTTTCTGAGTGCTACGTAATGCATCTCTCTGTCCTTAAACCAACTCTTAATATTTGGATAGGGTCTTAACGGTAAGACCTCATTCAATCTAACTTAAGTTCGTACCCCTCCTATACAGGTTGAACTGAGAACAGGTTGTGATTTCATGTCTAAAATGTACATCGGAGCCCAATAGAAATCAGCAATATTGAACCCGGAAGTACGGCAAGGTAAGCATACGAAACGACATCCACAGTCGTGTTCATATACATGCATGTTGTGTCTGACACGTAGTTTTGAAGATAATGCATGATCACAAAATGGGCAATTCCATGAGATGGGTGTCGTGGGGTGAAAAAAAAATAGATTATGTTGAAACTTGTCACCTATTTTGTTTTGTTCTTTATACTTCTGGGCATGTGGAACAGCCATTTCCCCATTCACATACTTCCAGAATGGCAGATATTCACTTTGAAGTTAGCTTACAGTTTCATTGAGAATTACATTGAAAACTTACTTGAATGTTTTGAGTTGAATCCATCATTATAAAAGAATGGTAAGTAATTGATTTGTAGATTTTATAATGTATGGGGTATTAGTTTCTAATTATCGGTAAGAAAAACATTATCTGCATGCATTCCCATGAATTGGTTGAAAGCATACTGCCGAAATGCTTCAACTAATGTAACGTGAGTATTGGAAAGACTGAAATAGTTTCATATTTTGATATTCTCTTGCATCTAAAATCTGCCAAGGGATATTCTCTTCATACTGCTTCTACCCAATATGAAATATAGTGAAAGAGTTGTGTACATGCAATTGTATTACACTATAATGACAGAGGTACTAAAATTATAACGCAACAATGGAACATGAGTAACAAGGGTGTAACGTGAGTAACGACACAAAAATCATGAAATACACATATATTTCTAAACTATTGACAGGAAAATCTTGTGTGTGACTTGAGTAAACTGAGGGTGCATAAAGAGAGTATGGTTCTTTAAATGACCTTATGACCTTGCTTGAAGTGGGTTTTATAACCCAAAGACCACATTTTCCATCCAAAGAAAAGCTTGGTTGTCAGACTACACAAACCAGCTGTGGCAATAATCGATGTTCATTTCTAATGGCTCGGTCACAAATACCACTAAAGCTACGGTCACAAAGGTCCGTACGAACGATGCGTTCGTACGAATGTCACTGTTCGTACGAATTCTGGAATTCGTAGAGATTCGTAGATGGGGCACAGATTCTTATACGGCCTTCTTACGAATTTTGTATGCTGTTTAATTCGCAAGAACAACTTAAGACCTTTTAGAGAAACGAAATGATTTATGGCCCTAGAATTCGTACGTTTTTCGTAAGAATGCCATGAGTTATTCTCTCGTCAGACTTAGGGCCATCTTACGATTTCTTTTTGTCGTAAGATGGTCGTACGTGCAACTCACGGCACTCTAAAGTCATTCGTAAGAAGATTTATGATTTTTGGTATATTTTGTCGGATTGTTAAAAAGACGCTGCCGTGTCCTGTCGAAAATTCTGTGACAGTTGAATGTTTTATACTTCAAGATGGCAGTAGTGCCAAGGAGACTACAACTGCAGCTGCATCTACAAGTAGAGGAGGAGGAGGTTGTTTCTCCAACTCTACAATCCTTCCTCCTCATCTCCCTCTTTTCTTTTCTTCCCCTTCCCTATTTTCCATTTGATTGCCTTCCCTTTTGGTCCCATATTTAACAGAAATGCTTTCTGGTCGAACACCTAGAACAAAGTGAGGATTTGAACTTCGCACGTTTGGCTTTATACCCCTATTCGTTCGTACGGCGTTCGTAGCAGTTCGTAAAGGCATTTGTGACCGAGCCTTAAGAACTGTTGCTAACGCCGTACGAACGATTTTTAGACAATTTTGTAAGATCTTCTTAAGAAGGCCGTACGAAACCAGCGTTCGTAGACCGTTTGTAGACCGTTCGTAAGTTCGTAGCCTGGTCGATGGTCTTGTCCAAGATTGTTTTTTAACTTCGTACGAAACCCTCTCTTCGTAAGGCGGCCGTACGAACGTCGTGCGAATATCGTATGAACTACGGAAGATTTTGTAGGGTCGAGAGACAATTCTAGAAGCCTTTGCGATGATTTTAAGGACGCCCTAAGTCGTTTATAGAGGGCTCTTATGTCTTTTGTAAGAATGCCCTACGAACGGAGATTCGTACTGCGTTCTTACGAACAACTCTTCGAATTTGTAAGGCGTTCGTAAGGGACTCGTAAGGTGTAGGTACACAATTTGTGCAACTGTTGAGTTTTAGGGGGTTTAAAACCAAACGCGCGAAGATCAAATCCTCACTCTGTTATAGGTGTTCGACCAGAAAGCATTTGTCTCTTCTGAACTAAAGCAACCGCTACAACCACTCGATCTTCTTTTTCCTCCTTCTCCTCTACTGGCAGATGCAGCTGCAGATGTAGTCTCCTTGGCACTACTGCCATCTTGAAGTATAAAACTTTTAACTGTAACAGAATTTTCGACAGGACACGGCAGCGTCTTTTTAACAAACCGACAAAGTATACAATAAAAAAGAATCGTAAAATCTTCTTACGAATAACTTGAGAGTGCCGTGAGTTGCACGTATGGCAATCTTACGACAAAAAGAAATCGTAAGATGGCCGTAAGTCTGACGAAAGAATAACTCAAGGCATTCTTACGAAAAACGTACGAATTCCAGGGCCACTGTACAACTGAAAATCATTTCGTTTCTCTAAACACGCTAGTCTTTCTTGCGAATCGAAAACAGCGTTCGTACGAAATTCTTAAGAAGGCCGTATATAAGAATCTGTGCCCCATCTACGAATTTCTACGAACTCGAATTCGTACGAAAAGTGACATTCGTACGAACGCACTGTTCGTACGAACCTTTGTGACTGTAGCTCAAGCCTTACATCAAATATCATTTCAGATATTGGCTATGCATTGAACTTTAAAACCTTTTATGCAGCTTGATATTTTTTAATGCTTAAAGCTGTAACTGGTACAAAATTTGGTGATTGATCTGTGGAACAATCATAAGACAGATGGAAACATCTGGATACAATTTACATATAAATGAAAGCATAATACATTAACAAAAAATCTGCATTTCTGATGTCACTTTGAGCAACAGTTGGCATGTTTTCATTTAGCAATGCCATATTTTAGCAATAATAATTTGCTGTCTGCTAGTAAACTACATGTACATGTGTTTATATGACATTTACAAGAATTGCTAGTGTTAGTGTTCTTTGTACACATCATTTTTGTTATTATCAACACCAAACTGACAATTACTGAACAACAATAAGTTTACTCAAAGTCAAATTCACGATTCCAGATACAATAATCAGTATGTAGGTTGAGAGGTGGATTACTAGATACATTTGTACATGACAGGGCTGCCAACCTCGAGTGAGAGTCTGGAGTAAGACACTGTGACTAGAGTGAGGGAGCAGGGAGGTGTCTCACCTCCCTGATGTATCGTATTGAGATAGAGTTCCAATTGTACCCCCCCCCCCCCAGTATTATAGACCTACAGCAATTGATGAGCTTCCTCTGAAGTCCGCATTACCCTAGGACACGGAGATCAATGTTACCCTAACTCTAACCCTAAATCTTATCCTAAACTGAGTAAACTCTAATCCTATCCCCAAAGCTATCTAACTTAATCGTGCTACTTAAACATAACGCATAGCGGGGGAAAAATATGGAACTCTTGCCTCGTAATGTAACTCTTTGTTGTACTAATACTCCTTTTCTGAATATTTACAGTAAACATCTGATTTTATTCTGGCAACTCGCAGCATCCTGTTATAAGGCTCACGAGACAACTAGTGAATGTGACCCCCTCCAATTTTAATGAACCAACATAAGTCAGTTTTATTGAGTAAACTTAGTAAAACATGGTGAACATTACTAGTCAATAAACATCCGTTGAATTATGCCTCATTTCCTTGGTCGGTTTAAAAAAAAAGAATCAAACTCTAACATCATCCCCATTCCTTCGTATGAACTTCCCCATTTTTAATATTTGGTAAATGCTAATTTCATATTTCTGCTGATAATTGTCTACGTGTTTACCGCTATGTGTTTCTTTTGCTACTTAGACAGACAGATATCATGGCAACGTTTCATCAAATCAGCAGCCAGAATCTGGAGTGTCCAATCTGTCTGACACTGTTCAACCAACCTAAATCACTGACATGTTCACACACTTTCTGCAAAGGATGTCTGGAACGAGTCTCCCAAACTCAGCCAAACCAACAAACAATAACGTGCCCTGTATGCAGGAAAGAAACCCCTGTACCCAGTGGAGATGTGAGTAAGTTACAAACAAACGCACACTTGAGTTCTCTCGTGGACGAAGTGAAAGCCAAAGGTCCAACATGTTCAGTTTGTGAGATGGACGAAGAGTCTCGACCGGTGTCCTACTGTCAGGACTGTGGGAATTTTATGTGTAAAACATGTGAGATAAACCACTTTGCCTGGAAACCGTTCTCTAACCACAAAGTGGTGCCCGTGAGCGAAGTGCTCTCGGGTGAATTTCCGCTTAGGAGGCGACGGAAATGTAAGACCCACCCCAGCACTGATAAAGACTGTTTCTGTACCCATTGCCGGGTGAATATTTGCAGTACGTGTGGGATGCTAGAGCACATGCGAGCAGGCCATCAGCTTGAAAAGGCAGCCGTCCACGAGGAGAACGTAATGAAAAATATCAAGGAGTTACAAGAATGGGCAAAAGTAAAGAAAACAACCATTGAAAATCATATCGATTGCGTAGAGACACAACGCAGTGAAATAACAACTATGCTGAGAAAGCTCAATGATGACATCGACAAGACGTACGAAGAATACATACAATTATTATCAAACAGAAGAGAGACCCTGAAATGCCAAGTGCAACGATTGTCTGAAAAGTTCGAGAAGGAATTACAAACTATGAAGGAAGAGAGTCGCCAAACAGTCAGTCACATGAACGCTATGGAAGAGCTGGTAACTAATGGTATGAAGGTACCGCTAGAGAAAGACGCCTTGTTTGCCCACGACACGCTGTGCGAGAACTTGAAGGGCTTTCTGGGACGAGATGATCCTGACGAGCAATCACCTAGAGATGTGACAGAACGGGCTAAGAAGATTTCATTCCGTAGTTACATGAAGGTCAATGAACTTTTTCTTGGAGAGTTGGAAGGTGTCACGTGGAATGTCAAAGCAGACGTAGAGCTCCCTAACAAAGACAGCATGAACTGTATCACTCGTGCACCAGACGGTAAAATAGCGGTGGGTTCGGTTCAAGGAGGAATCCATCTCTACTCCCCTGATGATGGCGAGTTACAGCAGACTGTGCTGAAGGATGACAGTGTCCAGAAAATTGGATTCCTGGCTGATGGTCGAAGTGTTGTACGTGATAATAAAAACAAGATGTCACTCTACACTCCACAGTGGGAAAAGCTCGACGTCACGTTCGAGACGATGAGTTATGATGAAGGAGGGTTGGGTGGTCTCACTGTTGATAGAGATGATAATATCTACGTAAATTATAGAAAACCGAAGAAGATCCAGGTATTTACCCCACAGGGTGGTAAGGCAGTAAGGGAAGTAATGTGTGATGGATTTGAACTTGAGCAAATATTCTCCTTTCAGTCCACGGGGAAGCTGATACTGACAGATGGATATTCTGTTGTCTGCCTTGATGCTAATGGGAAGAAAGAGAATGTCTTGGAGAAGGAGGGTAGGTATCCCTTCCCAGCTGTTTGTCGAGATGATTCTGTCATTGTAGCCTGGGTAAAACACGAGGGGGGTCTCGTCAGTATCGATCGATACACGAGAGATTTGGAGCACATGCACAACATCGTCACTGATTTCAAAATACAAAAACCGGAAAGAATTTGGAACTATCTACAAGAGTGTGGGAGTGGTGAGATAGCTTTCTGCACTCCAGATAGACTCTACATAATATGGTGCGATATAATATGAAATGCGATAGGCCTATAGATAATTTTGTCGTGCAGTAGCGTGTTGAACTAAAAATGTCCTTTTGGCGACCGGTATGCCTCCGCTATATCGCATGGCCGTTCTCTCATTAAGTCTATACATCTTGACAATGAGAGGAATAGTTTCACATGACTAGCAAACAAAATTGAAATGACTTGCTTGAAATTAGTTTGGCACAGTAACAAATGTGCTGGGTGTTTACACTCCTTGATCCAGCCTTCATTTTGATGGTTAACTTTGTTCAACCGGGAGCAAGTACGAGTTGAACGGCATGATGTATGCTGACGATACACAAATTTACATTTGGTAGAGAATTAATAATATTGTAAGGATAATCAGTCTGAAGCAATTTGCAATCCCAGCCTTTTATGGCAGACATATTTGTCAGTTCATAATGGTCTTAAATTTAATGATTTTAAAGACTGAGGTTCTTTACAAGAAATTCTAGGCAGTGTGGTAAGATGTGACAGCATCTCATTTGGTAACAATCTAATACACACTGTTGACTCTATCTACCAGGAACGTTCATGTGAGACTGGATAGGCATTTGACAATGTCAATTCATTTGAATCAATTTTGTAAACCGGTCTCGTTTGCCTCGCACAAGACTGAATAGGATTCCTCCATTCTTTCCTAAAAAGTCAACAGAGAGACTTGTACATGCTTACGTAATGTTTCGTCTTGGTTTTTGTCATGATATTATTGTATGGACTACCAAAAGTTGCAAAGAATACAAGACTCTGCGGCTGGATTGGTTTCTCGTGCTTGACTTAATGAGCATGTAAGTCAAATTTCAAGACAGCTGCATCGGCTGCCAGTAGAGCAATGGATTGACTTCAAGAAATTAATCATGGTATTTATGTGTGTGTAGGAACGTTAGGTCATACAATTAATGACAAAATATCGTCCGGCAAGAAATCTTGTTGTTGTTGTTGTTGTTGTTGTTGTTGTTCATTTTCCATCTGTGAAGATGGCTGGATAGCCCATATTCAGCTACACTAAGCTGGTCTTCCATGGGGTCCAGTTGGATGTGGGATGGGACCACTTCACCGGGTTAGACACCCTGCTCTTTGCGATGAATGAATGAAGCGGGATCTTTTACGTGCATGAGGGGACGGTATGTTTACACACAACATTGCTCAGTCCAGACTCGGGTTCGAACCCGGGCCGCGTGATCGTGAGGCAGACGCACTACCGACTGAGCCAACTCACCGCCCTTCAAAGAAAACTGAGATCTTCAATCTCAGTTCATTTTTAAAGACCTACACGGCCACGATATCAACAAATTCTTATGATGCAAGATCCTTCCAAGTGGCAGTCATGGAACAAACTACCCACACATCTCAAGGAGGCCGATACAATTTAACGAAGTGATTTAAGAATCTTTTGTCAATGCATAGACAAGATTTTACGCTGTTCTGTCACTCTTCATCTCGTTTTAATCTCCTCTTCTCTCTACCTCTCAACGGCGTAAATCCGTACTGAGGAGTGGGGGGGGGGGGGGGATGGTCACCATCACCACGATTACAAGCCCATAACCGGACTGGCGCAGCCTTGGGGGGGGGGGGGAGAGAAGCTTGGTGCCCCCCCCCCCTCCCCCCCCCCCCTCACACACTTTACAGGGATCGGATCGGAGGGGGGGGGGGGATGAGAAGCTTGGTGCCCCCCCCCTCCCCCCCCACACACACACTTTACAGGGATCGGATGTCCTACTCTTTTGCATATAAAGTGGGAGGAAAGTGGCAGCAAAAATATTAAGACTTTTTGTTCTTGTTGCTTTTTTTTTTTTTGCTTGTCAGATGACTTTCGGCGGAAAATCAGACCTTATAAAAGTATGAAGACATTTTTTTTTTGTTTTTGAAATATCTGTGAGAGGGAGCGGAGCGATCGAACGGGGGTAGGGTTTTTATGGGGGGGTATCCCTCTCCCACACGAGGAAGATTTAGCATTTTCAGACCTGAAATTCAGCGATTTGGTGAAAATTTTGTTTTATTTTCTGTAAAAAAACAATAAGAAAATGAAATATTCACAATATATTATTGAATAACTAAATCGTGGTATTTCAGCTCTTGCTCCGCCTGTGCGACATCACTGTGAAGGCCTACTGAATAATGGGGCCTATCACCGGCGTAGACAGGATTTGACCTATAAAGGAGGAGCGGTTATGTGAGGGAGGGAAGCAAACGGGGGGGGGTATACTAGTAAATCTTTTTGCATTCAAAATTTTGACATTTTACAGTCCAAAAACTGCCGTTTGTAGCTATATTCTTCGCTTTGGAAATTAAGGGGGGGGGGGCACAGCGGGCGCAACTGCTGTCAATCACTGGCAGCAACATCAGGAGAATGGCCGCTATTTGATACAATGCGAGCGAGCTTGAAAATTTTGACATTTTACAGTCTAAAAGCTGCCGTTTGTAGCTATACTTTTTCGCTTTGGAAATTAAGGGGGGCCGCACCGGGCGCAACTGCTGTCAATCACTGGCAGTAACATCAGGAGAATGGCATAGCGGTTAAATGCGAGCGAGCGGAGCGAGCGAGCTTGAAAATCTTGACATTCTACAGTCCAAAGATTGCCGTTTGTGGCTGTATTTTTTCGCTTTGGAAATTAAGGGGGGCACACCGGGCACAACTGCCGGCAATTACTGGCAGCAACATCAGGAGAATGGCATAACGAATAAATGCGAGCGAGCAAAGCGAGTGAGCTTGAAAATTTTGATATTTTACAGTCCCAAAAACTGTCCTTTGTGGCTGTATTTTTTCGCTTTGGAAATAAAGGGGGGGGGGGGGCGCACCGGGCGAAAACTACTGGCAATTACTGGCAGCAACATCAGGAGAATGGCATAATGATTAAATGCGAGCGAGCGAAGCGAGCGAGCTTTAAATTTTAAAGTCCCAAAACTATTGTTCTAGCTATATTTTTCGCTTTGGAAATTAAGGGGGCGCACCGGGCGCAACTGCTGTCAATCACTGGCAGCAACATCAGGAGAATGGCATAGCGATTAAATGCGAGCGAGCGGAGCGAACGAGCTTGAAAATTGTGATATTTTACAGTCTAAAAACTGCCGTTTGTAGCTATACTTTTTCGCTTTGGAAATTAAGGGGGGCCGCACCGGGCGCAACTGCTGTCGATCACTGGCAGCAACATCAGGAGAATGGCATAGCGGTTAAATGCGAGCGAGCGGAGCGAGCTTGAAAATTTTGACATTTTACAGTCCAAAGACTGCCGTTTGTGGCTGTATTTTTTTCCACTTTGGATATTAAGGGGGGCACATCAGGCACAACTGCCGGCAATTACTGGCAGCAACATCAGGAGAACGGCATAGCGATTAAATGCGAGCGAGCGGAGCGAGCGAGCTTGAAAATTGTGATATTTTACAGTCTAAAAACTGCCGTTTGTAGCTATACTTTTTCGCTTTGGAAATTAAGGGGGGCCGCACCGGGCGCAACTGCTGTCGATCACTGGCAGCAACATCAGGAGAATTGCATAGCGGTTAAATGCGAGCGAGCGGAGCGAGCGAGCTTGAAAATTGTGATATTTTACAGTCTAAAAACTGCCGTTTGTAGCTATACTTTTTCGCTTTGAAAATTAAGGGGGGCCGCACCGGGCGCAACTGCTGTCGATCACTGGCAGCAACATCAGGAGAATGGCACAGCGGTTAAATGCGAGCGAGCGGAGCGAGCGAGCTTGAAAATTTTGACATTTTACAGTCCAAAGACTGCCGTTTGTGGCTGTATTTTTTTTTTCACTTTGGAAATTAAGGGGGGCACACCAGGCACAACTGCCGGCAATTACTGGCAGCAACATCAGGAGAACGGCATAGCGATTAAATGCGAGCGAGCGGAGCGAGCGAGCTTGAAAATTGTGATATTTTACAGTCTAAAAACTGCCGTTTGTAGCTATACTTTTTCGCTTTGGAAATTAAAGGGGGCCGCACCGGGCGCAACTGCTGTCAATCACTGGCAGCAACATCAGGAGAATGGCATAGCGGTTAAATGCGAGCGAGCGGAGCGAGCGAGCTTGAAAATTTTGACATCTTACAGTCCAAAGACTGCCGTTTGTGGCTGTATTTTTTTTTCACTTTGGAAATTAAGGGGGGCACACCAGGCACAACTGCCGGCAATTACTGGCAGCAACATCAGGAGAACGGCATAGCGATTAATTGTGGTATTTTACAGTCTAAAAACTGCCGTTTGTAGCTATACTTTTTCGCTTTGGAAATTAAGGGGGGCCGCACCGGGCGCAACTGCTGTCAATCACTAACAGCAACATCAGGAGAATGGCATAGCGGTTAATGCGAGCGAGCTTGAAAATTTTGACATTTTACAGTCCAAAGACTGCCGTTTGTGGCTGTATTTTTTTCACTTTGGAAATGAAGGGGGGCACACCAGGCACAACTGCCGGCAGTTACTGGCAGCAATATCAGGAGAATGGAATAATGATTAAATTCAATGCGAGCGAGCTTCAAAATTTTCACATTTTACAATCCAAAAACTACCGTCCGTAGCTACATTTTTCGCTTTGGAAATTAAGCGGGCGCACCGGGCGAAAACTACTGGCAATTACTGGCAGCAACATCAGGAGAATGGAATAATGATTAAATGCGAGCGAGCGAAGCGAGCGAGCTTCAAAATTGTGACATTTTACAGTCCAAAAACTGCCGATAGTAGCTATACTTTTCGCTTTGGCACCGGGTGGAACTGCTGTCAGTCACTGGCAGCAACATCAGGAGAATGGCATAGCGGTTAAATGCGAGCGAGCGAGCTTTAAAATTTTGATATTCTACACTCCAAAAACTGCCGTTTATAGCTATATTTTTCGCTTTTGTTTGTCCCATTTTTATCAGATAACCATCCCCCCCCCATCGACGCCTCCGCATGATGAGGGTGCTTTTGTTAAGTGAAAGATCTGCTACACACTCTTTGATAAATCAGGGATATATACGTCAATGTCAAAAGTGTACAAAGTTTATCGAAAGGGATCCTGAATAGCGGAGCTTTTGCATGTTTATGATTGCAATACAACGATCTGGTGCATCATAGTTCTGGGGATATTTGGACAATTTTCCGTTAAGAAAGTTCGAGATTTGTCCTCATCCGCGGGAATTGCTTGGGGGATACATTATTTGTCTGCCTAAACACTTCCAAAGGGGCGGGGCAAATGCCCCTTTGCCCCCCCCCCCCTTCCCCCGAGATAGATTCGACGCCACTGATCTTCCCTGGGTATGCCCATAGATGTATCCTGACTGAGTAATCAGTCACTGTCGTTTCTCAGGAATGATTCAGGAAATGGAGGGGGTTCAATTATGACGATATAGTTTTTGTTATTGTTTGTTTGTTTGTTTTCATACATATTTTGCAGATGGTCCCCAGTTACTCGCGTCATAGCATGTTTACATGTAGGCCTATACTATTTGACGTTGTCAACGTTTGAGCCATACCTTAGTGTATGTCGATGTTACTTTCTTCGCGAGCGAGCGAAGCGAGCGAGCGCTTGAGAAAATTATATATGTATACATTTTCCTACAAAATAGAATACTGTTCAGCTATGTTACCTGTCTGAAGGCCGGCGTACAAACGTCATGCAATATATACCAGTCAAAATTGATACAATCACATTTCTGCTTCCTCCATTTTTTCCCTCAAAATTCAGGGGGGGGGGGGGATGATTGTACAGGCCATCCCCCCCTCCTCCATTTCAGGGGGGGATATATCCCCCCATCCCCCCCCCCCCCCCCCCCGGGATTTACGCCCATGCTACCTCTTTCTTTTTTCTCTCTCTCATGTTCATTTTCCTCTACATCTTTTCCCCTTCTTTCCATGTGCATAAAGACGGCAATCTCTTGTGTGTGTGTGTGTGTGTGTGTGTGTGTGTGTGTGTGTGTGTGTGTGTGTGTGTGTGTGTGTGTGATGTACGCTATACAAATACGGTTTGTTATTATTACAGTCCGACCTCTCCTAACCGGACATGTCGGGACCGGCACTCACCCGGATAAGGGATTCGGCCGGATATGGAAAAGTCAATGTTTCACACACGTACTGCCTACCAAATGGTAGCTACATCATGTAAAGTACATGACTTTGTATCAATTTTGCGTGAACATGTCACGTTCTCGTCAGCTGGTCTGCGTTTAGAATTCTCTGATAATTTGTTCGATGAACAATAGCTTTTACCATGCCCACAGTTTATGAAAAGTTTTCTGTCCGTATTCTTGCGGTGATTTTGAGGAAGTGAATGTCTAAATGCATGTTATTTAGATGAAAATTTGATGTGAATGAAAAGTTTTCTGTCCATATTCTTGTTTTTCGGTGATTTGGGGGTAGTGAATGTCTGAATGCGTGTTATTTAGATGAATATTTGATGTGAATGAAAATTTTTCTGTCCATATTCTTATGGTGATTTGGGTGTGGTGACTGTCTAAATACATGTTATTTAGATGAAAATCTGATATGAATGAATAGTTTCTGTCCATATTCATGCGGTGATTTGGATTGTTAGAATGCATGTTATTTAGATAAAAATTTGAATTGACTGTATTTTACTTATGTTGGGAATAGATTATGTAATTATGTGTGTGTGTGTGTGTGTGTGTGTGTGTGTGTGTGTGAGTGTGTGTGTGTGTGTGTGTGTGTGTGTGTGTGTGTGAGTGTGTCAAACATTGTGTAATGAGCGATGGTCTCCCGGAGCAATTCCAGCTCTCTAGAAGACGATAGAATGTCAAATAAAGATGTATACATTGTATGACTCGATATTGTGTGTCTATTAAGTACATGGATAGAGAAAGAAAAGGTAAGTTCATCCGAAAATGAACAGAATAGTCAGGGGCGTCACCAGCTTTTTTTCAAGGGGGGTGCGTTTTGATACTAAATGTAGCGCGATTTTTTGGACAGACAATTGGAATATGGGAAGCTCTCAATCCCCAGACTTTTAGTGTTTTTTGAGGGAAACCAAGCGGGGAAAGGGCACCGGCGTAGCTAGGATTTCATCTTGGGGGGGGGGGGGGGGGTTAGTATGTGAGGGAGCGAGCAAGGGGGGGGGGAGGAGGGTGTGGAAGTGCCTGTTGTCTCCACTCCTCCCACGGTGAGAACTTTTTGCATTTTGATGTTGTAAATGGTGCAATTTGATGCAGGGTTTTTACGTGTTTTATCGACTTGAAACAGTCCCACTTGCTTGTTTAAGGTAGCAGTACATTTTGATGGAAATTGTTGTTGAACAATGTGCCTATAAATTATATCATTTCAATAAACTTTTTGTATTGATTCTTACACTGATGTCATGAACGAAACGAGCCCGAGCAAGCGGAGCGAGCGAGGGTGGAGGGTGTGGGAGGGGGCCAACCCCCCTCCCACGGTTAGAACTGAAATTGCATTTTGATGTTGTATATGGTGCAATTTGATGCTTGTTTTTGCTTGTTTTATCGACTTGAAACAGTCCCAATTGTTTAAGGTAGAAGTATATTTTGATGTAGATTATTATTGAACAATTTGCCTTTAAAATAGTATCATCTAAATAAACTTCCTGTTTTAATATTTACACTGAATCTTATGAACGCGGCCAAGCAAGAGCGAGCGGAATGAGCGATGGGGAGGATGTGGGAGGGAGTGTCCCCCTCCTACGGTTAGCACTTTTTGCATTTTTATGTTGTAAAGTTTGCAATTTGATGCAGGTTGTTTTGCGTGTTTTATCGACTCGAAACAGTCCCACTTGTTTAAGGTATCAGTACATTTTGAAGTAAATTGTTATTGAACAATTTGCCTATAAATGGTATCATATAAACTTCTAGTATTAATTCTTACACTGATGTCATGAACGCGACCGAGCCCGAGCAAGCGGAGCGAGCAAGGGGGGGGGGGGGGAGAGGTTGTGGTCCCCCCTAAATGGATTATGGAATGACAGTGTGAAATGGCAAATTACTGGCAGCAACATCAGGACAATTGCATAACAATAAATGCGAGCGAGCGGAGCGAGCGAGCTTGAAAATTTAGACATTTTACAGTCAAAAAAATGCCGTTTGTAGCTACATTTTTTCGCTTTGGAATTTAATAGGGGCAGCGGGCGCAACTGCTTGCAATAACTGGCAGCAATATCAGAAGAATGGCATAACGATTACATGCGAGCGAGCGAGCGAGCGAGCTTGAAAATTATACATTTTACAGTCCAAAAACTGCCGTTTGTAGCCACATTTTTTCCGCTTTGGAAAGGGGGGGGGGGGGGGGGCGCACCGGGCACAACTGCTGGCAATTACTGGCAGCAACATCAGGTGAATGGCATAACGATTAAATGCGAGCGAGCGAGGAGAGCGAGCTTGAAAATGTTGACATTTTACAGTCCAAATACTGCCGTTTGTAGCGATATTTTTCGCTTTGGAAATAAAGGAAGGGGGGGGGGGGGCGCACCGGACGCAACTGCCGGCAATTACAGGCAGCAACATCAGGAAAATGGCATAGCGAGTAAATGCTAGCGAGCGAAGAGAGCGAACTTGAAATTTTTGACATTTTACAGTCCAAAAACTGCCGTTTGTAGCTATATTTTTTCGCTTTGGAAATTAAGGGGGGCGCACCGGACGCAACTGCTGTCAAGTTACTGGCAGTAACATCAGGAGAATTGCATAAAGATTAAATGCGAGCGAGCTTGAAAATTTTAACATTTTACAGTCCAAAAACCGCCGTTTGTAACTATATTTTTTTTGCTTTTGAAATTAAGGGGGGCACCGGGCGTAACTGCTGGCAATAACTGGCAGCTGATGGCATAACAATTAAATGCGAGCGAGCGGAGCGAGCGAGCTAGCTTGAAAATATTGACATTTTACAGTAAAAAAACCCTGCCGTTTGTAGCTATAGTTTTTCGCTTTGGAAATAAAGGGGCGGGGCGCACAGGGCGCAACTGCTGGCAATTACGGGCAGCAACTTCAGGAGAATGGCATTACGACTAAATGCGAGCGAGCGGAGCGAGCGAGCTTGAAAATGTTGACATTTTACAGTCCAAAAACTGCCGTTTGTAACTATACTTTTTCGAATTGGAAATTAAGGGGGGGGGGGGGACGCCCGGTGCGCCCCCCTCCGGATCCGCCACTGATAGTCAAGGGTGTCGGTTTATGTTCATGATTGGGGGAGGTATGACCAGCGAGGGGGCGTCGAAGTGACCAAGCGGGGGAAGGATGTCCAAAATCTGCACTTTAGAGCAACTTTGTGAGTGTTCGTTTGTGTGTGTGTATTATATACATATAGAAAAGTTAGGAATTAGCCCTGGTCAAGTCTTTTTATTGGTAATGCAAGACATTTTTATATAGGCTAGTATTAAAGCAACACTGCAAAATCAATGATCTAGCTTTGATACAACGAAGCGTAAGGTACAAAGGTGTACATTCTACATCACATTGCGCAACATTGCACCGACTCTTTTTGCCGTTCGGATGTTCTGAGTACACTGCGCACATCCTGCTTATAATTATGCAGAATGCCAACCAGGAATCACGCTGAATCACAATCTTTTGTCGGCTCCGGGCTTTTTGAACAATGTTTCACACAATATACCTCTTAAATTATGGTTAAAAGAAATCATAGGAAAATATATTATTTCTTGATCACCCTTTCATGTCGATTTCAAAAGCAGTTTACTAACCCTTGAATTACCATTTTGGTAGGTCTTTTTTTTTAACCAGCGGATTGGGGGGGGGGGGTGTTTCACCCCCCCCCCCCCCTCCGTAGTTACGCCACTGCTTTTGGGTGAAATAATTGGACAGATTTCTAACAAAAAAGCAAGAATTTCTTTCCATCGCGGGAATTATGATTATGTGGGGTGGGGCAAATGGTGCGCTTGCCTTCCAATATTTTTATGGGGGCAACATTTTTTATTCTGTCAAAAGCAACAAAATCTTCTCATTTATTAATTATCAATTATTAATTATGGGGTGCAAAATTATAATATGCTTGGTCCTCCAATATTTTAACGGGGGCAACTTTTTTTTTCTGTCAAAAAAAAGGTGAGAAGGAATTCTTCTCGTCTCTGGAATTATGGAGGGGGTGGGCAAAATGATATACTTGCCTCTCCATTTTTTTTTTTTTTCAATGAGGCTAAGGCTCGCACTCGGGCTGGCAATATGGATTGGTCAGAAGTAACGTACATAGACCCTACATACTTGTAAGTAACACACGTACATGCAAACGTGTACGTGCTCCGTACCGTACGGATGTACAGTACGGTCGATAAATAGTAAACACTGTGTAGAATATTAGTAGATATGATTGTATAAGATCAGTGCTGCCAGAGCCAAGGGTGCGAATTGTTTTTACCCACGAATTTGTTGTCCCTGGTGCAAAAAAAAAAAAAAATACTTGTTTAGCGTCCGGCGTTGATGTCGCTCTCAGACTGTTTTTTTTTTTTTTTTTTTTAAGGGGCTGAAGGGGGGTGTGTTCGCACCCAACGCACCCCCCTTGGTGACGCCCATGAAAGTTCGTTATTACGATGATTCTTTTATCCGAAAATGCAAAAAAGTTTGTTGAGTGTCCATTACATGTAAATGAAACACGGTTCGTTGATCCGTAGATGAAAAAATAAATGAATAAATAAAGTAAGTACTAACTATTAACCTTCGGAATTACGAATTATACTTTATTTCATTTTCAGATTAACCAACCTTTAAAATAATGAACCTTATTTTCATTTTCTCTATTCAAAATAACTCATTAGAGTAGTAACTATGCTACCATGTGTTATAAAATGTTTGCTCTATTATTTGTTACGGTTTCGACTAATAGCTAACATTATTATACTTTTTTCTGTCGCTGATTAATACAATGTTGGATCCTCCATTTCCATTCCCATCCTTATTTAATTTGTACTATGCATATGTACACATTAAAAAATATACGACTGTTTTCTTCATTTCGTTACTCATTATCACATGTATTTTATTAATTAACGTTTTGCAATCATTACAAATATATTCTGCTTATACAATGTATATAATTTTCTCTGTTTATTTGATGGAAATGCAAATAAATTTGAACTTTGAACTACATCTGTGTACAATGCTAAGCCATAACAAAGGAAGCTGTAACATAGTTATTATGCTGAAAGATGTGTTTGTGTTCAGTGAATGAAACGCGGGGTTATGCATGTTCACTGTAGTATGTTTGTTTGCTGACTTTTGATTTTTTTTTTTGGCAAAGGAATTTTGGCATTTTTTTTTCTAAAAATGGAGCTCCTTATAATGTGCTTATGTCATATTTTGCTGCAGGCAGTGGGATATTGCATTCAATCCTTTGTTCAGGGCGTCTGCCACGTTTGGTTTGAAGAGGAACTGCACGCTTTAAATGCAGGGCTGCTTGATATTCGTTCATTCCACTTCCGCAGATCCTTATATTTCTCATTTTTTTAACTCAACTCAATCTTAAACTCAATGTCGGTTTTATTGCACATCAAAGGAAAGCATAACAGTTAGTCCGCAGACTAATAGAGCTATGCGTACAGATTATAAGATGTATGATGATTACAGAACATTTACAGTTAAATAAAAAATCAAAATGTAATTTTGACGCCATTTTTTAGCCTACCTGTTTACTACATGGATCACATTCAAGCTGTCTTCTGGATTAACGTCCAGTCTTCTATCAACTGCTGTTCCTTCGCTCCTCCGTGTGAGAAACGTCCTAAGCTTTGCCTCGATTTCTCATTATTCATGTGAAAATTCGTGAAATTTATTCACCGAGAATGATTCCGAGAAAAGAGAGATAACAACCCCTGACAAGTCAATTTCTTCGCTCGTACCGCCCCCTGCCGCCCCTACGTCAGAGAACACTGAAAGCTATGGTGACCCTGATCAAAGATGCCTGATATCAGTAATATTATGTGTCGTTGTGGGGTGTTTGGTGTTTTTGGCTCTCACAGTTATCATCAGTCGGAAAAATGTCCATAACTATCGAGTAAGATACATGTACCAAAGAAATCAATTAATGAATATGTATGCAATATGACAAGCACAACATAAGCATGTTCATATACATAATTTGTATTCTTCAGAATTATCGATAGTTTTATGAAATCAACAACAACAACAAAACTCCTGACTCTCCTATAGAGATATAGGTTATGAATTTCTTGTGTCGTCTTAGTTTTATGTGGTTTGTTCTTGCTTTATTTGTATACCGTATTTCTGCACCACTTGAAAAGGTGTCGCGGCCGGGTGGATAAGAGCGCCCGTCTCTGAATCACATGAGCCGTGGTTTGGGTTCGTGGGTTTCAGCCCGACGAAGCCCGACACGTTTGTCCTTCAGCAAGGCACTTTGTCCATTATGGTTACTCTCCACCCAGGAGTACTAGTATAAATGGATAACAGGTAGAATGAGAATGTTTCATGTAAAATGGCGACTGGCTGGAATACTCACCAGTGAGTGGAGAGTGACTCCTGCCAGTACTGGTTGAAAATAATGCGTCCAATGGCCGGGGTAATAATAGTATGTAAACATATATGGTAAAGCGCATTGAATTCATGACAAATCCTAAATGCACTACAGTGCTGGATCTAGCTTTTTGACCCAATGACAATTCTCTCGCCAAATCGGCTGAAAAGACCCCCCCCCCCCCCAAAAAAAAAAAAGGGGGGGGGGGTCTTCACACTTTTTTTTTTTTTTTGCAGACACTCTTCTCCCTAAATTGGCTGACAAGCAACAACAACAGCAACACAGGATTCACATTCCTGGACATGTATTCTGTCGACAAATCGCCTGACAAACAACGAAAAGATAATTTTGGTGCCATGTTAATGAACTTGGTGATGGAGGCGGGATTCCATTCCAGCCTTTTAAACTCAAGTCATCTAGTCCTCTTTACGTCATTACCTTAGTCACACTAGATAAATGGTTATTTCTATACCCTTGTCTGTTTTATGTTTCATTTATTCAAAGCTACTGTATATACAACACTGAGTATGTTTCGGTGTTACCCGAGAATTCAATTAGTTGAAAGTCTAATGCAACACTTTTCTCATCACCTTCTCTTTTGTATCATGTCTTGTCGGGTTGTTATATGCTCATAACATTTCCAGGTGTAACTGTATTTTTCTGGTTGCTGCAATATTCTATGTTCCAGTTCTCGATCCGGTTTTGTGTTTTGTATTATGGTGTTCATTGTTATTGTTTGTTACTGCTGAAACCTTTTATTGTGCAAAATGTGTATTCTAACGTCATACAGCTAGTTCTCTGATGTAAAGCAGGCTCCTCAATATTTTTCACACCAAACAAAATTCAGTGTTTACTGTTCCATAATTACCTCGCCCTTGGCTTCTTTATGTTCCATGTACAGCTACCGTATTCCTTATACTTAGTCTCAATCAGTTCACTGAAAATCCCCCGTCACAGTTTTCTCAGGCCTTCTCTTTTAGATTGTGTCATGTCGAGAGCACTACACTGCAGCTCTGGTATTTTCAAGTCACCCATGCGACACATCATGCGGCTTTATGTACTACACATTGTTAAGAATTGGTTAAGCAAACTTGCTTTTGCCTTGTATTGTATTTAATAGAAATTTTAAGAGCGATTTCAATTATTGTTACACCACCTTATTATCTATTCCAGATTCTGTCTGACATGAACTGTTAGTTTGTACATGTAATGGCATTCATGATATCGAAACTCTAAATACTTATTGTGTCTGATCATGGTCGCGTTCGTAGTGACCAAGACATCTAATTTTTTCCCAAACAGAACATGAGTTATATTTAAGCGTCAGATGTGACACAAACACACAAAGAAAAAATAGAATTGCTATTAGAGCAAATACATAATGATTATGATATCGTTATCTCTACATTTGAATTACTGTAGGGCAATTCCACAGAAAAGTGGACATGACCATCAAATTTGCAAAATGGTCAAATCTCAATCGTTTCGGTATCAAACTAAAGTTTAAGGACTTAATTTTTCATATCTGACCATCTTGTTGGTAAATCACATAATAATGATAATGATAATAATAATGATAATAGTAATAGTAATAATAATGATGATAATAATAAAATAAGTGCGCCTTACTTTGGCCATGTAGATCAATTCAGATCAGTTCAGTTCGATTTTAGTTCTGCATTTTTTTTTCTCAAGGTAATCATATATGAAAATGACAACACATGTATCTAACATCTGTATTCTGGTTGTGAACTTGCATATGTTCTTGTTAAGTGTGTATGTGTGTTATTTGTTTGTTTGTGTGTTTGTATGTGTGTGCGCGTATCACGTGTGTATGTGTGTGTGTAGATGTGTGCACGTATTTTGTGTGGGGGTCGATATAGTTGGAAAGCCAATGTTCGTTCTTTACAAGATAAATGGTCTACATCGCATGTTTATTAAGTGAAACACGGATACAAATTTAGGGTTTTAAGTGATTTTCGCGTTCAGCTTTCAGCACACACCTTTGAAATTGAAACGTGAAACTGACTTTTTGAACTTCTCATTAATTAGTTGCGCTATGTTCTTATCATCTCCGATGTGAAACTGCAAAATGTGCACTCCTACAGAAAAGGATAAGAATAATGATGAATTATATTGATTAATAACAAAAAGGTTAAAAGACTGCCACACTATGAGATTACCTTCCTGGCAATACAGTATGAACCATGATATTCCTCAACTTAGTGCATGTTGGGTAATATTAAACTGCTTTGAACTTTTTAAAGTTTACCAATTATAATTTTTTTTTTTTGAATGAAACGTCGGATTGTTAAACTCACACGATATTGTTGCCTGAAACTTGGGCACCGCACACTTGCTGAACGCAAAAAAAAAAAAAAAAAAAAACTGTTCACACACACACGCACACACAATATATATCTATATATATGTATACATATGTATATATATATATATATATATATATATATATATATATATATTTGATAATAATTATAATGATAATAACAATAGTGTGAAAGAAGGGGTCCCAACCGTGTACAGAACCGGTGTAGCTCCTTGGATTTTATTCAATGCGAGAAGATGAAGCAGGTATCAGGTATATAACACTTGGGTACTGTATTTTTTTATTTCGTTTTTGTAATGCGTTCGTGTGTGTGTGTGTGTGTGTGTGTGTGTGTGTGTGTGTGTGTGTGTGTGTGTGTGTGTGTGTGTTTGTGTGTGTATGTGATTTGCTGTTTTCCCTACAATGATGTGGTAAAAGTGAACTTTTTTGTCAACCTTGTCTTCGATAACAGACAATACATAAAACACCCAAAACCAGCAGCCCGATGGGCTGGGAGTACGTCTCTTTATAAACCTTTAAGGTTTGTTTGTTTGTTTTTATGTGATTGTAGGGAGAAGAGAATACACTGATTATCATGATGAGCTCAGGTGATTTCCTCTAAATATTTCATTTATATATGAATTATATATATTATGGCATAGAACCTACAGACGATAGACTTGGCACATTTTTAGAGTAATTTTGTTTCGAAAATTCACTGTGGGAAATATCCCTAATCATATAATAGGAATGAAAATATAATTGTGAATCAATTCAGACGAGGAAGATAAGGTGAAAGCTTATATGATGAAGCTGCGTACATCTCAACACAGCACAGCACACAATCTCTTTGTTATGGTTTGTTAAGTTCGATGAATGGGCCAATACATAGAATGTAAACCATCGGAGCAACATTAATAAAGGATTTATCAGATTGAACTGAAATTCCTTAAGCATGCTGTATTAACGCACTCTGTCAGATGCCAACTTTCAAAGATGTATAATCATTCAAAAAGTTCTTTGAGTTGAAAGTGTAGAGTGTACAACGGATTTTCAAGAAATGAAAAGGGGCTTCTTACTTGATCTCACTACTCTACAAAAAAGGCTTGTAGAAACTCGGCTGATAACCCACCTTTTTATGATCCCAAACAGGGATAATGTAGAAGAAGGATAGCTCATGTTTCAAAAATTCTATAAGCATGAATCGACACCTCTTTCTTGTGTTAAGGTAGATAAAGTATAAAAGTGACCGAACAGGCCACTGAAGAAGGATAAATATGAAAAACTCAAGATTGACTTGGTTGACCCGGCTCGGTGCACCTTTTTGAGTCCTCATATAAAATCAAGAGGTGAGACGTTTCGTTGGTTCTGTGATGCGCGGTCACATAACTATGCATACATAAACATTATGTATATCATTTTTCCATTTGAAAATTAATCTACACATATTTTTTTTTAAATAACAGTAACAATAATAACACAACAAAACTGCACATATGCACTTGCACCCTAACTCACCATTGCACTGATGCATTTTGTAGCTACCCTACTCGGTTACACAATTTAATAAATGTATTAAATGATTCATAAAGAAGTACAAGCCATATGCTTTTCCAGAGGCCGCCACCACACTCAAGCTTCAGCTTAAGATGATGGTCTCCTGTATTTTGTATGTGTTACAGGCCGTAGCCCTATTAATTCGATTCAATGATTAATGATTTTCCCACTGTTTTTGTATGATTATAATTCATCTATTGCTTACAATACAATGTATGTCAATATTGGTACATTATATATGACTATATTTATATTAATTTTGTGTTGGATATTATTGGATTAGTGTTGAAAAATTGTTATGTTGTATATACTTTATGAAAAATGCATAAATAAATCAAAATTAATCAAGTATCGCTAGCTAAAGAAATCAGAAAATCTCGCTGACGAAAATATCGTCAGAGCTCAATTAATGTTCCAATAACAGCTCACAGTGTTTGAAGTGTGGGGAAAACCCGCTTCTATAAACGATCAGGGTGAAAGGTCATGAAGAATATACAGGCGTTCCTCTGAAAGCTGCTTGAACCGACCGACCATTTTCTGAGTGCTACGTAATGCATCTCTCTTTCCTTAAACCAACTCTTAATATTTTGACAGGGTCTTAACAGTAAGACCTTATTCAATCTAATTTATGTTGGTACACTCCTACAGGTTGAACAGAGTATAGGTTGTGATTTCATGCCTAAAATATACATCGGAGCGCGATAGAAATCAGCAATATTGAACCCGAAAGTACAGCAAGGTAAGCATACGAAACGACATCCACACTCGTGTGTTCATAATGTATGTTGTGTCTGACGCGTAGTTTTACACATAATGCATGATCACTAAATGGGCAATTCCATGAGATGGGTGTCATGGGGTAAAAAATGAATTATGTTGAAACTCGTCACTTATTTCATTTTGTTCATTATACTTCATGGGCATGTGGAAAAGCCATTTTCCCTATTCATATATACCTCCAGAATGGCAGATATTACACTTTGAAGTTAGCTTACATTTTCATTGAGAATTACATTGAAAATTTACTTGAATGTTTGAGTTGAATCCATTATTATAAAAGAATGGTAAGTAATTGATTTATTGATTTTTATAATGTATTGGGTATTTGTTTCTAGTTGTCTGTAAGAAAAATGTTATCTGCATGCATTCCCATGAAATGGTAGAAAGCATACTGCCGAACTGCATAAAACTAATGTAACGTGAGTAACGAATTGATTTTGATATTCTCTTGCATTTAAAATCTGCCAATACAAATTCTCTTCATACTGCTTCTACCTAATATGAAATATAGTGAAAGAGTTGTGTATATGCAATTGTATCATAATGACCGAGGTACAAAAATTGTAACGTAAGATCTGGAACGTGAGTAACAAGGGTGTAACGTGAGTAATGACACAAAAATCATGAAATACAAACATATATTTCTAAACCATTGACAGGAAATTCTTGTGTGTGACCAAATGGTGACTTGAGTAAACTAAGGGCCGGGGCATAAAGAGAGCATGGTTCTTTAAATGACCTTACATGACCTTGCTTGAAGTGGGTTTTAAAGCCCAAAGACCACATTCTCTATCCAAAGAAAGGCTTGATTGTCAGATTAGACAAACCAGATGTGGCCAATAATCATAGACACTATAAGTTATTTGTTCGGTTCTATGCCTTACATTACATATCATTTCAGATATCAGCTATGCATTCAACTTTAAAACCTTTTAGCCAGCTTGATTTATACATATTTTTAAATGCTTAAAGCTGTAACTGGTACAATTTTGGCGATTGATCTGTGGAACAATCATAAGACAGATGGAATCATCTGGATATAATTTACGTATGATACATAACAGATTAACAAAAATCTGCATTTCTGATATTTTCTCTTTTTTTGCAATGCCGCTTTTTTAGGAATAATAATTTCCTGTCAGCTAGTTAATTACATGTACAAGTGTATATAAGACCTTTACAAAAATTGTTAGTGTTACTGTTCGTTGTAAACATTGTCAACCCCAAATTGACAATTACTGAACAACAATAAGTTTATTCAAAGTGAAAATTCACCAATAGCGGAAGATACAAGAATCAGTTCATGAAGGTTGAGAGGTGGATTACTAGATACATTTGTACATAACAAGGATGCCATCCTCGAGTGAGAGTCTGGAGAGGGACATTATGACTAGTGTGAGGGATCAGGGAGGCATCTCACCTCCCTGATGTATCGTAATGGGAAAGGGTTCCATATGTACCCCCCACTATTATAGACCTACATCAATTAATGAGCTTCCTCTGAAGTCTGCAATACCCTAGGATACGGAAATCAATGTTACCCTAACTCTAATCCTAAACTGAGAAAATTCTAATCCTAATCCCAAAGCCATCTAAACTTAATCATGTTACTTAAACATAACGCATAGCGGTGGTACATACTGTATAATGGAACTCTGGCCTCGTAATGCAGCTATTTGTTTTACTAATACATGTACCCCTTTAGAATATTTACAAGTTACATCGATTCCGATTTTGTTCTATGATTATAGCAACTCGCAGCAGCCTGTTACAGGCTCACCATACAGCTAGTTAATGTGATCCCCTCCACTCAAATGAACCAACATAAATCAGTTTTACTGAGCAAAGGTAGTAAAACATGGTGCACATTACTAATAAACACACATCTGTTAAATTATGCCTCATTTCCTTGTTCGGAAATTCTACCGTCACCCCCATTCCTTTGCACTAACTTTCCCATTTGTAATACCCCCCCCCCCCATATTTGGTAAATACTACTTTCATATTTCTGCTGATACTTGTCTATAATGTTTACCGCTATGTGTTTCTTTTGCTACTCAGACAGATACCATGGCAACGTTTCATCAAATCAGCAGCCAGAATCTGGAGTGTCCTATCTGTCTGACACTGTTCAACCAACCTAAATCACTGACATGTTCACACACTTTCTGCAAAGGATGCCTGGAACGAGTGTCCCAAACTCAGCCAAGCCAACAAACAATAACATGCCCTGTATGCAGGAAAGGAACTCCCGTACCCAGTGGAGATGTGAGTAAGTTACAAACAAACGTACCCCTGAATTCTCTCGTGGACGAAGTGAAAACCAAGAATCCAACATGTACAGTTTGTGAGATGGACGAAAAGCCGCCAGCTGTGTCCTACTGTCAGGACTGTGCGAAAAATATGTGTAAATCGTGTGAAAGTGCCCACTCAGCCTGGAAACCGGTCTCTAACCACGAAGTGGTGACCGTGAGCGAGGTGCTCTCGGGAAAAGTTCCGGTGAGGAGGCGACGGAAATGTAAGACACACCCCAGCGCTGATGAAGACTGTTTCTGTACACATTGCCGGGAGAATATTTGCAGTACGTGTGGGATGCTAGAGCACATGCAAGCAGGTCATCAACTTGAAAGGGCAGCCGTCCATGAGGATAATGTAATGAAAAATATCAAGGAGTTGCAAGAATGGACAAAATCAAAGAAAACAACCATTGAAAGTCATACCGATTGCATAGAGACACAACGCAATGAAATAACAACTATGCTGAGAAAACTCAATGATGACATCGACAAGACGTACGAAGAATACATACAATTATTATCAAACAGAAGAGAGGCCCTGAAATGCCAAGTGCAACGATTGTCTGAAAAATTCGAGAAAGAATTACAAACTATGAAGGAAGAGAGTCGCCAAACAGTCAGTCACATGAACGCTATGGAAGAGCTGGTAACTAACGGTATGAAGGTACCACTAGAGAAAGACTCGTTGTTTGCACATGACACGTTATGTGAGAACTTGATGAGTTTTCTGGAACGAGATGATCCTGACGACCAGTTACCCAGAGCTGTGACACAACGAGCTCAGAATATTTCATTCCATAGATACGTGAAGGTCAATGAACTTTTTCTTGGAAAGCTGGAAGGTTACACGCCCACAGCAGACGTAGAGCTCCCTCGCAAAGACAGCATGAACTGTATGACTCGTGCACTGGGCGGTAAGATGGTGGTGGGATCATGGCAAGGCGGAATCCACCTCTACTCCCCTGATGGCGAGTTACAGCAGACCGTACTAAAAGATGTCAACGTCTTTGAAATTGGATTCCTGGCTGATGGCCGAAGTGTTGTACGTGATGGAAATAACAAGATGTCACTCTATACCCCACAGTGGGAGAAGCTAGACGTCACGTTCGAGACGATGAGTAATGATGACGGAGGGTTTGGAAGTCTCACTGTGGATAGAGATGATAATATCTATGTGAGTTATAGAAAGCCCAAGAAGATCCAGGTTTTTACACCACACGGTGGTAAGGCAGTCAGGGAAGTAATGTGTGATGGATGTATGCCTCAGCAAATATTCTCCTTTCACACCACTGGGAAACTGATACTGAAAGATGTATCAGGTGTCGTCTGCCTTGATGATAATGGGAAGAAGGAGAGTGTCTTGGAGAAGGTGGGTCTGTATCCCTACCCAGCTATTTGTCGAGATGATTCGATCATTGTAGCTTGGGTAAAACACGAGGAGGGTCTTGTAAGTATCGATCGATACACGAGAGTTTTGGAGCAAGTGAACAATATCGTCACTGATTTCAAAATACAACAACCCGAAAGACTTTGGTACTATCTGCAAGAGTTTGAGAGTGGTGAGATAGCTTTCTGCACTCCAGATAGACTCTACATATTTTGATGCGATAAAATGTGAAATGTGATAGGCCTAGATGATTTTTGTCATGCAGTAGAATGTATGTCGAACTAGAAATGTCGTTACATGGCGACTGGAGTGCCTCCGCCATATCGCATGGTTCTCTCATTAAGTCTATATTTCATCTTGACAGTATGTGGAGACAGTTTTACGTGATTGGTAAAAAGATTGAAACGAAGTGTTTGAGAGTTCGTCTCAACCACAAATGTGTTGAGTGTTTACATTCCTTGCAACAGCTTTCATTTTGATGGTTAAGTTGTTACAGCCGAGAGCAAGTACGAGATGAGTGGCATGATGTATGTTGACGATACACAAATTTACATTTGGTAGAGATTTAACAATATTGTAAGGGTAATCAATCTGAAACAATTTGCAATCCCAGGCTTGTATGGCCGACATAAAGAATATTATTGGTCAGTATAGTCTTAGATTCAATGACAAGACTGAGGTTCTTCACAAGTAATTCTAGGCAATGTGGTAGCATTGATAGCATCCAATTAAAGGTGACACTCTGATACAGACTGTTAACTCTACCAGAAACCTTGGTATGAGACTAGATAGGCATTTGACAGTGTCAACTCGTGTGAATTAATTTTGCATACCGGCCTCATTTGCCTTGCACAAAACTGAATTTGATTTCTCCATTCTTTCCTAAAAAGTCGACCGAGAGACTTGTACATGCTCACATAATATCTCGTCTTGATTTTTGTGATGGCATTTTATATTATGGGCTACCGAACAATGAAATCTAAAAGTTGTAAAGAATACAAAACTCTGCGGCTGGATTGCTGACTCGTACTTGACTTAATAAGCATGTATCCAAGTCTATAAGACAGCTGCACTGGCTGCCAGTAACGCAACGGATTGACTTCAAGAAATTAATTATGGTATTTCTGTGTGTGCTGGAACTAGGTCTTACTTATCTACGACAATTAATAACAAAGTATCATCCAGCAAGAAATCTTCACGCTCAGTTCATTTTTTAAAGGGGATGGCTAATTAATGATCAGTGGGAATGCAGTGGGAATGCTGGGGGACGATTGTTCCAATCCTTGTGGGATTTATTTAAGAGTACATTATATATCTATTGTTGTGTGAAAATTATTTGCTTCAGAATGATCTCATATTCAAGTAATGAGCAGTTCAATGTTTCCAGGTTAGCATGCCTGTACAGTGTCGGGGCGATCGTGAACGGACCGTTAAGGATCGCCCTGTCACTGTACAGGCATGCTTACATTTGGGGGGAGTACAAATGACTGATTGCATGTTATTTAGATGAAAATTCGATGTGAATGAAACGTTTTCTGTCCTTATTCTTGTGATTTAGGGGGTAGTGAATGTCTGAATACATGTTATTCAGATGAAAATTTGATGTGAATGCAAAGTTTTCTATCCATATTCATGAGGTGATTTGGGGGGTAGTGAATGTCTGAATACATGTTATTTAGATGAAAATTTGATGTGAATGAAAAGTTTTCTGTCCATATTCTTGTGGTGATTTAGGGGGTAGTGAATGCCTGAATGCATGTTATTTAGAAGAAAATCTGATGTGTATGTATCTTACCTATGTTGGGAATAATTATGTAATCCGTGTAATTTTGAGTAGAAATTTTGTTTGAGATCGAAATTCCCCTCTTCCCCGTAATCATTACGCGAGATTGCGTCCGGATAAATGGAGAGATCCGGATCTTTCCCTATAAAACCATTGTGCAGCAATGCATGTGTTTATAGTTTAATCAAGTGTCTGCATTGAGTAATATTCAAGTGCTTTGGCTCAGTTGGTAGAGCGTCTGCCTCCATTATCCAAAGTAACCGGATTCTAATCCTGAGTCTATCGGAGCAATATGCGTGTAATCATTCTGTCCCTTGTAGTAAGAGGCAAAACACTCAGTTCTGTGTGTGAGAGACTCACAACTCATGCATGATCTAAAAGATCCCGTTTCATCATCCATCACAAATAACAGGGTACATAATTATAAACCCGGTGAAGCGGTGCCGCCTCACACCCACCTGGACCCCAGTGCACCTCTAGTGCAGCTGTATATGGGCTATCCAGCAATCTTCTCAGATGGAAAACAAACAAACAAACAAACAAACAAACAAACAAAAATGTATGGAGAAATAATGTAATTTCAGCATTAAATAGCAGTAGAATAGTAGAATATTATCATTTTCATCTCACCTATATGCTACAGGGGCTTATGAAGGAAACATAAACACATGAATACCAGCATATTGCAACCAGAAAAAAAGACTTCCGTCTTATTCTTCCTTTTAGTCAAGTTTTTACTTTTCTGTGAGGCCATCAGCGGTAAGTGCTCATAAAAAGTTACATGTTGGCTAACATGCAAACTTCTATTCCGTTATGTACAAAAAAAAAAAAAAATCCAGCTGTTTCTATATTATGGTGCGTTGTATTTGCTTGTGGTACCGTCTTTATACAAGTGTGACAGTGTATTTCTCAAACGGTTGACTAAAGCAATACTTCTGCAAAGGATTATTCTTCAAATCATTTCAATAGCTGAAAGTGTTACGGCATATTAATAATTAAGGAGATATCCTTCATTTCTTTTTTATGTTATCAGTGATGTTGTAATCATAAATCCACACTTTTCCTGGATTATGAAATGGTATAATGCTCCTATATGCTTTACAAAGTTATTCATCTGTGCTCAAACTCTTACAACTTTGTGTGAATACACGTGTCATTCCAGGGCATGTGTATTTGTTTGAATATAGATGCAGAAATAAAATTGAATCCAATCAAGTTAACATTCCTTTAATATCTTTTTTTACTTCATTATTCTTTATTATTCTTTGTATTGTTGTTGTTGTTTTGGATTTTTGTGCGTGTTGTTTTTGCTCTTATGGCAATTCTTATTTTGCTTAAATCTCTGATTATTGGATCACAAATTCTTTTAAACATTGAAATGTCCATGCAATGATTTCTTGAATTAAGTGAGAAATCTATTTGCAAGTATCGCCGTGGTGAAAATAGTTTTAACATCATTATGCTGTTGCTATAAAATCTTTCATGTATAGAGTTGTTGTTGGGTTTCTTTTTTTTTTTATTTGGTGGTCCGAAATTTACTAGTATACCGGAGGCCCGCTTTATTAAAAGATGAAATCGATTGTAAATTCCCTTACCGCACAGGCTGCCATAGACTTATGATAGAAATCAACTATATAATCAATTATAACTCTTCATAAAATGAGCCCGGGATGTGTATATAGTTGCTGGTTTTTTTTTTCATTGTGTTTCTCTGTAAATACTCGGTATAAAGAAAAAATAAACCAGGTGGGTTTATTTAGGACGTAATGCCTCTCATGTATTATATAGTCCATCCTTCGTCGATGTTGATGAATGATAGGTAAAAATACAAGAGGTAGTACTGGTATCCTATTGTAACACGTAGGTACTACAGTATATATATATATATATATATATATATATATATATATATGTTTATATGTACATGTGATAAATAATTAAGTAAATATTATATATGAGATTAAAACCTAAAATGGCATTAAAACGCTTTATCCTGGCGTTAAATAATTAAGTAAATATTATATATATATATATATATATATATATATATATATATACGAGGGGCGACTGAAAAGTTTTGAGCCTTCAAGAGATGGTAAGAGGCAGAAATACTTTATTGCTCTATTTTTTGCTTCCTCTCATCTTTGGCTCTTCGTGGAGGGAACCAGTCCATGGATGCGTCGTTGCTACGCAAAACGCGCACATACACACTGCGCGGTTACCATGCACTGTGGCAGCAACTACCAGTCTAGACGCATTCCATCACAAGCAGGTTAGTTTTGAAATCCGTCCGACCAGGAGCAGACGTATACCCTTGGGTGTATGTTTTGCTTCAGAAACGGATTTTTAATCTAACATCACATCGCATCCTGGTCGCTGATGAAGAATGCGATGACTAACCTGTTTGGTGTCTTGTTTCTAAAACATGCGCTTAATTTCCTCGCCAGGATAAAGCGTTTTAATGCCATTTTAGGTTTTAATCTCATATATATATATATATATATATATATATATTATATATATATATATATATATATATATATATATATATATAAGTAACAAAGCTGCAACAAAGTTCATGCTGTATTCACCAACGGTTTATTTCTTCACACAAATTTTCGAGCGTCTCGCCGCCCTTTCTCAAGTGTCAACACTTGAGAAAGGGCGGCGAGACGCTCGAAAATTTGTGTGAAGAAATAAACCGTTGGTGAATACAGCATGAACTTTGTTGCAGCTTTGTTACTTATCTTTTTATCTTGCCAACACGTGGACTACCTTATCAACATATATGTATATATATATATATATATATATATATATATATATATATATTGTAGGCCTAATGCGTTCGTGAACGTGTGTGAGTGTGTATGAATGACTGTTTTCAATACAATGATTGGGTAAAAGTGAATCTTTTTGACATCCTCTGTCTTTGACCACATACAATACATAAAACTGATTATTTAACTCAAACCAGCAGTCTGATCGGCTGGAAATAGGTCTTTTTATGTTGTATGTCTGATTGTAGGGAGAAGATAATATACCGATGTGATGAGCTCAGGTCATTTCCTCTAAATAATTATTTCCTTTAGGACAATTCTGTATGTAGGCCTATATCATAACTTACAAGTTAATGGCGATCGACTCGGCACATATTTGCTGTAATTTTGTTTCAAAAATTCACTCTGGGAAATATCCCAAATCACGTGATAAGAATAAAAATATGGGCCTAATTGTTAAGTAATTCACACGAGGAGGACGAGAAAGCTTACTATGAAACCAAGTTACATCTCAACACAGCACACAATCTTTACTCTTTGTTATGGTTTGATAAGTCTTAGTTAACTAAAGAAATCAGAAAATCACGAAATTATTCGTCTCAGCTCAATTAATGTCCCATAAACAGCTCACTGTATACTATGTAAAATTTCATTATGCGCTGTGTGATTTCGGATATAGACAGTGCTGGCGGTGTGGGGAAAACCCGCTCCTATCACTGTCTTTATATAAGAGGTCAGAATGAAAAGGTCATGAAGAATGCAGACATTCTACTGAAAGCCGCTTGAATCGACCGACCATGTTCTGAGTGATACGTAATACATATCTCTGTCATTAAACTATCTCTTAATATCTTAATACTGTTTTGACAGTAAGACCACAGTCGATCTAATTTATGTTCGTACCTTCCAAAGGATTAAACAGACAACAGAATGTGAGAATGAAAAAATGTACTTTGGAGTCCGATAGAAATCAGCAATATTGAACCCGGAAGTACAGCATACTTGGTAAGCATATGAAACTGTATATGTATTCACATTCGTGTGTTCCTAAATGTTGTACCTGACACGTAGTTGTACAGAAAATGAATGATCACTAGATAATACTTATGATTATTCCTTCTTTGTTTAACATTTCTATTACAATGTTGCTGGTTTTGTCTTACATTTTTAACCCCAGTAGCTATGTATATATTTGTAATTCTTTGCCGAACAGAAAATCTGGCATAACCCATTTACAGTAATGCTGTTTGAATAAAGATATTAATCATTAATCGTCAGAGATAGTTGGGAGATCATAAAATTATGTGTAAAACTTATCATAGGTAAAACCTCTTTAGGACTTGCCTTGTTACTGTATTAAGAGTGGCCTGCACAATCACTTTCTGTTCCTAGCTTTATACAAGAGAGTGGTATCAAATGTCTTTTGCAGAACTTCTGGAACTTGATCAAGGTGTCTGCATGCCAGATAAAAGACAAAATTACTCACAGAGTGAGTCACGAGACCGACACCCACGAGTTATACAGCCCATTAGTCATACAGCTCACAAGTTATACAACCCATGAGTTATACAGCTCACGAGTCATACAGCCCATTAGTTCGACACGTAAGCTAACAAGGCCCACGAGACCGACACATTAAGCCCCGGGTTTTATCTGTGGAACTCGTGGGCAGTTTTTACCTATACAGTGTCGAACTCATTGGCTTTATTTGCCTGGTGTCAAACTCATGTGCTGTATGACTTGTGAGCTGTATGACTCATGGTCACGTTTTGAATGTCGAACTCGTGGGCTGTATGGCTCGTGGGTGTCGGTCTAGTGGGATGACCCCGTTTCTTGTACTCTGAAGGTCATTGGTCCATTAAATAATACTTCTCTTCCCTTGCGTCAAATTTATTTGGGCGCATCTTAGTCCCTCCAAACTTGTTAACATGACAACAAAATGTCAGGAACAAGTAGCAAAGCTGGCATTAAATTGTACAGGTACACAACATAGAGTCACAGCAAGATAGTGTATTTTGATATGCTTGCAGTTGGCAAAATGTTGATCGAGTTTTATTTTATGACGATGTTGGTCTCCTCTCCCTTTGTTCTCTTTTTTTTTTTTGGGGGGGGGAAGAACACGCGTTACTTTAAGTACTCCTTATATCCAATGGTGTGATTGTTTTACTCCTCAAAGAATTACTTGTGGAGAATTAATGACCTGAGAACAAAAAACTGCCCTCTTCTTCAGAAAGAGAAGCAAGGAGGGACGTTGGAAGAAAGAGCCGAACAGCTAGATGTTCTGCCCCTAAGTGTATTCTTTTTCTTGTTTGTGTGTTGTTCTTTTTTCGGGGGGGGGGGGGGGGGCTCTCACCAAAATTAAGATAAATATTTTAATCAACAATGCAAGGATGGTACCCAGAGCATTCCTTTTCAGTTCTGACAAGATGAAACTCAATGTTCGTATAAAAATTGGGAATTTGGCTGGAAAAGGTTAAAGGAATCCACTCATAGCAATTCAAATCTTCCCCAAAGTCTGAAAGATAATTTCTCTGGGCGCTAGATTCATTGCATGTCAACATAAACCTAAATGGACATCGAATCCACAGTGACTGTACATCACAACTGGCTGCCATCAGGCAAACAATATGGTTGAGGGTCCTTCCACTTTACTCATTTACTTTATTCAGCACTTCCTTTCAATATTGTTGACAGAAATATAACATTCCTATGTGCCTAACTCTGCTCTTGACGTAATATGAGGTAAATGAATAAAGTTTTCAAAGGACTTCCAAGACAAACGAAAATCTTATCTTCACACAAATCAAAACTGTCTCTCAAGAATACATAGATATATCGTATGAATTGAAGGAAATCCTGTTACATTACTCACATGCAACAAGCCAAATTAATTCGTGTTTCTAGATAAGTTTCTCACATTTCGCTCAGATTTTCATTGATTTTTTTGTTTACATAACAACTTCTATTTACGATATCGCTGGAGGATATCTTCCTTCTATCAACATGCTGTAGAAGTTCACGATTAATGATTTTGCTACAACATGTATTTCCCATAGGCGCTTGCCCGAGTATACATGGGACTCGTCCTCAACGGGTTAAAGGTGTCATCCCTCTATTATCTGCTCGAATAGCCCCATCATTTGGTGAATACATCGTATGCAATTCTTTGTTTTACTAGTACCCCTTTAGAGTATTTACAAGTAAAATCTGATTTTATTCTAGCAACTCGCTACTAGCAGCATCCTGTGACAGGATCACTCGACAGCTTATGATCTCCTCCACCATAAATCAGTTTTATTGAGCATACTTAGTAAAACATGGTACACATTACTAGTCAACAAACATCCGTTAAATTGTGCCTCATTTCTTTGTTCGATTTAAAAATGCCAATTCTAACGTCATGCTTTGTATGAACTTCCCCATTTCTCATATTGGGTAAATGCTAATTTCATATTTCTGCTGATACTTGCATATGTGTTTACCGCTATATGTTTCTTTTGCTACTCAGACGGAAAGATACCATGGCAACGTTTCATCAAATCAGCAGCCAGAATCTGGAGTGTCCTATCTGTCTGACACTGTTCAACCAACCTAAATTACTGACATGTTCACACACTTTCTGCAAAGGATGCCTGGAACGAGTCTCCCAAACTCAGCCAAGCCAAGAAACCATAACATGCCCTGTATGCAGGAAAGGAACTCCCGTACCCAGTGGAGATGTGAGTAAGTTACAAACAAACGTACCCCTGAATTCTCTCGTGGACGAAGTGAAAACCAAGAATCCAACATGTACAGTTTGTGAGATGGACGAAAAGCCACCAGCTGTGTCCTACTGTCAGGACTGTGCGAAAAATATGTGTAAATCGTGTGAGAGAGTCCACTTTGCCTGGAAACCGTTCTCTAACCACAAAGTGGTGCCCGTGAGCGAGGTCCTCTCGGGAAAAGTTCCGCTTAGGAGGCGACTGAAATGTAAGAAACATCCCAGTGCCGATGAAGACTGTTACTGTATACATTGCCGGGAGAATATTTGCAGTACGTGTGGGATGCTAGAGCACATGCAAGCAGGCCACCAGCTCGAAAGGGCAGCCGTCCATGAGGAGAATGTAATGAAAAATATCAAGGAGTTACAAGAATGGGCAAAATTAAAGAAAACAACCATTGAAAATCATATCGATTGCATAGAGACACAACGCAATGAAATAACAACTATGCTGAGAAAGCTCAATGATGACATCGACAAGACGTACGAGGAATACATACAGCTGTTGTCAGACAGAAGAGAGGCGTTGAAATGCCAAGTGCAACGTTTGTCTGAAAACTTCGAGAAGGAATTACAAAATATGAAGGAAGAGAGTCGCCAAACGGTCAGTCACATGAACGCTATGAAAGAGCTGGTAACAAACGGTATGAAGGTACCACTAGAGAAAGACGCATTGTTTGCACACGACACGCTGTGCGAGAACTTGAAGAGCTTTCTGGGACGAGGTGATCCTGACGACCAACTACCAAGAAGTGTGACAGAACGGGCTAAGAAGATTTCATTCCGTAGTTATGCGAAGGTCAATGAACTTTGTCTTGGAGAGTTGGAAGGTTGCACGTGGAATGTCAAAGCAGACGTAGAGCTACCTATCAAAGACGGCATGAACTGTATGACTAGTGCACCAGACGGTAAGATGGCGGTGGGATCGTATAAAGACGGAATCCATCTCTACTCCCCTGATGGCGAGTTACAGCAAACCGTGCAGAAGGATGTCGGTGTAAGTAAGATTGGATTCCTGGCTGATGGTCGAAGTGTTGTACGTGATGGAAACAAGATGTCACTGTACACCCCACAGTGGGAGAAGCTCGACGTCACGTTTGAGACGATGAGTTTGAATGAAGGAGGGTGGTCGGGTGGTCTCACAGTGGATAAAGGTGATAATATCTACGTGGGTTACACGAAGTTAAGAAAAATCCAAGTATTTACTCAACAGGGTGGTGAGGCAATTAAGGAAATGATGTGTGATGGATATTCACCTTGGCAATTGTATTCTTTTCACACCTTGGGGAAACTGATACTGGAAGATGTAAATGTATCAGCTATTGTTTGCCTTGATGGAAAGGGGAAGAAGGAAAATGTCTTGAAGAAGGAGGGTATGTTAGCCTTACCAGCTGTTTGTCGAGATGATTCGGTCATTGTAGCCTGGGTGAAGCACGAAGAAGGTCTCGTCAGTATCGATCGATACGCGAGAGATTTGAAGCACGTGCACAACATCGTCACTGATTTCAAAATACAAAAACCGGAAAGACATTGGTACTATCTACAAGAGTTTGAAAGTGGTGAGATAGCTTTCTGCACTCCAGATAGACTCTACATATTTGATGCGATATAATGTGAAATGTAATAGGCCTGTAGATTTTGTCATACAGTAGCATGTATGTTGAACTAGAAATGTCGCTACACGGCGACTGGAGTGCCTCCGCCATATACAGCATGGTTCTCTTATTAGGTCTATATTATCTTGACAATGTGAGACGACAATTACAAATGATTGGTAAAAATTGAAATGACCTGTTTGAAAGTTTGGCACAACGACAAACGCAGGCCCGTAGCCAGGATTTTTCAAAGGGGGTGCGGTCACTAAAAAAACGGACCTTCGGTACCAATACCAATGATGACACACACACACACACACACACACACACACACACACACAATTATATATATATATATATATATATATATATATATATATTCTTTGGACGACCGAACTACAAAAGTTGTATAAGAATTTGCGCGCGAAGCGCGCCGCAAATTGTGAATTTGACTGTTTTAATGACGTTTTAAAGTTTCGAGGAAATTTGTATTTTTGTCTGTTGCATGCAATCGCGTTACGGTATTTCATCTAGGAAATAGTAAAAACTCATTTTGCCAGGAAGTTGCAAAGTTTAATTGTGTTCGAGACTCTGCGCGCGTAGCGCGCCGCAAAATTGAGAATAGTGATTTTCCTGGTGTTGTTTTAACTTTTATTTTTTCTATTGTATACCCGCGTTAGCAGGCCTGAAGCCAGGATTTTTAAAGGAAGGGGGGATTGCGTTAATTAACAAAACGGTCCTTTGACACTGTCCCGGGAGGGGTAGCGACAATTAAAAGGTGGACACCATGCTCATACATGGACTTTCAAAATGGCCCCTAAACGAGTAATGATCATATGATTTTTTCGGGCCTTAAAAACAAGTATTCCTTAAATGTTTCCTGCACCCTAAAGAAGTACTTCATCATGATTGAACAATATACCATTTTCCCAAATTTCGGCCTTTTTGATACCCTTTGATTATATACGCTCGTACATCACACTTTCCATCTAATCCGTGAGAAAAAACGACCCCTATTACGCGTTTTCTTTAGCGAGTATATATGGTCACGGTGTCCACCTTTCAGTTGGAGTTTTCCATCCCATTGGATGCTGTTTGGAAGATGAAACATTCACTTTACTATACAGTATATCAGCCGTTGGTATGCGAGTTTGTCAAAAACGAAAATAAATAAGAAAATTTTTAAAACAAAATGAATTGTAAATGTGAACCATTTATATTTTGCCTCCTTGTGGTAGGATATTTCCAGCATTTCCGAACTTTCAAATAATCATTTTAGATTTAATAATATTATTAAAGGTACTATATCTTTGTGAGACGTAGATATAAAATGTCTCAGGTTTTCGATTATAGTAATTTCGAGGAAATTTCTTTGATTTTTATCATATATGTAAACTTGAGGCTATTAGATTTTCATCCACTTACCTCTGTTCCTGTGAAAAATGCAAGTGTCAACCTCAATGTCATCCACGAATCGCACGTACTCGGGCGGCCAGTGGAAAAAAAAAAAACACCGGTCACACGCGCCAAGGGCCATGGCATGCAGTGCCAATATAATAATAGCTCGCACAAATTGATACATAACATTTGTGTTTGTGTGCATGGGGACGATCCGATGGTTCATACAACAAAAGGGTTTCGTACAATTCTTTTTAACATTGTTAAACGTACTCTTCCACATTTACGTAGCATATAATGTGTCTTTATATTTATTTGGATTGTTATCTTGAGAATTGCTAAAAACCGTTATTATGAAAAAGTGGACCTTTCAGAATTTGGGGGGGTGCGTACGCACCCGACGCACCCCCCCCCCCCCCCCCCCTGGCTACGGGCCTGAAACGTGTTTTAGTGTTTACATTCCTTGAACCAGCTTTCATTTTGATGGTTAACATGTTACAGCCGAAAGCAAGTACGAGTTGATTGGCATGAAATATGCTGACAATACACAAGTTTAAATTTGGTAGAGAAGGGTAATCAGTCCGAAGCAATATTGCAACCCCAGCATTTTATGGCCGACATAAAAATTGGTCAGTTCATAATGGTCTTAAATTTGATAAGACTGAGATTCTGCACCTCACAAGTAGTTCTATAGGCAGTGTGGTAGTATTGATAGCATTTAATTAAAAGTAACACTGATATAGACTGTTGACTCTACCAGGAACTTTGGTGTGAGACTGGATAGGCATTTGACAATGTCAACTCATGTGAATCAAATTTGCAAAACGGCCTCATTTGCCTCGCACAACACTGAATTTGATTCGTCCATTCTTTTTTTAAAAGTCAACAGAGAGACTTGTACATGCTCACATGATGTCTCTCTTGAGTTTTTGTAGTGGTATTTTGTATTGTTTACAGAACAATGAAATCTAAAAATTGCAAAGAATACAAAACTCTGCAGCTATAGATTGGTTGCTCGTGCTTGACTCAATGAGCATATAAGTCCCTGGAAGGAACACAGTTTCCCACCGTGTATTCACGGTGTGGTCACATAGTCGACTATGTGAAAACGCTCGGATTTAACAGTGTGGAGATGATTTCACACTGTGGTTTGGTTTGGTTTTCACAGAGTGTTCACATGGCAATGTTCTGTGTCACACTGTGAATTGATGATTCACATTGATGATTCACAATGTGTTCACACTATTAAATCGCTCGAATTTAACAGTGTGTAGAGATTCTACACTGTGTATCTCACACACGTGTTCTTTCCAGCAGGGTTAAGACATCTGCATTGGCTGCCAGTAAAACAACGGATTGACTTCCGTGTATTTATGTATGTGCAAGAACTAGGTCCTACTTATTTACAACAGTGAAAGAGGAAATCCAACCCCAAAACAGACTTCTAAGGATAGAGAAAAAATATACCCGACAGAACGATACAAAAATGAAAAACAAAATCGGATGAGAAATAAGGTGAAAAATGCGATTTGAAATTTCATATTTTTGTTTGGAAATCCTGACTGGACCAATCCTTATGAATATTCAAATTAGCAACTGACGATGTCATGCTCTCATAATTTCTTATTCACTTTATATACAGAAATTACCAAAATCTCATATATCAGCTATATAAATATAAAACTTGTCTTAAGACTACCCAAAAATTACACACGTGTAGAACAAATGTTAACTCTGATATATCTTTGTATTTGACCTTGCATTTACTTGCATTAGCTAAAAGTATAAAATTTCCGAATTTCATATATAACATAGCCTACTGTACATAAAAAACTTTGAGGGTATGACATCATATTTGAGTATTCAAAAGGACTGTTAAAGAAATATTTAAAATCAATTTCATAAATTGATTGACAATGTTTATGAGCCACGAATCATGGATTTTGTTGGTGTTATCGGTTTTTACTGTATTCTGGCTGTGTTACTGACGTTTAACTATGCCGTGATGAGCTATAGAGTACAATATTGAAAGAGGTGACACATGACTCAAAATTTTAGCCGTTCAGGAGATTGGACTATGAGCTTGAAGAACGTCCCCTCTCTGACGATTGATGCGTGAGCTTTGTAAGTCTCCAACTTGAATTGCTTGTGCATGCATTTCGCGGACTCTTTCCATTTCGCTTTGAGGTGATGCATGTCTGATATTGTGGTGTACCAAATACATGATTGTATAGAATGATAGAGAAGGAGTATACGTGTATCATAACCAACACTAAGAGAATTGAAGTTATCTTAAATGCCTCGACAATTATTGTCTCGACAATTATTTGTAGCATAGTATCAAAAATTTCTTTGATTGATGTCGTATCAGGATTATTGTTAAAATCAAATCGGCTTAGTAGGATTGTAAGACCAATTTCAACCGTTAATTGAGTAGTCCTAGTTAAGAGAAACAAAATATGGAAATGATTTCACATGTTTATGTTTAAAAATGTTTCGATCATGTTATCACACTAGTATATTACACAGGATTTTGTATTATTCTTTAATTTACAGTAGCTAAGGTATTGTTGATAGTAGAAATCGTTCTTTTCGTTCATTCCCATAATTGGCATCACTGTACAGTCGTACATGTATGCTTACAGTACGATGATAAGATGAGTACACTATAGTCAAGCAAACCGAGAACTTGCACTGTGTGCCAATACTTCGATTGAGAATCACTGGTGGCATGGTTTATATTTACAGTGTAGCTACATTCCTGAATAATATTGTTTATTCTTGCGTTATGCTGGAAATGTGAATGTTTGATCATTATAATCAAACCCATCTCATGCATCGTAACAATTGAAATCTGTTCATCTATCTACCAAGTTAAATTTCTTTATTTGCCGTCTTCTTCTTTGCACTCTCTCTCTCTCTCTCTCTCTCCTCTCCCCTTGTGCAAGAACTGATTCAGTCGACGGTTCAGCCTTTCACTCGGTGCACCTTTAATTATTATATTTGGTATGTGTACCCAAATAGTATGAGTTTGTCCATGATACTATTTTGCTCTTCTGCACAGTTTGTATGTTTCTTGCTATAATATATATACTGTATGCTTGTACAGCTATTGTAATCTTCTGACAAGTGTCTACTTTCTTATGTTTGCCTTTATGTGGCAGAAATTCATTAGATCACTAATACCTTTCAAGAACTTCGTTTTCATGTCACAAAGTTTTATTATGTCTGTTTTTATGTGTGTTCGTGTGTGTTTGTGTGTGTGTGGGGGGGGGGGGGGTGGTGCGTCATGACAATTCTGAGTATGAAAGAAAAAGTAAACGAAATATTTGTTAGACCAAGATCCACAGCCTTTCTTATAGTAAACACAGAGAATTTTAATTTAAGTTATGACATGGTGTGATTTACACTAAAGATCAACTTTTTAAATTTGGTTTTGAAGCAAAAAGTTAGTGTTCTTTTTGCGATCAAGAAAATCATAGAAACTTATGCACATCTATTTCCGCAATTTTGGATAGTAAAAGATATATGGAGAGTAATGATATCACATGCACTATGATCTTGTTGGCATACATGATATGCATAGGACAGACATATTTGTTGGGCTATCAGCTTGCTCAATGAAAATCAAGTTTGTTAATTATTTTATTATTTTGCTGAAATATAGGCATATTATTTTCATGTCAAGAAGTATAGGCATTCTACCACCTTTCAACGTAATTCAGAAGAGAATAAGGGGAAAAATTAAAGAGGAAAAGAAATCGGTAATCAGGAGAGGAAAATTAGCTGTGCATTTAATGAAGTGGATAATTTGTATTAATTACTTAGTAATAGTATATTTGAATAAATTAGCAAGTGATATTTATTCGTTTGATTTTTAGAGTGCGGCTGGGGTATGTAAAGAGGTAGATTGGTCTTATAAGGTTCAAACTTCTGTACTTTCTTTTCTGTGGGGCTTACTGTTAACACCTACTATTCTTTTTTTTTTTCTCTCTCTTTCTCTTTCTGCTTTTTCCCTTATACGGTTTATATATGTGTATGAGATGATTTATAACATAATAGGATATGATTACATTGTGGAATTTAATTGCTTAAAAATGCTTTATTGAAGTGCAGAGATTGAGATGTGGGCGGGGACCCTAGTACTGCATGGGGGGGGGGGATGGGTGAGATGGCAGGTAGGGAGGGTTTTTTTTTTTTGCAGCTATGTGTAAGTTTATGTGTTTAATGTAAGCTGTAATATGTATTTCGGGTCACGCACAAATTTTGATTTTTTTTTTATTAAAGTTGATCAAACATTGCTGATTGTATATTGTATATTGCGTTTATACATTCAAGATGAATGTTTTTGTTATGTGAAATTATAGAAATCAAATAAAGATTACTGACAAAGAAAAGTCTGTGTGTGTGGATTGTATGCATGTTTCTTTCTTTCTTTCTTTCTTTCTTTCTTTCTTTCTTTCTTTCTTTCTTTCTTTCTTGGGGTGGGGGAGGTTGGAGAGCATATGAGCAATGTGCCAGCGCTTTAGTTTGTTTGTTTGTTTGTTTGTTTGTTTATTCGTTTGTTTGTTATTGTGTTAACATGGTTAGAATTGTTATCAACACAAATAAACCAACGTGATGTCGGTTGCCTCAACAGTGTACTAGTAGCTGTAGGAAACAATGATATGCCCCTTCTCGTGTCTTCAAAATTATCTTTGACATATGCATCATCTTGAAGCAAAGGTTTGTTTGTTTTCATACATACATGAAGATTTGCTCACCTTTCCTAACATTGTAAAGTTAGGTGCACTGCTTATGACACGGACTTGGCAATATACAGCGCGTGTATCTAGGCACTATACATGACCATACCAGAGAACGCCATTATAATGATATAATCTCACTATTTCTTCTGAAGTTTAATTCAATTCATTTAAATTCAATTGAGCTTTTCTGATTTCCATCCAACAGAAAAGTAATACAAATACAAAGTAAACATGAATAAATCATAACGTTAACAATTTGTAAGCAATGCAGCTCATTAAGTTTTCATACAGTATGTACAATGCGTATGTACGAATAAGTAAGCAATACCTTGCAGCAATTTAACAAAAGGGTAAATAAATCGATGAAAAAGAGAGATCTACAGAAAAACAGAGCTTCTAAAGCTTAGATCTCTCGAAAACAAAATGCGAAAATCATGTTACATACCTAGCCAGATTTATCTATTTACAGTTAGAGCATTTTACAGCGAATGTATATGTTGCAGTTATTTAAGGAAATCATACATATAATACATGCACTTATTTTAAAGTATAAGTATCCGTAAGGAACATATAATCTTAAAATGAAATGGATGTCGCGGCACTGACACTTGTCATTGAGCCGTGTGTGCAAGAATAATGTATACCGATAGTGACAAAAAAAAGCTGTTCTAACTTTGCACTGAATTTTGTCAATTCAAATAGAATAATTAAAATGATTTATAATGATATTAATCATGAAGACAATGATAATCTCTACGATGATAATAATACGTATGATAACAATAGAACTACATAATGGCGATGATTATGATGATATTGATAATGATGATAATAATAATAATTAATTAATGACTAATAGTAGACATTTTAGAGCGCCTTTTCCACAGGATACAAAGCCCTATGAGATGTCATCCCCGGTCGCCATAGGAGATAAAATATATGTATCTATACAAATTACCAGGCAGCGACAGTACAAGTCCAGTGCACACTAATGATGATAATAATAATAATAACCATATTAAGAAGAAGAAGAAGAAGAAGAAGAAGAAATAAAAGAAAAGAAGCAGAAGAAGTATATATGCCAAATTTTAATGTGACATCGGACCGATGTGTTGGCTCAGTGAGTAGAGCGGCTGCCCTCACAATCGGGAGGTAGAAAGGATGACATAATCATGCAAAGATAGGTGACTATGCTTCGTGACTATTCGGTATAATTACAATAACTTGCCACCAGAATCAACCCCCATATCCGCCCCCCCCCCCACACACACACACAGACACCCAAACCCCTCAGTTGTTCTTGCTCAATGACACACGGTACAAAGTGCGTCACACTATACACGCGTCTCTCCAAATTTCCGTCCCAATGTCCAAAGTCTGTTTAAACGCTGATCCCTATTATAACCTCGCGCACTATCGCATCGCAAAACACTTTTAATCATATTGTACGTGACGTTATGGCTGCAGTTAACCGAGTAAGGAATATAAAGCGACTGTTGAATTGCGCTACGGCATGTCACGGGAAAGCTGAAGACCGAATGTTGTCGCCGAATTTCCCTGCACATCAGAAGCAATCAGAACGTTCGCTGGCTCCAGTTTCGTCCAAGTTCGAGCAAGTAGCCTTATCTCACGTAATGTCCTCGCCGGGAAAAATCGCAGCCGACAGCCCTGCTGTAACTTTAACAGTGGAACCTACCACTGCCCTGATCGACGAACAGGTCAAGATGCAAGTTCGAGGTCTCAATCCGGGTCAACTAGTCTCTATCCAGACCCAAGTCTTCACAGAGAGTGGCACCACTAAATTTGTGTCCCACGCAAACTACAGAGCTAATAACAATGGATCTGTGTCAGGTGGGTCGTTTCTTGTACAAACGCTGTAGAATGACTTTAGCGCGTCTGCATATTGTTTAACGTAACCATAATTCATGTCAGGTATCCCATCAATAACAACCGTGATATCAATGAAAAAATCCAGCGACATTTTTCTTTCTTTCACTAGTACAAAAGTTTTAGAAACGTGTGAGTTGTGTTCCCTTTGTTTTGCAAGATTGTTACTGATGATGATTATATGATGATGATTATAAGCAATATCCATCATTAAACAATAAGAAACTCGAAGGATGATCAATTTGGTAATGACGATAAAACTTATTTAAAGGGATTATACAGTTTTGGTTGAGACCTAATTTCAGGTTTCTAACATTTTTTGGTGAGATAATGAGAAAGCTCTTATGAAGTATGAAAGAGCATGTAATTCTATGAGGAATTCAACGTTTATTTGATGAAAATTGGTTTTGAAATGGCCGAGATATCCAAAAAAGAGCGATTCTGATAAAGTGTGGGACCCACACTTTATTGCGATCGCTTTGTTTTACTTTGTTTTTGGATGTATCAGTCATTCCAAACGCGATTTTCATCGAATAAACTTTGAATTCCTCTTAAAATGGTATGCTCTGTACTATATCATAAGCGTTTTCTTGGTATCTTGCAAAAAGTTAAAAGCCCAATTCTCATCTCCACTAATACTGTACCATCCCTTTAACTTTCAATAACAACCATGAATAACGTCAATGAGTATAATGATAAAACGGTAAAAAGTGACAACATTTATGTATCTAATCACGGGCACTGTCTAGGAGAATAACGTGCTCTGTTTGAAGTCTTTTCTTTGTTTGTTGTTGTTTTTTACTTGTGTTAGTTTTCTTTTTTCGTCTTCATTCTCAACTTCTATAGAAATTAATTATCTCCGCCGTAGGAAAAATCAATGCATATGAATTATGATAGGACGTACTATTCAGATAGGTCGATATTGAACACTCATTATACGTTCAGGATCGACCTAGTTAAATACGTATAAAAAGACGATACTGACTAGTATATTGTGAACAATATCAAAATAGTTTAAGTACTAGATATGCGTACTATTCTGTGCTCACTGATATCTATTTATTGCTTATTCCTGTACTTATCCAATTTTTGATAAAATGCTTTAATTTATCTATGATTCTGTCATTCGAATTGAGTTATTTGTATATTCTTTTATTCATGGCTAAAATTTTTCGATTATGTGTGGAGACACTGATATCTATTTATTGCTTATTCCTGTGCTTATCCAATTCTTGATAAAATGCTTTAATTCAATTTAATTCTGTCATTCGAATTGAGTTATTTGTATATTCTTTTATTCATGGCTAAAATTTTTCGATTATGTGTGGAGACAAGGAATGCTTACATCTGCTAATGGAAAAAAGGGGGGAATTACGAGTACAGTATGGGCTATATGATGGAGATTCTTAAACCTGAGTATCTAACTGATCGCCCTGTGATATCGATGTGCCATATACAGGAGTTACCATCACTAGGAGCAATATAGGTTTAATTCCTTCCCCAAGATTTTGTTTTTCAACGCAATCATTATCATAACAATCGTAGTTCAGACCGATCCATCCCTCGGAGGTAGTTTCACAGGCGTGGAGCCCATGGGTCCGTTTTGGAGCTTAGCACCAGCGCCTGAACACGCGAAGAAGTTTTCGCGGCTGATCAAATACGATGTCGGCACCCCATTCGTTTTCACGTTCGACGTCGTCGACCACCAGGGCGAAGGGAAAAATGAGGTCCTCGCTTCAGCCACGATTAAAAGGTGCTTCATCGCAGACTACGTGGAAGCCCTTCCGATAAAATCCGGCCATGCTGAAGGTGTGCTGTTCCTACCGGAAAAGCGGGGTAAGCGACAATTTCAGAGTGTATTATTCCAACCCTGTGCTTATTACTTAGCGTGATTTGAGACCAACGCTTGATGTATACAGGCGACTCCCGTTATAACGAAGTCCTTGGGTCCGGCAGCTTTCTTTCGTACATCGAAATTTTGTTATGGTAAAAGAAACTAATTATATGTATGTGTATGTATGTATGTATGTATATATATATATATATATATATATATATAATATATATATATATATATATATATATATATGTGAGATATGAGAAAGGGAGGAGAAATCGGTGCGTAGCTTTGACATCGTTATTCCTCTTACTGTTCCTCCTTTTTGGAAAAGCGCAAGAGTTGAAAAATTGGGAATCGAACCCGGGTCTTTGGCATGGAACGCCAACGCCTTAACCGCTCGGCCACGGAGACGTCATAGCAATTCAGGCAGACCCAAGCTCGAATACCCGACGGACCAACCTGTCAACTCTTTAGCATACGTTCCTTTTTGGGGCAGAGAGTTATGAATAACGACCAGCCGCGTGCTTCAGCTGGATCTGCAATGAGATTCACGTAGCGGTGAATTGGGATAATGTTTTTGCGAAAGAGATCACCTCTACAACAGCTTTTTGGCTTCTCCTGAATAATTTTACATAATATAATATATATATATATATATATATATATATATATATAATAATAATAATCATGATATATGAATATAATAATTCATTGGGGACCTGCACTCATATTTCTGCCGAGTCAAAATTTCAACTCTGAATCCGAGTCAAAAATTTTTCACTCCGATCCGTGTAAATTTAACACCAACCGTGTACTTCTGACTCAAATCCGAGTTTTCATTTTGGTTATCGGACTTTTTACACCTGCGCAGAGTCACATCAGAAATACCCAGCGCGTGGTACATGACATACGCGCGCTACAATTGGACAAAACATGTCATATGTCCTATGTGACGTAGTACCCCCGCGAAAAAAAAAAAAGCGTCATTTCTCGACGATCCGCCGCGGCCGCGAGATGTCTTGCAACTTTTTGTCTTCAAAATGGACAATTTTGTGTCTGGTAATTTTGACTGGTAATGGCGTAGCCGGCCTTACGGTAGCTCGAATTAGCAATCAAGATCGTATGTGTATTTTAAGCATGTACAGTGGAGGTGTAGCTAGGTATAGGTTCACAGTAGCATCTCTTGTAGATTGGTTCCAACGTATAGCATATAGCCCGGGGCTACGTACAAAAGGTACGAGCTATCGTAAGGCCTCCTACGGCTACGCCATTACCAGTCAACGTGTCCGTGTCGAAAGTTCATTTTGCCCTAAATAAAACTTACTGTTTAGACCATGTTTCTGGCAATTATTTGTATGAGTGTTGTGAATGAGGTGGGTACTCACCGATGAAAACTCCTATGTATTCCTCCATTCCACATTCCTCTAGAAAAGTGCACACCAAATTCGAGTCATTACTACACCAAAATGGGTTACTCACAATGCGGGAAACGACACCGTATCAGAGTGAAATTGTGATCTTTTGATTCGGAAATCCGTGTCATTTTGCTGGAATAGATTGCACCTAACTGACCCCATTTCATAGTCAAATTTGACACTTTCCGAGTTAATTTGACGCCACAGAAATGACTCGGAAAGTGACTCGGAAGTCCGAGTAGCTTTTACTCGGAAGAAGTTGACTCCCATCAGCTGGCGCCATTTCCGAGTCACATTTCACACTATCCGAGTTATTTCTGACGCCGCAGAAATAAGAATGTGTATTTTTACTGCGTTGTAACCTTGTTTGTTGTAACGAGAGTGCCCTCTTATTTTAGGCATTGCTGCTGCACTACCCAAGTGGATTGTTTGCTATAATGAGCGATTTGTTCATGTAGGTATGGCTACCTACATAAAATTTGCATAGACGTCAAAAACGTGACGTCGTCTTACGTATTCGTTTTTCTTTTTTTTAAACACCGACGAAGGGAAGAAGGTAAGAATTCTACAAAGCAGTCACCTTTGAACCCTTGTTCATCTCGTAATCCGGTCACAAAATGTCTGTTTTCGTTTTCAAAGAGATAAAAACTGTTCGTCATGTTTTTGCACATATATTTGTTTGATTATATATCCATCCCCTCTCTCCCCCCCCCCCCCCCTCTCTCTCTCTCACACACACCCATACCCTCTCTGTACGTATAGGAATGTTTATAATTACGATGTATAATATTTACTAAAAAGTCATCGATCCGTGTAGGTCCTAACATGATGTAGCATATACCTAGGTCTATACCAATGTCAACAAGAATAGGTTACCTATATGCATCCATGTATAGTTTGAACATCATAGTGCTTTCTAGCGTGCTGGTCTCATGTTCTACTTTGTAACTATGTGACAGATTCAGAATCGTCGGACCCTCTCCCAGTCGTCATAGACATCCGTGGCTTGGGCATGCAGCCCCCGATGGACCGGGCGGCCCTGTTGGCGTCACACGGGTTTGCCGTCATCTCCTATCACTACCTAGCCGCCATGATCAGACAGGGTGTGACGGGCTGCATCGAAGGCCAGGGATTTCTGGTTAGCCAACTGGACCGTTTCCGGTCATTTTTTTTTTCAAATTTTCTCTTTAGGTATTATCTTCATGTTCTTTATACTTATTTGATTATGTTTTTGAGAAGAATCTTCTGTACCCCGAGTATTAGTGATCTTTTTTATTATTATTTTTTTTTTAGTTTGGTCTTTAGTTGAACCCGTGTTCCTTATCTTGTTCTTCACACTATACAGGCTTTTATTGGGACCTACACTCAACAAGCTTTGTTTTCTCGTAGATTACATCGTATTTCTCTTTCACATTCTTTTATCTCGATTGAAATGATACTTTGACCGAGATGTACTATGTTTGTTTTTTTTTGTTTTTTTTGTTTTTGTTTTTGTTTTTACATATCCAAGCTGGACTGTATATATTCTCATATTTTGTTATATTCTATGTATTTTCCATCGAAAAATACGAAAATAAAATTGAAATTGAGATTGAAATAATACGTTTCTCTCTCAATTTGTATATAGTAGGCTTGCAGATATACTGTACACGTTATGAGAAATGTTGATGTGATAGCACGTGGCGTTATGAATTCACACACAAACACACACAAACACACACAAACACACACACAAATCATTATGGAATTGGATCTCAACGCCACAGCAGGCTCCCTCGGGGTAATAATATATCAACGACGTCTCGAAAAGCAGTCCACATCTTTATGCCTATGCGATATGACCCGAATAAGAGCAGTCCACGTTAATTCTGTGTCCTATATAAAATGTGCTCTTGTGACTCTAATCATACAGGCCCTACTTGAAATCAAATACAAAAACCAAAATAGCTCATTTATCTTTCACTGACCTCAAAACGTCCACACACTATGCACAGAGTGAACTTGCATCTCACAAACTTTGGACTATGACGTGAAATGAACATCAGACGAAGTAACTGCATTACTCATTGCTTCCAACTGAGCTAGGTAACAGTATGTTTTGAAGATATTTAGGTGCGTTTACTTCATCAAAATTAAAGAAATTATTCATCAAAATTGTTGCAAAAACAATAAGATTGTTTTGGGTTTTTTTTTTTTTTTAGTTTAGATGAGAAACGAGATGGATGCGCTGTGATTTGTCTGCGTTTTATACTCTGACCAGGGAGGTTAAGGAGCTAAAGTAATCAGCTCTCCAGTCATCACAGTACAGTACCCTGTTTTGAGATCAAAGAGATACGGGCACATACTTATGGGTGATATTCGTTATTCCGAAAATGAAATAAGGTTCGTTGTCATGGTTATTCCCTACGTTCGTGAATTCGAAAAACTCACAAAATCAATTCCAGAAATGTAATACATTTTTTAATTCGAAAATATACAGACGGTGCGCACTTTCTTTTTTTTTCATATGCGGATTAACGAACCTTCGGGATAGGAAACTCTAACCGAACACATTAAAGTCATAATTTACCATGTGAAGATAAAACAAAAACCCAGCATTAGTGCTTTAAAATAGTTTTGAAATGTGAGTTAGGGATAGAAACAACCACTGTAAAAATTTGAATCCGAATCATCGATGTTAAATACCGTATTGTTTAATACACAAAATGTGAATAATAGTTATAATAACAATGTTTCCAGACAAAACCGTCGTCAGTTACGGTTTATTAAGAAAAATACTGATATCTCCTTATGTTTTAGGCTTTATTGCGAAAATTCTATTTGGTAGGATGTTTTGTGCATGATACAACAGATCTACACATATGCATCAAAATATGATATCTTGAAAATATTTTAAAATCACTGCTCCCAAAGGTAAACTGGGCCTTTAACCTAGGTGAGGAGGACAATAATAATTATTATATCTTTTCGTGGTATACAGGACCTGATGGACTACATCCGGTCACACCCTCGCCTGGACGAAACGCGCGTCGGTATGTCGACCTCATGCTTCGGCACCGCTGTCGGCATTCAGGCCGCGACAACTCTTACGCTGCCGTTTAAGATCAAATGCTTCATGGGGGTCGGCTTTCTCGACTTCTTCTACGCTCTGATCGGCTGGAGACGTCCCGATGGCTCCGAAATCGAGCCGTACGGGTAGGAGACGCTTTCGTCCATCGTATAGGCCTGTGGCTCACAGCAGCAGTAGAGCCGTAACTAAAACAAAGATAGAAAATATGAGGCAATGTGCTATTATTTGTATGCCAAGGACAGAGCATATATTTACAGTTGAATATTTACTAGGAGTAATACCAAATAAAAGCATCTATTAGCAATGTGTTAACTTTCTATTTGGTGATGTATTTTTGTGCTCAGACCCCTCTCTAGCCAAAGCGAAAAATGGGTGGACGAGGCGGGCAAGACGCGGTTCTGCTTCAGCGATCTTGAGAAATACAACATTTCGGAGGGAGATGAACAGATTGTAGCTGTAAGTAATCCCCCACCCCCACCACCACCATTACCAGTTTAGTTTTATGACGTATCAATAGACAAAACAAAATAACTATTGCAAAACAATAGTCATAATGACAAAAAGATTAAGAACATGTTATTTTAGATAATCAATTCAGTGTAGTAATGCCCATCATCCCCTCACCCATCCGTCAAAATGTCCGTTTTATTCATTTCAGCTCGGCAGGATAGGCAGGACATGTTATCAATTATCAACCAGTCTGAACTTAAGTCTGAAGTTTGTAATTTGTCTTGACGTAAGGCACGTGTTTATCATTTTCCTGCCTTCTTTGCTTGAAATCATTCTTTTAAACGACTTTCTTGTACTTCATGTTTTCATAGTGTTTCGTGTTTCTACTTCAAAGGCTACTTCTCATGTTATAGGCCTACTTATCTTTCTTTTCTGAAGTCTATACCTCCGATTTTCTTTATTTTTTCTGATTTTGTTGTTGTTGTTGTTGTTGCGATAATTTGCTTCAGATTGAGAAGATGGAATGTCCAATGCTGATGTTCGGACTTGGAGACGACAAACACATCCCATCACTCCGCAGTATGCAGAGGGTAAGCAATTTGTGTTAATGACCAAAGAAATCTGTAGGGCGATATCACAATCCTGCGTCGATCTTGTAACTTCATAATGAAAGACAAGATTTAGATACTAGATATGAGGGCATTCGGGACAGCATATATGATAATTCACCTGAGTACCTTGGAACCAGCATTCAATAACTCTTGAAGACGGCTTGTAGAGTTCGACTGAATATAACTGCAAGAACAATGAAATAAAGCAGGAAAATGTTGATGAGCAGGAGAGCTACAGGAGACCACCATGTACGCATTACCGTGACGAGGATGACGGCTTATAAAAGAAGGAAAAAATTATACAAGAAAATAGTTTGCAAATAATACAATACTATGATATGATCAATGTCGTTCTGGGCTAACTATTTTCTGGCTACTTTAAAAAATTATCTATGCACAAGCAAAAATCTCCCGGTGCATTCTTTTGATTTTTTCTTGTCATTTATTTTCATTTCATATTCTACATAATTATCCTTCGGCCAACAATGGAATCGTATGCCTGGACAAAAATTCTATGCCAAACAGAGGGCGCTTTTCTATCAAGTTGATTTTAGACATGAATGGATTTTTTTTTTTCATTGTATACAATTTCAGTGCCGAAAAGTCATGTACGGGAACAATGGCTGTTGAATTGGATACTCTTATATGTACTTGGAAATATGAAACAGGCATGACGTTGTCCACATGCATATGATTAAATGATATACAAAATGTCACTTCAGTGGACAAAATATCATGTGACATCGATACATGTGAATTAGCATTGTTAGGTTTTGTGTAATAAAAGCATTGAGTTTGCAACCCTGAAATTATTGATGATTACATCACAGAAAATAAAGGTGATTGATTATCGAATCAGAAAAGATATTAGCAAACCATATAGGGAAGGCAAATAATATAAACAATTATTGTAACTTGCAAGAAAGTTTTGAGAAAACTACTCATAGAGTCAAAGAAGTTACAATTTTTATCACATTTTCTGAAAATATAACCAGACTAACTGACCGATATAATTAAACGTAAAACAAGAGAATGACTGATTTGATAGATCGTTGGGATTATTTTCATGATAACGATTTCATTCGAATGTTCGTTGAAATAGTGTTTGGATCGACTGAAGAAGGCCGGAAAGGAAGACCTAGTGGAGTATGTCCTGCTTCCCGGTCACGGACACTTCTTGGAAGCACCATATCAAGCAAACTGTCCGGCTTCTCGCTTCTCCCCACCCGACTTGAGTGGACGTAAGTAAAGCTATCCAAGGCAGTGTATTCTCGTGACAGTTTTGGCTGATTTGTCGTAATCTGATATAAATAGGAGATAGACCAGCAAATATTCATAAAGAAACACATTGTTTCCGTTCAACATAATTACTGCTGTTGAAAGAAAGATATCATTTAGAGGGGTGAAGGTAGAGGGAGACAAAGCGAAAAAACAACAACTCGCACCTGATATACTTCAGTTTAGCTGACAATAATGATGAAAAGAATGATAACAATGATAGTATAGTGATAATCGTAATGATTTAGTTGATAATAACAATATAATATTGCTAATACTACTAGTAGTAGTAGTTATAGTAGTAGTAGTAGTAGTAGTAGTAGTAGTAGTAGTAGTAATAGTAGTAGTAGTAGTAGTAATTAGAAGAAGAAGAAGAAAAACAACAATTTCATATGATAATACATTATTGTAGCCCTATGTATAATGATAATACAGATGTAATAACGATTTTAAAGCATGTTGTAAATCACAAACCTCACAACAACTTTACTACTCAACTGAACTCGAACATTGATCTGTTATATTGCTATAACGGACTAGCGTGTTTGCTATGGGGAGAGCTATTATTTCATTTTGCCTTGTTTGTTTCCTTTACAACACAATGATATACAATCGGTTACTTAGTACGTCACATCCATTGCTTCGAGTGCTTCGAAAAAGAATTCATCAGTGGTTTTCTCTGAATAGCAACATTCCTTCACAACATGTAATTATGTGAAAACAACCGTCCGATTACAACGTTGTATATCATTTATGTTTGAGTGTATTTCCTGGTACTTCTATAGATTAGGGACAATTCAATTAGGCATTCTCAAAGTAAAGAATGTCTGAGCGCCCTTTCCCTATATACTTTTAATTTTTATGTCAAAAAAATTCTATACTTAGCAGGTTTTTTTTCTAAGTATTCGTTGAAATTTATGTATTGTTAGCGATCGATTATTGATCAATTGATTAATCGACTGATTCTATATAGAGTATATTTTTTTTCTGGAGGCAGACTGCGTGTTTACTTTTTTTTCACATACCATGCACATACTGTGCAGACTTTCAATTATAGTGCGTATGTTAATAGACACTTTTATTACGGTATGGGCATTTGTGGTTCTTGAGTGACTCATTCATTCATGCATTTATTTATTTTTGGGGCAAATTATTTGTATAGGGCCCCATTTCTCTCTCTTCTTTCGATCTTTAAAACAACAACAACAACATTTATTTATCTACTTATTTATTTATTTATCTATCTATCTATCTATTTATTTATCTATCTATCTATCTATCTATCTATCTATTCATTAATTCATTCATCCATCCAACCATTCATTCATTCATTCATTCAAATCAATTCTTAAATCTATGTTCTCAGCCTACATCGCTGTTTGGGGCGGAGATGATGCCAAGACAGTGGCTCAGGAGAGGGAGTCTTCTTGGAAACAGTCGATTGAATTCTTTCGTAAGCACCTTGCTCCCTCGGCCTCGTACAGAACTGATTGGAGCTAAGTACGGAGATCGTCATTCTGAAATACTTACATGACAGTACCTTTGGAAAGGTGGGAAAACGTAACTGCAACTGAAACGAAATGCATGTATGGCCTTGATGCTGCAAAAGTGAGAACTTGAAATAGTATACGTATAATGTAAAACATAATTGCTGAAACGAAATACATGACAATGTATATGCTGCAAAATTCACGATACGTGCAAATTATAATTATGACGGTACATGATTGTGTTTGGGAGGGGGGAGGCTAGTATGTTTTTACTGTTGGGCGTATACGGGTGCAATCGGGGTGTTTTTATAACAGCGCATTCGTTTGCGTTTGCGTTAATATTAATATTGCCTTTACTACATAGACTGCCAAAGGACACGAATAAAGGAGGTGTTATATGTATAAACATGGGATGTAGATGAACCCAACGGATGACATTGTATATACTGTAGAAGGTAAAACCATTCAACATTGTCGTTCATTACTTAGATCACATCTCCAAGACTCTGCTCTATGTATAGGGGCAACAGTATATGACACGCATGAATATTGGCATATTGCAGACAGAAAACAAGACTTCCTTCTCAGTTCTTCCTTTCAATCAAGTTCTTACTTTCTATTTGTGGCAATCAACGGAAAGTGCTCATAAATAGTTTCATGCGAACTTTTATTCCGCCATGTACAAAATCATGTACAAAAAGTGGCTGTTCTAAAATATTGTGCATTGTATTTGCTTGGTGTGATAGCGTCTTTATTGTGCGACAATGCATTTCTCAAACGATATGATTGAGCAATACTTCCGCGAAGGATTATTCTTCAAATCATTTCAATACATTTGAAAGTGTTATTGCATATCAATAAGAAGATATCCTGCACTTTTTTTTAGTTGTAATCATAATCAACGATTTTTCTAGATCATGAAATGGTCAGGTCCTATGTGCTTTACAAAGTATTTATCTGTGCTCTAACTCTTGCAACTTTAGAAAATACATACAACTTTAATATGTGAATACGCATTTTCATTCCAGAGCATGTATATTTGTTTGCTTGAAAATAAATGCAGAAATACAATGTAGAATTGAATCCAAATGTTCTTTTCATATCTCCGTTGTTGAAAAAAAACCCAACAACAACAACTTTACAAGTGTATGTTTTATTGTTGTTGTTGTTGTTGTTGTTCTGGATTTTTGTGCGTGTTGTTTTTGTTCTTTGCAGGAATGCAGGATAGCCAAAGTCACTCAATTGTTGCTATATGAGACTTTCATGTCAATTTCATGAAGTTTCTCATAAGTGTGTGTTATGAGCGAAAAATCTCTCAAATTCAGACTTTCATGAAAGGGACCCCATGTCTCCCCACGCTCTTCTGAAGACGATAGACTGTCAAATGAAAGTTGATACATTGTTATGACCCGCATATTGTGTGTCTGAGTGCATGGATGGAGAAAGAAAAGGTTCGTTTATCCGAAAATGGGGGAAAAGTTTGTTATTCCGATTTTTTTCATCTGAAATTAAAACAATTAAGGTTTGTTAATTCAAAAAAGAAATGAAACGCTTTGATTCGAAGATGAAAAACAAACAAACAAACAAACAAACAAACAAACAAACTGACAAACTAACAGTAATAAAGTGCGAACTAACGAACCTTCTGAATTATGAATTGGACCTTACTTCGTTTTCGGATTAAGGAACCTTCGGAACAACGAACCCTTTTTTTCATTTTTGGTTCAAGAACAGTCGGAATAACGAACTGTAGGCCTAAATTGAGAAGCGACAGCAACTCCGCAAGAAGGTCCTCACAATGAGATTATCCCAAGATAATCGATTCGTATCGTGCGGAAAGAAACAGATGCAACACACAGAGAGATATGAATAAACAAATACAATTAAGAAACGCACAAATGAACATCATCGCATTTCTACCATAGGTAAAATACAATTTAAAGAATAATCATGCTTATTCAGCTCGTTAGACATGCAGGTTGTTTTTAATTCTCGTGGTCATTACCTCCGTCAAGGAAGTGGAGGTTAAGTGATCATCGGCGTTGGTTTGTTTAGTTTCAAAATTACTCATAAAGTTTCAAACGGATTTGAATGAAACTTGCAGGAAAAGTCGATAAGGACACCCGGAACAGATGATTAAAGTTTGGTAATGATCCGGGAATCGATTATTTTATGAATTTTTGAAGAATTTTTTTAAAAATCTTTTGGCGTATGAGGTCAATTAACTTCGGAGTTCTAGCCGCACGTTCTGGGCCCCATTTCATAAAAGTTGATGTGATAGCAACTTTTGCTGGAATGGCAACTTCCCATGGCAACAGCCAATCAGGAAGCTGGATTCTTATCATTACCATGACATAGCCATTCCAGCAAGTGAGTTGCTATCATATCATTTTTTGTTTAAATGAAATGGGGCCCTGGAGGTTTGCTTACATGAACACGCTGCTCTGCTGATGACGTAAGCAAAAGGTTGGCTGTTGGCGGAGGTCTGCGCTCTCCAAGTGCTTTTCAAGTTCCAATTATCGTTCTAAATCTGCAAGAATTATGTGCGTCTATCGTGCATAATAAACACGTTTCTCAGTAGTTAGACAGCACATATCTTTTATGTGAAATCGTTTGATTTCTTCCCTTTTTTTCTTTGAATTTCATATTTTTTGCTGGAAAGACTTTTTGGAAAGCTTGGCATTTTCTGTGGGCGTTTAAACAGTGATATCAAGTGTCTCATAAGTAGCGACATTTTGATGATTACAATGATTGGTTGTATCAAAAGTTCTTGCGTTCACGTTCACATGTTTTTGTTTTTGTTTTTGTTTTTGTTTTTTGATTTACTCGTCTCTACATAGGAATTTAGAAAACATAATGCAGTGTAGTTGTGTTTTCTTATTGTCATAAACTTAATGAGAACTGACAATTGATATGAGTGTCGCCGGTGCATGAGGCTCAATTTTGTGCCCCGCCCATTCTTAATGGGGATTTCCCCAAGGATGACGAACGCGTTATCCTGAACACGTGACAGAGACTCCAACCCTCCCGTTTTCGACGGGAGATCTCCCGCCGAAAGCCCATTTTTGCACAATCTCCCGTTCTCCCGTTTGAGATATGATTTCTCCCGCCCTGGCTCTGTGTCTCCCGGTGGAAAGGATTTCTTACTTATTGCTATTGTATGTTGAAAAAATAAGCCGTAGATAGCACCAGAGAACATCTAAAACCCTAGGAACTTCGCGCTTCGCACACATCAACTTGGAGTCTCCCGTTTGTTAGGGGTTTCGGGCGCGAGAATCTCCAGATCAGAAGGTGCTTGGGGTTGGAGTCTCTGACGTGACTGTGTTAGAAATTGTGTGGAAAAGTTTGATATTGTGGGAAAATGTTTTGTGTGCTCTAGATAGATACACAAGTCATGTGATTGTAAGTTATACAGTAAGTGACCTCTCTGGTATTGAGAGTAGGCCTACACATAGCCTACAGAATCGGCTTGATCCTTGGCTGACCTTTTGCAGGCAGCTTGTCAATCATTCACCGAAAGGGCGCCATCATAGTCATCGCAACCCACAATCAAAGACAGGAATCTACTAGTGAATACCCATATTCACTATCTAAGCCCATCCGTTTGGTAAGTTTCAATATAAAATCAAGAGTCTTTTGAATGTCAAGCAATTCGATTTGTTAAAAGAAAGTATAGATTCACGCGTATTTTAGCTCTTCCTCTCGAGTTGAGGTAGACAGTACCTTACTTAGTCCCACACATGGGTTTTTGTGACGCATCAGTAGTGGTCTCTCACACTCGTTATCTACTGCCACTGCTGGGACGGACGGCGGTTATACAAGCGCATGAGGCCTATTCAGGCCATCTAGATCTGTGACCCGTATTATATATAGCCCATGGCTAGGTGGCTGCAATATTCAGCAAACGCTACCTAAGAGGAAAAGCTGAAGGGAGGAGGGGGGGGGGGGGTCATATGGCATGTCCTGTGGGTTAGGGCCTAAATTTATAACTGAATTTCAGATAGTCTAGAGTCTAGAGTAAGTATAACGTTAAGTTAACTTTTATTTATATCTAGATCTAGGCACCCTAGATCTATATTCTACGATTTCTAGGTAGAAGCAAGTAGAAGGATGAGTGTGATAGATATGACATGTAAATCAAACAAGTGTCAACACAGAGAGAGAGGAGGGGGGGGGGGGAGGAGGAATGGAACAAACCCACACTGGTGACGTGGTTTACGTGTAGGTATGTTTAGAATTTTGGAAAGAGCTGCTTTAATAGGAATCTGCATGCTGCATCATCTCATCAATACAATGACGATGTGTGCAAGGTTGCTCAATCTGCAGACCTACTTACTTGTACAATTGTAATATTGTATTTCATTAGTCAATAAAACTGTGAGGTGTGATGACCCGTTATCCACACAATTAACGGAAAAGAGAATCTGAAGTAAATTTAATATCCCTGGACAATTATGATATGATATTTTAGTTTATTCAACATACCCTACCTGTATGCTATCCTCAGTGGATGCATAAAGCTTGCCTAGATACAGCCACAGGACAGCTACAAATATAATCTTTTGTCACGTTTGTAAGAATTGTTTTATCAACAAAGGACAAAATATTAAATTACCCTTTGGTATGTATCCCTAATTAAGTGTTCTAGAAAATGCATTTCTTGGCACGCAGCTGTTACAAAATGTGTTCAAGAAGAGGATAAAATATGTTTTAGTCTTCCAGTGAATTCTACCACATAATGTGTTTGATGTAATGATTTTTAGTATTAAACAACCCCCACCCTTGTGTGATTTTTTTTTCTACTCTTTCTTTACCTTAGAAAACATACAGCAGGATCTCCTCGTCATCCACGATGTCTTGGCGTATCTTCATCTTCTCCATCTTCATGGGAATGACTCTTTTTCTGGTGTGGACGAACTATCAGGAAACAGGGTCACTTTCCGAGAGTGTGAACAAGTCATTGGAAGATGTTACAAAGTCACAGACATTTACAGAAATGAAAAAGGTAAATAAATGGTGGACATATTGATAGTCCGTCTCCTAGGAAAATGAATCCCTGAACATTGTAGTTACATTTTATAATTTATGTACTATATGTATATAATGAACTAAAATCAGTTTATGGGATGGCAAAGATTTTGTTGTCAAATTTCGTTTCTACTGATAGCTGCGATATAGATGCACAGTTGGAATTTACATTGCATCAAGAGACAAAGACAAGACCAACAAAGAAACAAAGTTTTGAAGTCTTTGCAAGCTTGATTCTAGTACGCTTTTTTCCTGTTCCTAAGAACTGTCATGTTAGAAATTACAAGTCAGTGGGTTTTTTTACCCAACCTAGGCTTCCTCCCATTCAAAACAACAAGGACATCCACAAACCAAATAAAGAAGAAAGAAGGAACAAGACCTGACAAAAATTTTCTATCATCACACATGTACATAGTGTGTACTGATCCTTACGCTCCTTCCTAAAGATGATCTACCTTTAATACTCTTTGTAGTACCTCCATGTGTGTGTGTGTCCAAGTCTAAATATTTGTGGTATACTTTTGCAGATTAGATTAGTAAGAAAAGCATCACCCCAGAGATCAGTTTTGGAATAAAGAGTGTACCTCTCAAACTGCATCTGGTAAGAGTTGCCTTCAAGAAAGTGACAAAGATGTAGCATGGTAAAAAGACAGATCATGAACCTATGGAGATGTGAGATGCTATTCTTCTTGTTTCCCTTAAAGATTACAAGAACATGCTCTATGAGCTCCAATACACACAAAGAGAACTGAATAGTTTGCTTAATTCTCTTTCTGTCCCTGATGGTAGGCCTGGCAGAAGTCGAGTCGACAAGCATCGCTGACAGTAAGGAAGCTCAAGGATGGCAGATTACTGCAGGATGCCGTCCGATTTATTGATAAAATCACAATGCTATTATTCAGAGTCAAGAGTAAGTACAGTACTTTGTTTCTGAGAAATGTGCCCAAGTATAATGATTCAAGTGAGATTTTGTCATTGTTTTTCATTCTTTGATTGTTTTGTATTTTTAAAAATTAGCAGAACAGTTAATTTTTCTGTGGTCAGAATATTCTTCGAAGATATTTCTGCATAACTCTGCTTGGAAATGATATTACATAAATGAACAGCATATTGGTACCCCCCCCCCCCACACACACACACACATTCGATGGCATCTTGTGTGTGTTTAAAGGCAGCCGATCGCCATCCCTAATGGTACGTAAACTCCGAACGACCGAAGTTTGTGCATGCAATTGCGCAATGCCAGACTCTGTGCTATATCCATAAACGTGTGGGACAATGCTGCCACTGAGACACGTGTGTGTGTGTGCATGTGCGTGTACGCATCATACACAAACATTGTCACCGCAAGCTGCGGTGATTGGAGGAGAGAGGCCAGAAGACGTGTGTGTGTGTGTGTGTGCATGTGTGTGTACGCATCATACATAAATATTGTCACCGCGAGCTGCTGTGATTGGAGGAGAGAGGCCAGAAGACGCGTGGCTCTTTTGGCCTCTCTTCAAGCGCATGCGCACTGAGTGTGTGCGTCCATTCGGAAGCTCACGTGGCTCGCTCGGACAGCCATTTTGGGTTAGGAGATTAGCACAGAGAGCGCTCTTGTAGCCTACACGTTTTGTTCGCTGACCCATTGAGCCAGCGCTATTCTCATTCGGGGTCACTACATTTGATACAGAATGGGGGAGGCAGCGTGTTGCGTTCGTCTCCGTGCCGCACAAACCACTCGCCACGACTGAGTGCCTTTAAGTTTCACAGTTTGACTTTTGACATCACAGTGTGTGGTGTTCATTTGGTTCATACAAATATAGACATCCCCAATATCAAGTTACATTTTGTAATTCTCAGTAGACATACTTGTCAAAAGTCACTTTAAAATTTCACTGTCTTCCTGTTGCAAAACTTAAAAAGAGAAAATAAAGCACAAATATTTGAATTGAAGTTTCTGATTTAAAATCTGAATATAATCAAGCTCTCTTCAAAAAAAAGATTCCAAGCAGTTATGAAATGGATTTAATTTAAATGTGAATGTTTTAAGATATATGGAATGGATATATTTTGGTCTTTTTAAAATTCATTACAGATTATCATGGTTTCAAATACTCTTTATGGGCTGTCTTTACCAATCATTGCAGCAACTGAGCTAGAGACAGAACTTCAGAAATATGACAAAGCCTTGCTGGACTGTGGCCTCTTCATCATCTGGCTTCTGCTAGGCTACCTCAGCTGTAAATTCTCTTCCGGAGGCACCGCCCTGTTCACCATGGCAACAACCTTATTGATACACTCCCTCTATGGTCCAGCCTGGTGCATGTATGAATTTGTATGCTTGCTCGGTAAGTGATCTCATTGTGATTCCTTGTCAAGACTCCATTTTCATTTTAAGCAAAATTCAAATGTTGTTAACGTGAACTTAAATGTCCATTTCATTTCAGAGGTAATGAACCAGGTGTGACTTATCATGGGAAAAAGATACACTTACACCGAGAAAATGTGTGATAATGTGATTTGGTTGATATCTATATATGTGGGTAATTCCATGAAGTTGGGGCAGTGTCCATGTAGCATCGTGATATTTGAAAAATACATTTCAGCATAACTCAATATTCATTATGCTATACATTTATTGTTTGTAGGCTTTACATTTGCATTGAGGCCACACATTTTCTTGGAAACTTTGTGCCATTCAGACTCAATTTTGATGAAGTTATTAAACAATATGTAACGGTGTCCTGTAGCATCGTGACGTGTCCATGTAGCATCGTGATATTTTAAAATTTGGTCTTAAGAGACAAATTATGGCAATTAGCTTGACCAAAATTTGATGCAATATGCATATTTACGAGATTAGTCAGATAGCTAAATATCTCAAATTTCCTGTACACAGTTTTAATTTTAAAAGAAAATTACAAAATGTATCACGATGCTACGCGGTGTCCTTTTTTGTTACATTTGGTGGACACCGCGTAGCATAGTGACACATTTTGTAATTTTCTTGTAAAAGTAAGACTGTGGAAAGGAGAGTAAAGATATATATGTTTGATAGTTGTTGCACCTCCTGTTGGAAATTCAAGGTCTAAATGCTTCAAAATTTGAAACTTTTCTGGGCTTTTAAAGTACATAAATGTGTTGATCCTTAACCCTATTTTAACTGGGGGGGGGGGTCAATTTGACCCCCCTCAACATTTTGCGCCGCGATTCCGCAACGCGCAAAGATTTTGCCGCGTCGTTTCATGACTTTTTTGTTTGAAGTCTCTCGCATATTTTGAGACCAAATTTGCGATGTCCGGGTACACCGTTCTGAAGTTACGTAATGTTTTGCGTACATGCATGTCAACCCGAAAACATATCGTGTGCAAATCCAATGCAAATTGTGTTTTTTTGGTTAAATTGATATAAATTAGATTATTTCAACTTTTAACCATTGAAATTAATCAATTCTAATATAGATAAGCTTGAAAAAATGCCTGCAACAAATTTTGGCCAAAAAACAATAGAAAACAAAAGGTCGAAAAAACGATGGAATACTTTATAAGAAATTAATGAAACAATAAAAAACAAAAGAAACTGATTTTGATTGTGCTATTTTTTTGCAAGAAAATTGTTCAATGTGTCTTGAGGAACTCTTACACAAAAATTTAGCAGTCATTCAGTCTTTTTAATGGAGTTATAGGTGAAAATATGATTTCATGCATAAATTTGCATAATTAATTTACTTAAAATAGAAAATCAAAATTTTTCTTTTGTATGACTATGTAATCTTGTAGTTGACATCCGACTCTATGTGCAGGCAAAATTTTGCGGCGATCGCGCGATCTGAAGGGGGGTCAAATTGACCCCCCCAGTAAGAACTTGGTCTCAAATAGCTCAGTTAAAATAGGGTTAAGGGTTAAGGGTTAATGCTTATTCAAATTACACATTATGGTACTCGAACTGATGATCCTAATATGGGTTTTATAACCCTCCATGCCCCAAGGTCTACTTGGCTTCATCATGTCAGTCATCGCCAACAACGCTGTCTTCAGCGCCTTCGTCCTCTCGGGGTGCTACGCACTCTACGCCCTCTGGAGGTTTGCGGGGCCCAGCAGCGGCAACCGGCTCGACCGGATAGAGGCCCGCCTTCAGCACGTCCAGCACGAGCTAGTGGACTTGGCCAAGCAGCTGACCCTTGTGGAGGACAAGGTGGACTTGGTCAGGGCCATGAAGAGGGAGTCCAAGTAGCTTTTTGGGGGAGCAGGACAAATTGGTTCTAGTGCTTTCACACGTTGGCAGGGGATGGGAATGTGGTCAGATTGATTATTAGGTGCTCTGTTCCACTGATGTAATTTTAGCCTCCCTTTTGTTCTCCCCCAGCCCTCACCCACCCCATTATCTTGCAGCTACTACTAATACTACTACTTCTCCTACTGCTACTGTTGTAGTAAATGATATGATGTTGATAACAATCATTGTGATGATAGTAGTTGTAACAATATGTAGTCTCCAAAGTAATATTAATGGCAACATTTGTAATGATGGTTATGATGATGTCATGATGAAAGTCGTTATTAAACTACTGTATTATTGATGATAACTATAGAGATATAGTGGAAAAATGAATGTAATCAAACAATTATTTTGGGTGACTATGATAAGTTTTGAGTTACATACTTTCAACAACACATGGAATTTTGGATATTACACAGGAGTTATCTGATAAGTTCTTGCCAATATGCTAATTACCCCCAAACCATCCTAAAGGCTGAGGTGACTTTCAAGGTTTTTGCGCATGTGCAGTTTACCCAAGTTTTGCTGTCGGCATACTGTCCTCGAAGTCTTCCTGCTATCATTTGCGATAGCTCCCAATTATCTTTGGGTGTCACTTAACCCTCCCATTACCAGAGTCACTGTCTCTCTGAGACTCAAATTGAAGTGAGGGTGTTGTCCATTTCATAGCTACTGATAATACTTGGGAATAGGTTGTCTATTTCTCTGTGTCTTCCCTTCCCCTGCCAACATCAGAAAGCAACAGTGTCACTTTGCAAACTTTAGATAATCGGAAACAGAATGATATTCAAGGATATGTTTATTCGGTGCGTCCTGTGGATTCTCTGCGGGGATGAAGATTTATCGTTGAGAAACAGGATGCACAAAGTGAAACTGCCAGGCCCAGCAAAGGAAGATGCAATATTTTAATATTTTGTATGTCAGTGTCCCTTTCTCCATCTTCAGCTTCAACGACAATGAGAGAAGGGTCATACGATGTTAAAACTTTGGCAACACATGTTGTAACTATTAAAACAAACATTCAGAGTGGGAATGAGAAGAGAATGTAACATACTGTATGAGCTGAAATTTTTGCATACAGATATTTTTTGCAAATTGCCACTTGTTAGACGTTTTCGCGTGTTGTTGATTTTGCATTTGCGAGGGTCTAGCAACGTATCACTTCACCTTTCACAAAATAAGTAAGAATGAGTAACAAGCAACAGTGATTGTTCTGAATGTTTTTATGTGGTGATTCTTTGAGCTCTACATAAACAAGTCTTGTGTTCTGCATTCAAAGTACTCTACTAGCTAGATGTTGTAGTACATAATTGTGTATGTCTGTGTTATTGTCATGGTCCACGCAGCATGCTTGGTTTACAGTGTAGTTATTAGCTGCATGCAATCCAGCACAAGCATGGCTTGATTTTTTTTTCTAATGATATTTTTGCAAGTTGTTTTGGTATGATTTTATATATTCATGCGCATTGTTATTTTTGTAGTCGAAAGGCAATTCGCAAAATTTGTGAAAATTTCAGCTCATTCAGTACCGACAGTTTTCAGTGTGAGTGCAAGACTCATGTGGAATTAAGGGATATCTTCTCTATTCTCTTCTCAGAGTTGTGCTGTTAGAGTTTATATTATACACTCAGGTTATTAAATGCAGTCTGGGGACTTTCTTGGACTTGCTGAAAACATGTTAAAGGTTTTATTGAAATGTAGATCATCTTCTTGGCATGTTGAGGTGCTTATTTGCACAAACTGTGTGAGTTTCATGTGTGTTTACAAGTTTATGTCTGTCATTCCAAAAAAAAAAAAAAATGAAATTGATTCTGTTTAATTGAGTGTGTCCTTTACACTTCACATAATGATAGAAAAGGCCATGCAGAATCATTTATCATAATGCACAATATTGATAGATATGCATCAATTTCCAGATAATGCTAGACATTGTCAAGAAAGCCTGATAGAGTGAGAGAGAGAGTGCAGGCTAGGATGACATTCAACTCACTTTCACTGTTGGACCTAGGTGGTGTCACAGGGTGCGCTTATCAATTCACTTCTGGCACAGAATTAAGGTTTCCAAACAACTTTCAGGGAGTTCTGGGTTGTTGATAAATGCATAATTGTTTTGATTATGGGGTTTGAAACAAGGTTCTGAGATGCAAAAAAAAAGGTGCGACCACAAATGTGTTTGAACCAGAAATGCATTTCTGTGGAGTTGATAAATGCAAAGTTGTTTCGAAACGCGTTTAACTCAGACTTGCCCACACGAACCACTGCCAACTACACATTTCCACTCCTTCGGTCAAACTACGCAATGGAGCTCCGCAGTGACAAGGCCTCCCAATTGACTCACTACAGAATTGATAGACGCAACAACTCGAGACATGCGATCCGAAAGGCATTTGCAAACGCATTTTGATAGTGGGTATTGAAACACATTTCAAACATGGGAAAGTTGATAAATGCAGCTGTAGACTGTATAGATCTGTCCTCTCTTTTGCTTTTTAAATTTTGATAGGAGATATTCTTAGTTAGTCCTTCACATCAGTAGGACATTCAACAGCCATGTAGTAAACAGCAGGTCATTCTATACACAAGAAATAAGTGTCCATTGTGGAAAGAATTCATTGTATGTGACAACCCAAGTTTTCTGAAGTGTGCATGACTTGTACAGTGTTTTTGTTTGCAATAAACCTTTTCTTTCTTAGATGATTTTTAGCAATGTTTGGCAAATTGTAGACTATGTTCCTATTTTTATGTTATGTTATTAACTTTGGACAAGCTGTATAATTCTGCTTCTCTTCTTTGAGGTTTTGGCTTTCTTTGATTATTTATATTGCAAATGAATTCATTTTGCAGTGAAATTTAAGTAATTTTTTAAAAGAAGTCTTTGAATCAACAATAGTGCTTGGAAGTATTTCTATAATTTTGTGTGGAGTGTAGCTGCATGAACAACATATGTGGAACTAGCCAAGACAATGGTAGAATCATGCATACAAACTTACTCTTAGATACAATTGAAAGCCAAGCTTCTCATAGATCATGTGCTCTGTAAAACAGAGGAAAAGTTATTCCAGTGTGAAAGATGTCAAACTTAGTTCGTGTCTCTTCACCTCCTGTAGTTCTCGTCCTGAATCTTAACCTGTTCCGAGATTACTCGAATTTCCCATTGCTTCAAAACATGGGGCACCGGGTTCCCGTACACAATGGGTTAAAGAAGATAAAAATTGTCTAGAGCCTGTCAGTTTCTACACAATGATGAAATAGATGATGAAGTGTTATATGAGAACATTAGCCCAAGACAATATTTAACTGTCTATGTGATGTCTGACATCAATTGATACATCTACAATTATCTGACTTATTATGGATTCTTTCTAGGCTCTATTTGCCAGAGTTTTATGATGAACAGACCTATGAACTGCCCTACTTCATGTGAAGGTGTGAGCATGAAAAATATCTGTCTTTACATTCTGCATACATTGGAATTTTGTATTAAATCGATGATCGATAATGCATTTTGGCAAGATATGTCAGTTTCGCATTTAAAGCCCACAGTATTTGAGTTAGTGTGATGTGACCTTATTTTGAAAGCTACAGCTTCACTGTGAAGTTAATGAGTTTTTCTTTCAAGTTCAAAGTGAGCAAAATCTGCAAACTCTCTATTAAATGACAGTTACACTGCACACCGCATGTGATAACAAAAGGTATTAGGCTATCTTTGGTTTAATGTATTATATTATTTCTGTGATGAAATTATTAGACTTTTTAATAAGCATAAAGTGATTTTCTTGCCTTACCATTATTTGTTTTCATTATATTGATATGTACTCTTGGTGTGCGTGGCTGCTCTCATAGAGATGAAAATGTCATGAAATTCTGTCGTACATTTTGCATATTTTTATTGAGTAATATTTCGAAGGTGTTAGTGTGACTGTCATTCGTAGATGAATAGGCCCGAACCTGGTTTTAACTCAAACCAATGTTAATGGCATGTGTCCTGTGTATAATGTTAATATGCTGTTCTTTATTGCTGATTTAACTTATGTAGTACACTGTATGTGCATTCTATCTAAAATCTGTTCAGTATTTGTCTGTATATCTCTGAATATTTTGTGACTGGTAACTCTACAAGTTGTTATTCATATTTTGTTCGATACTGTTATGACTGGAAGCATAAATGTTTGATATTATGTTGTTGATACTTTAAACATTTGCTTATTTGCTGCATTCTGTTTTGCCATTTGTCCATTTCCACCTAATTTCTTGTCCATTAATTTTGTTTAGGCCTATCTGCTATGATAATTTCTACTGTAGCCTGCAGAATTCCATTCAAGTCTTTGTAAAAATGATACATGACAGGGCATACGTTTTATACGATATTTTATGGGGAAAGTGCAAGGAGTATCAAAAATCAGACATCAAAGTCATATTGCTTTACTGCTTTCACAATATAACTCAAGAAATGACTATCCTGTAATGTGACATTCAAAATATGTAGGTAAAAGGTCAAAGTTCAGTTCTATAATGTCAACCTCTACACAAAACCACACAGCTGAAATACAAGCACACATTTTAATGATAAGATATTCTTTAAAAGTAAGATATTCTTTAAAACTGTAAAGTAGTTCAGAAGGCAAAAAGGTCAGGGTTATACAGTATCAGTATTCTGAAATTCTGATGCCTTTGTCAAATTAAGATCAAGAACATTGAGACTCGGGTTTTATCAAACCAAGACAACGCCAGATGGTATGTACATTGTAGGTTGAAATTGGCAACATAAGATTTTGAGCACATTCCCATGAACATAAAGGATTAATCATGGGTATGTTCTTAAATGTTCCTGCCCCAAACCTAGGCAGCAATACATAGCATTCACAGTGTTATCAATCATAGCTTATGGATGGGATTGTAAGTGTAAGAAGGGCAGAATATTGTGGAGATTAGTGTGTTCCCCTCTGTAAGATGCAGCTTTTATATGTCACATGGAAATCTTAAACTGATAAAAGAATTTGTCTTTACGTGTGTAACCTTATTAGTGCCATGCAAACCGAATGTTGCCTCTGTGTAGTGGATGGAGATGTGTGATGCGTTTATTAATTGTGAGTCATTGACTTTTTATTTGAGCAATGTCCAAAGTATTCCTTCAGCTGCTGTTTTTAGGCTGGCAACCTCATAAGTTTGTACTGTCATTTTTATGCTTGTTTTCATACTTGATTTGTTGACCTGATTCGATTTAATTGATTTGTTGTTAATGTCGTGATTCCACATGAGATAATGTTTTTTTATAACATAAGTGAAATGAAATATTGTTTGTAGAATTTATTAGATTATATTGTTCTCCAAGCAGATGCATCCTACACTGAATGCACATTGCCCTCCTAAAGACATATGAATTATATAAAGTTTAATGATATTATGATCACTACACAGGTCAGCATGACAGAAATAACATTGCACACAGAAGGAATGGGTGTGGTACATACATGTACAATATGTCCTGGAGCATGACAATATGCTGTAGATGTTAACAAATTAACTCTACAAGTGTATGTCATGCTGTGTTAGAATACAACCTGTAGGCATATAAATGAGGTCTTGCTATGGTATTAAGGGGAGTTTATAGATCAGGTCCTTTTTGAAGAGCTATGCAAGTGCTTCGTAGAGAGTATATTTTGGAATGCTTTAATTTTTGCAAATTTTGCAAGTCTACCAAGATATGCAGATGTACACATATGTATGCACAATTAATAACTTGCCAAAACATTGCCTCGTGTTACACAAATGCATTGTAGCATCTCAAATGTTAAAAAAAATAGCTCATTTTTTAAATCTCTTTCTCATTCTGTCAGTATGCTTCTGGATCTTGAATTCAACCGCTCACAAAATTTTCTTTAAACCTCAATTTCGGAAATACATGTAAAATGGTGTGTACAGTTATAGCTAAATTCCGGTGATTGCAGTTACCCTGATCTCTACAACTGAAATGCTCACAACTTATCATAGTTGTTGCTTAGTTGCCTAGCTGTTGCCATGGAAACTGCATTTGTCCTATAGAGTAATGCCTTGGTAATCAACAACAACATGAAGGAGAATTTGATCCTATTGTATAAAAGAGCTGTGCAAGCACTAGTAGTAGATTTCCAGTGATTGCAGGTACGTACTATAGCAGCAACTGAAATGCTCAAAACTGATTGGTTGGTGCTGAGTTGCTGAGATGTTAGCTAAGCTACATGTAGGTCACTACAGCATATCATCACAGGTTTCAAATGTGGCCTTTTTTTGGCTGTGCAGTAACGGTGTATGCACCAAGGAGTATGTCATAGTTGTGGGATTACAGACAGAAGTGCAGGGCTGCCAACTCTCATGCATTCAGCGTGAGACTCGCGCATTTTGGTCCTTCCTCACTCTAAAACTTTATTTCATTTGCATGCATTTGTATTGATCTATAGCATTGGCCTATGGGAGTCTCACTCTCAACTAGTTTCCAGTGTTGGCAGCCCTGGAAGTGTTAGAATCATTGGGAGACCGGCAAAAGCCCCATGAATCTTTTGCTGTGAAAGAGGACAGTATGTATAGTGGCAGAAATCTAGTAGTCCCAGGTCATTTCTCTATAGATGAAGACTTGCCAATCTGATGGAAATGGAACTGATGTGCTGTGTAAAGACCTATTTAGACTAGGGAATTAGCAGAATTGTTTGTTTGTTTGTTTGTTTGTTTTCAGGAAACAGTCTAAGCTATGCAACAATGTCACTCTGTCTGTCTTTTCTGTTTAGTGTTTGCTGTGGCATTGTAAAAGTTGAAGAAGGCATTGTATGGTAGCCTGAGTGCAGTTTTGTGTTGTTAATTTTTACTCAAATTATAAGAGCAGTTCAAAGACTGCAGCCAGATAATTCTGCAGATATTCTCTGTACATGTATGTCATAATTTTTGAATTTCAGGGAAATGATTCATTGCACCATAGACTAGGGCCTTGTTTTATCAAAAGATATACAGCGTACAGGTAATTGATTATAAATTTCCTTACCACACAGGCTGCCATAGACTTATGATAGAAATCAACTCTATAAAATCAGCTATAACTTTGCATAAAACAGGGCCCAGTTCACTAATGTGTTATAAAGATTTATGGATATTTCTTCCTAATGCTCAAAGGATGTACATGTACAACAGTAGTAACAACAATTTAATTAACTGATTGACAAATTGCCATACATTGATGAAGAGCAATTTGTCAGTCAGTTGCAATACAAGCAACATGATGCAAGAATTTAATCAATTTGAACAATTGGCATTGTTTTGGCATTGTCTCTCAGGGTTTGTCAGATCAATGCTCTGAAATGTTATGCTCTTCAGTTTACATGTTTGCATTTGCAATGTTCATTGTTGTAACCTTTGATACTCCAGCTGGCAACCGTCTGGCCCAAATTCTACAGGTGCTCTATTCAACCATGGAATGTTTACATGTCTTTTGTGGCTTAAAAAAAAAATCAAAAGATAATTGAACACCTGGATAACTAGGGAAGGTGACTGTGGGCATATTAGGTGTGTCCAGAGACTGTAAAGTTCCAGTGTATTTGCATTCTGAAGAGAATATTAAAGTTGTGTGTCACTGTGGTGCACAACACTGTGTGTATGTGGAGTATGTTATACCCCCACCTATCCAATTAGTCCTGCATTCACCTGTGTGCAGTGACCACCTGTTTGAGCTATGTGACTACTGCACATATCATGTGTCAAAGACCTTGCATACAGTGACCACCTGTCTGGTATGGCCAGCAGCAACCTAATTAGATTAGGCTGCATAGTCAGTCCGCAGCGCGAGCGAAAACGCACATATTTATTCAAGTCGTATTGATGATGCACGGCTGAGCGGTGCTTGCATACGTAATGAGCAGATACATGGTCATGAATAAATCCGTGTAGAACAAGTATTTCTTGTCAGTTTTCGACACTTTTAATATCGACTGAAAGAAAAAACATTAGCAAATATGCTCATGATCAAAATAAAACGGAAAAGAAGAATATAGAATATCAAAATCTCTCTCGAAGTTCGGTATTGTATTCACAAATATTCCTTCACGTTTGACGCCAAAAAACTAACCTGAAATCTTTCATGCCCCTCTAAAATATGGTGAAGACTATGTCCGCTAAAGTATATAGTATCACAATAAGGGCACGTTTTCTCATCTTCATTTCAATACAGGTCAGGAACTAGCAAAATTCAGAGACATGTCTAGCGTCGAGTTTAAAAAGATTATCCTCGCGTTTGCACCGGAATTCCGGGTCTGTGATTGGTCGAAATCTGTCGCAAGACGCGGCGTGTCGCATTGCGTAGTATCCATTGGCTGCTGACTCAATGCTGTGAGTTCAAAAACTATGTATCAGATAAAACTGTCATTGATATGAGTAATAGCTGAATAGTGTACAATTGAGTTGGAGGTAATTTGAAAATGAAAGCCTACATTAGTTTCATGAAATCCATGATTTTTTTTAATGTTAGGTTCCAGATTGTGATCAAATTTTCACTCTTTATACAAAACTTGAACTTTACACAGGAACCAATGATGTGTATGTGAGTGTGCACTTACAATGACCCTGAACAATGGACCTGGCTACCACCTGTCCCGAGCTCTGCTGAAAGGCACATGAATGCTTTATCAATTTATATTCATGTGGATTGCCCTGAGCACTGCTAGTCTGAATTCTTGACACAGGGTGAAATGCATGCACATGATAGAAGTAAGCACATGTTTCCAGGTGCTTGCACACACCACATTTCAGAATGAACAAAGACTAGCTGCGATAGTGGAATTCCTCATGAAGCATTCCAATCCTGGTCATTGTCCACGACCATTGTCTAGGTATCAACAACACACTCCACGCGTGTTCATTCACTACCCCACTTCCGGTAAGAAAACATAATTTGCCTTGATTTCAACAGGAAAATTCACAACCTTAAAAATGGTGCCCCTCTTCGTTTTTTAATTGATCATACTCGCTAAAGTTTCACAATTGTGAAATCGAAGAAAGTACGGAGATCTATTTTCAATACCAGTCAGGAACTAGCAAAACATCAAACTACGATCTAAAAGCTTCTTGAACACTGGCAAAATAATCGTTTACTTTGATGATAAAATGGACTACTATATTGAGATCAAATATAGGGAAATTAGGTATTAAATTAATGAGCATAATCAGCTCTATAACCTACCCAACCATCCTGGGTCAAACAATGCACTGCGAAAGCTATGAAAGCTGTTGTTGCGACCTCTGCAAAAACTCTCGCAAAGTATTGCAAAATCTCGTCAGTCTCGAGGGCACAAACTGCGCAAACGTGATTCAGAATAAAATTGTCTTTCGTGCCTCATTATCGCACGCGCTGCGGACTGACTGTGCAATTGCAGTTCGGAGACAAATTTTGTCTCTTGTGGGAGAAATTTTACTTAGTGAAGTGGCCACATGTGTCAGGTTTAACCAAATTTGTCAATGTACATTTACTGAGTTGTGATTCAATGCTATTCTCTATGCCAAAAGTTTGTTTTTTTGTTTGTTTTAGTTTATTATGCAACTCACATTATGCCAGGAGGAAACTAAACTATAAACGAAACACAGTTCTGTGCACTTGTTAAATATCTCAGACAAGTGTCTCTGTGAATTGTAGGCCTACTACCTACAACTTTGTGCATTATATACAAGACATAATTGCAGTGGATATGCAGAAATTGCTTTTATTATTTGCTAGAATCTCCACCAACCTGTCCGCAGTGGCCACCAATCCAGGAAGGCCACTTTTTTTTTCTTTTTCTACTCAAGTGGCTACTATTACAGTATATGCAGGTTTGACTGCAGTACGTAGTTGGCAATCCTATCCACTAGATGTGCATGTATACTGTACTTGGATAACCATTTCTTTTTCTTTCTTTCTTTTTTTTCCTTTTTGATAAAGACTTTGTCAATGAAATAATGTCAAACTTTTAAGTGGCAAAATTGTGACTTGTTCATTTTTAAGTGTTTCCCTGTTGCTCTGTGTCTGGACTTGGTTCAGTTGGTTATATGGTGCTGTGGTGTTTTTGTGTGGTGTTGTATGTGAAAGACATAATACAGTCATGTATATGGAGGAATATGGCTGGCTGAAATGTGTATGCACATACACACACACACACACACACACACACACACACACACACACACATGCACACACGCACACATTTTCTCTCTCTACGCAGACTTGTATATAAAAATAAGCATCATTCTTATTTCAGTAGGTCGAGTGAGATGCCTGAGACTAATCCAGTGTTTATAGTAAATAGGGATGGAAGGGAAAACAAAAAAATGATGACATATGGATTTGACCAAAATTAAAGGATTTATAACTTTTGAACAAAATAAATGATCCAATTTTCCCAAAACTTCACTACCACAATGTGTGCTACTAATATTATTTTCTGCATTCAGTGAGTCCACATGTACATTTGAGGTAAATTTTCCTTTAATGTATTCAAATTTGTGAATGGGTGTTCCCTGAATGCCAAATTGCATATCATGTTTAGGAAGAAAATACATTTTATAACAGTGTATATGTAATGCAGTGCATATGCATTGCATGTTGCCGTATCTGGGAAATCTATATTTTCTGGATGTCATGAAAACTTTTATTGGTTTGTTATATAAAATAAAACAAAGAATTTAATATCATGTCACACGCATATCCCCATTCCACAGAGATTTTCTCTCATCGGTCACTCATCGGAAGCTATTAAAGTTTATCGCTTCCGGCTACCCACAGAAGTGCATCGAATCACAGTCTAATGGATCCGACTTGTGTTGGTCGACTGTCGGGTCAGAGTCGGACATGTCTGGCAGTGATCTGATGAGGCAAGATCATCCGATGAGAATCACACGTGACATGTCTGACACTCACCTGATACTCCACCAAGTCAGATTCATCAGACTGCGATCTGACACACTTCGGTGGGTGGCCTGAAGCAGCAATCTTTGCTTCCGATGACCGATGAAAAAAAATCTGTGTGCAATGGGGGTACTAGTGAACCAAGCTATTAAAGGTCCTATTTACCTTTGGGAGCAGTGATTTTAAAAATGTTCAAGATATCACATTTGACGCATATGTGTAGGTCAGTTGTATCACAAAACATCCTACCATATAAGAATTTTGCAAATAGAACCTAAAATATTATACAGATATTGACTTATCAGAGGTGGAATATAACATTTGAGATCCTCGCGGGAAGTTATATTTTTGTCGAGGATTATTATATTTTTCCGAAGCGCGTAGCGCTGAGGAAAAATATAGTATTTCGAGACAAAAATATAACTTCCCAAGGGAAATGAAATGTTATATTCCTACCGAAGGAAAAAAGTCAATACCGGTATCTGTTATATTATATGACCTACAGTACAAGAAATAAACTGCTGTATAAAGCAACACGACTTCTCCGTTTTCAAACCCACAGTCAAATTCATGAACGCGCGTTACAACGCTCGGCACTGTTAGTGTTAGTGGTATGCAATCGAGCCAAACCGAGCCATAACTATGATGGCTTTCGCGTAGGCCCTACTATCGGTAATTCGTTCTTCCGTGGCATATAGCCGTGCAGGAGCATTCCTAGAACAGTCGCTATTCAATCATACGTAGGCCTGTAGCGAGGGCCTATTTACGTAGCGGTAACGTTAGAGCTAGATTTTGTAATGACAGTTGTAAAATTGTTTTTTAAAAAATTGTAGAAGACTACCGTAACTGCCGCTGTTGGTCTAAAGCAAGCTTCTTGTTGAGGTAAGTGTTTGTGATGTATGAGAATGTGAACTTTCTAACAATGTAGGGCCTAATCTCTTCTGTCTGCAGTCACTGGTACATGAACTGTAGACTACGTACGGACCTGGCCCTGGTCCAGGTCCAGCGCTAGTAGCACAGAACTACCGGTGTCAAAGAAACTTACTCAGTTCAGGCGGTGGTAATACGGAATGGGAAATCCTTTGCCTTCTGGCCTTGTCACGACTGTCTAACATTAACGGGAGTAGTAAACCTAGTAGGCTCTATAGCTTCCGACACATTCACCAGTTTGTTTCTCTCTCAAGCTGCCATCACCAGTTACAACACTGCAAACAGTTTGACAAAAACAAATCTGGGGGGTGTTTCACAAAGATTTAAGTTTGACTTAACTCATGCGTAAATCCCCAAACCCTGCGTAAATCCCTAAGTCCTGCGTAAATTTACGCAGGACTTTTAATCCTGTTTCACAAAGCTTAAGTCATGCGTAAAGTCCCACCAAGTCCTGCGTAACTCTACGCATGGCCTGAAGCCATGCGTAAAGTCAGACTTGAATTCCAAAATGGGAAGTTCAAAAGCATAATCAACTCCTAATATTCATTAATTTCTTCCACTTTATCTTATCCTGAGTGAGATGGCAGTCTTTTTAACAAACTAGAGAATCACTAGTTTCGTAGAGGGTCTACTCCTACACTATTCACTGAACAATGGTCCAAATTAAAAATAGTCATAAAAATAGATCCTTGTACCTACAAATGTACGGATAGTTTGAACTGTTTTAAGTTAAACCAAAATTTTAGCTCATAAAGAGCTATATAATCTACATGTATCTGGACTTTGGAAATCAATTATATTTCTACCAATCCTTTCTTGCCTGTGTTATCTTCTTAGCTGCTTACCCATGAATATTAATGCATGCCCATCCATTATAAATATCATGCATTCACAACAAATTAGAAAAACCTAACAAATTAGTTAGACCTATACGTGTTAGAAATATTATACCTCTTGTGTACAGGACGGGGCTGTGTCTATCTACACTAACTGGTTAGACCGATAAATTTGTCTCTTGTTCGGTAGCCTAATTGTATCTGTACAGTCTGTAATATGGTCGACTGCATTAGCGACCGTATAAATACAGTTAGCAGGAGGCTACCCAACAAGAGGCAGATTTATTGGTCTACCTCTACACATGACTGCCAATGAAATTAGCCAAGTTTCCATTTCTACGGTACCAGTTACATCTTAATGAATGCTTTTTTTTTCCTGGAAGCAAAAAACAAAACAAAATAAGACATAACAACCCCCCCCCCCCAAGCATTTTGTGTCAGTTAGAGGAAACGGTTAGCCAATAGACAGTCACCTCTGCCTCGCATCAAAGGCTACAGTAACGTATACACGGAAAACGTTAGAGGTCTAGTAGTTTCTATGCCTAATCTTGATTGATGCAGTTCTCAAACACATTCCAAAATCCGAAAACGCATAAATTCATCAATTACTTCCCAATTCAACTCAGGGCCCAGCAATTGGACTTTAAAATTCGACCAATTGATAGCCATTAGTAATAGCCATGATTTATTATGGTTCTAACTAACCTTATACATGCAGTCTAGGGCAATCATGCACTTTGTTTTCTTCAAAATCATGAAGATGTGGCACTGTGCCCCTATCTTGATTAATAACACAGTGCACAGACTCTACACTAACTGTTAGGCATAGCCATGTTTAATTGATAGTCATACTAATACTAGAACTGATAAGAGTTTATATGTAGACATAACTATACACAGCCCAGTTATTCGCACATTGTATTAACAGCGTCTGGTCGGGCTAATGTAGACATTGTCTAATGACATGATATTACTAATGAGCAGACTCTACAAATTACAATACAAGTATCGGTACAACACACACAGAGTTCATAATATTCAGTCCCTTCCTAACCTTCGATGAATCATCTCTTGCTCAAATTACATAATTTCAAGGACCTACCTAATGACTAACAGATTAAGCTACACTCACTTCTGTAGTTACGACCAACCCTAGCTAGTTGGAAAAGAAAACTTCTCTTTGTGTGCAACAAGAGGCTAGCCAGAATCCTCTTCTACCAAGGTCCACAGTTACCAATTGTGCAATGTGAATGGTTGTACAGAATGCAGAGATCATATCAGTGCCAGCTAAATGTAGCTGCTGCGAGCTGCGCGAGCAACCCCATTCATCCTAACTTTCACACAGTCCAATATAATTTCAACATGTGGGACTGGATTAAAGAAGCCTCATGCACAAAACATCTCTTATATCAAAATAATCATCAAGCGAGTGTCTATTCATGTACAAAAGAGAAATAATATGAGTCAGTAAATGAGCACTGTGAATAACGAATGATACATTCATGTCATATGAATCGTAGTTGCAGAAAATCAAAGCAATTTCCCTTCCAGAAATTACTCAAAAATCATCAGCAGACAACAAATGGCTAATTTGCATATTTTTGGCTCGTACATTATTATTCAAATCGAATAAGTCAGTCTTAGCCTAAGATTGACTTTGTGAAACAGACTTAAAAAGTCGCACTTAGACTAAGTTTGACTAGCGCTAAGTCTGACTTACTAAGTGCGACCTTTGTGAAACACCCCCCTGTTGCAATTTCGCAATTCTCGCTTGTAGCGCGTGTACATTATGCTGTGCATGAAGTGTTGTCTACCGCTAACGCTTTACAGTAGTGTGCTGCTGTGTACTGTGGTCACGGCGATTGCATTCGTGTGTGTGCAAAGCGTCTCTGTGTATGTTGCGCGCATCATAACAATTGGTTTTTGATGACGTCACCCCTCCTGATATAACGCATTTGTTTAACGTAGTCGCTGTTATATTCCATGGTTTTACGTAATTTACGTCATGTTATGAAAATATAACGCTTCTCATCCTTGTGACAATGGTCACGTGACTGCATTTTGACCAATCACACATTGATATCTGTATGGGTCATATAATATAAGGAGATATCAATAGATAATTTTTCTCAATAAACTGTAACTGTAGACGGTTTAGTCTGGAAACATATTTATTATAACCATTGTTCATATTTTGTGTATTTAACAATACTTAACGTTGATTATGCAAATTCAAAATTTTACATTAATTGTTTTTATCCCTAACTCACATTTTGGAACTATTTTGAAGCATTAATGCTGGCTTTTTATTTCATCTGCAAATGGTAAACTATGCCTTTAAATGTTGTACATGTAGGTACATAATGGACTCAAACCCACCGGCATTGACCGTCCCATGTACAAAAGTCCAAAGAGTTCACGCAGTGGACACTGTTCTCTTCTCTAACCAACGGTCACTTGTGGTGTGACCAACATGTTTTATTAGAACATGTACCTGTATTACCAATACATCATAATATATACTTCTAATAAAAATTTATACCTTGCAAACAAGAGCCCACCAAAATCAATTACTAATGCAGAAAAGACAAAATGCAGAGCTTGTTGTTCTCATATACACACAAAAATCAAAAATAATGTTGTTAAACTCTGCATGGCGTATATTTTCTACCACATATTTTGCAAATGTAATGTAACATACCAACAGTGCTGAAGCAGCATGAAAAAAAAAAATACATATATTTCTTTATATCACATCTCAACATTTTCCACCTACAAAAACCTGTTTGCTGCTATGGCAAATGCAAAATGGAGGCAAACAACACACTATTTGCATAATCTTGAAGTCAAACTGCCATGTTCTTTCTACCTTTGGCTCTTTCACAAGGTACACATTAGTAACGATACCAACAGAGAATGGTGTTTGATAAAACTTGAAAGTGTGAAATACATGAACATCATAGCTGTAAGGCTGCCTTTTCACCCTGCTTCTAACGTTCAACTTCCCTAAACTTTCTACTTGCCGCAACTGATAAACTCAGGGCATTTTACACATTCATCAACCCACAAGAAAATATGCCCCAAAATCTACATGCATATAATGCCAATGTAAATGATATTCACTTCTGAAATCATATGCACATGTTACTGTATACGCCATATATTTTGCAAGTCTAAATTTTCGCGAATCGAGACTTCCCGACGATTCCGCGAGTGGTTAATTTCGTGATTGTGGAGTCATGTACTGAACGGAGAAATGCGTACGCATACGTCACATTCATATCAGGATTAGAGTCAATATTTCCGCGTGCTTTAAATTTCGCGAATAGCAGCTTACTCGCGAAATTCGCGAAAATAAAAAACTCGCGAAATATTCGGTGTATACAGTACTTTGTATGTTACGACCTAGAAAAAAGATGGGGCCTGTCATTACACATACAGTGTACACTGTTTTTCATTTTGCTTTCAATTAGCTGGGTGCATGGAAAACCACTGTCCTGGCAATGAAAACTCTGATGAATCTGGGAGAGGATCTCACAGTGTGTGACCCAAACACTCAAAACAGCTTCTGTACAATGACTTGGAGAAATCAAGTGTCTTAGAAATAAACTCCATGAACATTACAAAATATATCAGGGCTGGGACTGGAGTGATAAAGAAGAAGAAAAAAAAAGGTTTGTTGGTTTGTTTGTTTGTTTTTCAACTTGGAGAGGGTGGAGTTCTTTTAACATACATTTGTATCTTTGCCTTTATCACATGTATGTGGGGGAAAAAAGTCTGCACGATATTTGGCAGTGCAGATAATAGGACAAACAGAGCTGACAAGGAAAAAAACTCACAGGCTATTGATACCAAGCACTGTGATAGAAAACGTACAGAAGACCTCATTCCTAACGGGCAAAGCTCAAACATTTTGCAATTTCACATAATTAGAAATTATTATAAAAAAACAACAACACCAAGAAACAAAGGAAACTTCTTGACAATATCAAGTTGGAATAGGATGACATCAAATATTTATTGCAATAGGCCTATGTGTATATTTTCTGATATAAAAAGGAAATAAACCTGTTTTTTGACAAACAAAAAGCACAGTTCTCGCCTCACAGCTGACACGAACCAAAAGAGAAGAGAAAATTGGTGCAGGCTGGACTCTTGGGAATTTGTGTAAAATACATGTAGCTCAAACACATCACCGATAGATTGATTTCAACAGGTAAAGTGTGGCATGCATGATAACGTCTGGTGCAGCAGACTAGGTGATGTACACATCACACCCAATGCGCCCACAATTACTCTGCCTCATGTGTCTACACAGCTTGACCATACATGAAACATGCAACAACTACACCTGTACACATGCCAAAGTTACTTTTCTTCCTCTCAGGGATGACAACTGGAAAATTAAAAAACAAATTGTACAAACAGCAATTTTTTTCTTTTGCACTGCTTGACTCTAATCCCTAATTTAGATGTAAACATATAATGGGAAATTCTGTTTTTCCTTCGTTTCAATGGTAATGATGATGGTATAAACATTCATTAGTCAATCATCGCTCACACAAAATTCTATAATGCACATGTCATTCCAACATCAAAATCCTCTTCATTTCATGTCCTGTTGTCATTCAATTTCTTCTCTTCTATTTGTAGTCCCAAACCAGTAGTACTGCATTCTGAAATTGTTGCACACTTGCAAAGGAAAATGCATTTGCAAATCAGTGTCCACCACAGATACGTATAGCCTTGTGCAGGGTAGGAAACTGCAGCTTTGCAGAGCACTTTTACAACTGCTATTCTGACTTAGATCAATATTATGGTTGTCATGGCTACAGACAAGCAACCACCAATCACCTACAAGCAATTTGAATCATTCTGATCAAAACTGCAATTCAGTTGTGTGTGTGTGTGTGTGTTTTATGTCTTCCTGGAGTAAGGTTCAAGTGTATGTACAGCATACATGTGGAAATGCAAGTGTGTGACTTACATATGCCATGTGAGGATTGACACATTAATAACACTATTCCCTTCTTAATTCCACAAAGTAGAATGTAAACATGGTACAATATCATGCATGGCTGCACGAATCGTGAAAAGTGACGCGTAATAAATGTGAGCAAATTCCGTGTAGCAAAGAGAAATATAGGAATGAACCAGTTACAAACAATAGCAGCAAATATTACATTGCCATACAGGGCATGTTGAATTCTGTAGTTGTCCAGCATTTCCCTGATTAGAGTTTGTACAATATCTTACTCCACTAGCCCTGTCTAAAGGAAGTAAAACGTACGTAAATGTAACTCACTGCGAATCTCATTCGCCATCAGTTTACATAGGAGTTCGATACACCTGAAATTTATGCAAAATTCAACATACCAGTAAACTACACAAACAATGTAGTAAAAGATGTTGTGAGTCAAATATACAACAAATCTAGTGAGTTAAATTGTAAAATTCATTAGAATATGTACATTAATCCTTTTGGAGAAAAAAAAAAATTATTGACATGCCTCTTTTAGAGGTCAAAACATGATGTCCAAAAATATATCCTAAAAAAACAAAAACAAAACTATTACTATGAATAGTAAAGTGTTGCCCATTTTTTTTTTCAAGTTCATTGCATACAGTGTATGTGATTGTGTATATGCTTGACACCTCTCCTGTCCACAAATTTTGGAAGTCACTATTAAAATGCTAGCAAAAAAAAAACAACAAACAAACAAAAAAATAACCACTGTTTTCTCCAGCTATCTGTGACACTGACAGACACTAGGTTCTAGGTTAGGTTCTAGGTTCAATTTTTCCTGTTAAAAGCTAAGAGGGTACTACCTGATGCAGGGGCTGTGGTATTTGGGGGGGGGGGGGGTGGGGAGGCTATTTGCCAATGGTATTCCTCCCTTTTGACAGGAAGAATCTCCAGACTGAACCTTTGGAAAGTCATGAATTTTGTTGATCCCCCCCGTTTTTTGTTTGTTTGTTTGTTTGTTTGTATGTTTGTTTGTTTGCTTTTTGAAGAGCCAAAAGTGTGTGTGTGTGAGTGTGGGGGGGGGGGGGGGGGGGGTTAGAGCCCCTGTAATGCATGCCAGAATTGGAAACAGAATATGTAGGAGAAGATGCACACATCATGTACAGGCATGTGTGAAAAAATGATCCACTTCCTGTGGAAAGTAAAGTAAAGCGCATTGAGCAACTCTTACAGTTCTAGACAAAAACTCACCAAAAACAAGTGTGTATGGTGATATACAAGTGTGCGAGGTAATTGTCATTCTCTTGTTCATTATGTATGACTGACAGAAGAAGTTACTGTAAGAAACAAGACACATTTTTTCATTTAATATTAACATTATCACACTACATATGTGTGCTATATATACTAAAGCAGAGGCTAAAAATCAAACGGGGAGGGTTGAGTGAATAAAATTCATGGTAAAATCTATCAATGATTTAAATACAAAAGTCATCATTATTATTGCCATGACAGTTCTGCACCATAGCAAATAAATATGCTGTTAAAGCTACACATTAGAGTTACCTACATGTGACAAGAAATGCTCAATTTTTTTATTCATGATGTATGCTCACTAGACAAGTTTCACATCTTCAACAATTTTCTCCTATTCATACTGTCAAGGGACATAATACCTCAATGATTAAAGTTAGAATGTGTACTCGTGGAAGAGTTGAGATTTGTACATCAAATGGATACATAAATTACATCATACAAACACGGCTGTTACATAATCCTCCCTAAAGGAGAGAATCGACATATGACGGCTAGATTACGAGTCATTTCAATAGCAAAACAGAAAAAAATATCCCTCATTATATCTGGTAAAATGCATTGAATGAGGAAAAGACCTCAGGATGCGAATTCAACACCAACGATAGCACTGAGCATTCTTGCCTTTGCTCTCTCAAGCTTTAACAGTCTTTTCACAAGTCTGTAGGTTTGACCCCTCCCTCTGCCCAGACAGATTACCAACATAACCAACTGTGTATAAACCAATTGAATAAACAACCAAATGTATCATTCTATAAAGAAGTATCATGTTAACATTGTGCTGGATTAAGGCTAGAGACCTAATACATATCTGGACCGGGTCTCTCAGTTGTACTCACTGTCATGCCTCCACATGCTCCAAAAATCAAACACAAAGAAATCGGAAAGAAATAAAAGAAAACCCTACAAAGCCAAAACTTTCGTATGATCATCTGTGAAAAACAGAGATAATGATCAAATTCTGGCCAGACGCGCTTGTACACATTTCTTTTACTACAGCAGGGCAACTCTTTCAATTACATAACTGGTTTGCAGTTGGATCAGAAAAAGAAATCTAGGGTGAAGTTTGAAATTATCTATGGAGGAGTAACGGCTGAAAAATAAAGTCTAAAACATTTGTGAGCCTCTCCATAACTGCCCCACCAACCCTCGTCTCGTGCCCCTTCTTCCCCATCATCCCCCCTGGCACTTGACATACCCATGATCCCGAACTTTACAAAACGGAAGCAATATTTCCTGAATGACATCCAGCTATTCCAGTTCAAGACTGTTGACAACTGCACAAATCTTGGACAGAGTGGCAAAGACAAGGGTTTCATTAGGGTTTGAACATTTGCCGCTAGCGAAAGAAGCACATTTTAACATCATGTCAACTGAGCTGGTACCAGAACTCACGTCAGACATTCTTCATCATCACTGACTCTTGATTTATCTGGATTTATCATCCATCAAAGTAGTGCTGTTTCAAATGTCCAAAGATGGAAGATTTGCTTTACTACACACAGTACTTGTGACGGTATACGGCTCCAGAGCTTTAAAAGGACACAAAAGCAATATTTCAGTATCTCATACAATTGTACACTTTACACTACAGACAACACCAGCAAAATCACATGTATAGGAACAACAATGAGAAAACTGAAGACTACATACTTGCAGATAAAACTTTTCTTTTCTTTTGTGTGTGTGTGTGTGTGTTTATTAGTTGTTGTTTTTTTTTTTCTCCTCTCCAATGCAAAGCTTTTTAAATCCTGGCATGCACAATATCATTATCGTTGGTGGTGTCTGTGAGCCTGTGAAGAGATTAATATGCTTTATGTTGAACCTATTGTATGGAAACCAACCTTGCCTTAAACCTGTTGAGGACGAACTGATCGTGCCATAACATGCATTTCAAATAGACACCTGCCCAAGTATTCTTGGGACTCGTCCTCTACGAGTTAAGAAAGCAAGCTCTTGCATAAAGTTTTTTTTTTTCTTTCAAATTTCACTTGATTGCAAAATCCTCAGAGGTTGCACTTCATTTGTGACTGAAGAGACAATTCAAGGGCAACACTGCATCACCACATTGCTTTTCAAGCTGCATCAATACGTCACAGCAGACAACATACACCCACATACACAGTCATGCTATCACACTTCACAAGTAAAGAAAAGGCGAAGAAATTTCGCTTTGCCAGTTGCCCCAATACCTCCACAGACAACTGCTTTGGCTCTTCCGTCGCACATCTTTCGTACAGTCACCAGCCTGAGATTCCTCGGGCATCATACACCCTTGAGAGGTTAAAGGTGCCATCACACTTATAAACGTTTTATACACACAAAAGCATAACATTCTATATTATGATGCAGATTAGAGTTGTGTCAGTGAACAAATTACATCACAGGCTGATTAAAATCACATTTATGCTAGACAGAGCGGCAGCCGCTGCACGTTATCTTTTTTACCTCATTCATACAGAGGAGTCAAGTGGAACGTTCCACATCTCATGGTCGTGACAAGAACATGGACAGGGCACACACACAAACATTTTGACAGAGCACTTTCTTTCGTTGGCGGATGGAAGACGCAACACTGATTTCAGATCACATGGTACTATAAAACTTTCCTCGACTACTGCCCCCTTTGCTGGCTCCGATCTTGCTTCCAAGCTTGTTGAGTGGATGCGAGGGTCCATGCAGTCGTTTACTCTGCGATGGATGTGCTGACGTCACACTGTCCTTGTCTGACTCGCTCTTCCGCGACACCTTCTTTGCTTCCGTCGGAGCACGGAGCGATGAGTCGCCCTCAAGCTGGCTGGTAAAGAGTCTAACGTGATCCAGGTTCAGCTGCACTAAAGGTTCGTCCCCTCCGGACTGATGTCCATCTGAGCCTTGGGCCCCGGTCTCTGGTACAGGAGTTTCATGGTGTGTGGCCGCCTCCTTGGCAGGGTGCATCCATCGTGGTGTTTGCTTGTCGCTGCCGTTTGTTGATCGTTGCTTTGCCACCTTCTCGTTGGACATCTTGGCGATGGACGCACAGCGTTTGAGCTCCAACTTCTTGACTCGGTCAGAGACTTTTACAACTCCTCCAGACTCCCCTGAAATGATTGGCACAAAATCAAAGGATGTGATATACATAGGAATGACACCAATCTCTCTATCAGTAATCAATAGAAGACTTGCAGCTGGTAGATTTGGTTCAGAAAGAGCAATAAAGCCCAATGGTTTGGGTCATATAATAATAGTAAGGTGAGGTTTATCAAGACCATCTTGGAAATTCAAAAAGCAAATTCTCATAAATTGATAATACACAATTATTCATCATTACAAATGAACAGCTGAGAATTTGTTTTCAGGAGAGTTCCTAATCAAAATACTGTAAAAAGCTGAATTTTTTGCAGTGTGAAAATCTGTATTTTGATGATGATGATGATGATGATTCACAGCATTTGCATGGCGTTACGTATATATCTCTTAAGAAAACATTTAAAGGCACAGTTTCCCAATCAAGACAATGGCTTCAAGCACCCTACCTTGATCAGAATCTCCGGAGCCATCTGGATCTGGGCACACCTCTGTGTCCCCTGCGGGTGACGTCAGCTGGATCTTCTCCAGGTCTTTGATCTTCCTGACCTCATCCGGCGTGAGCTTCTCGTCCTCGCTGCCGATTCGGAAGGACGCCCTCTTGGTTGGACTCGTGGAGGCTGCGATGCGGAATCCAGGTTTGACCGATATGGGATGAGGAAAGCAAAGAAAGTCACTGTTACAAGACGTCTTTGCCATGCATAGATAGCATACACAATGTAGAGACACCAGACTGATAACTGCCAACATTAACATCTGTTAAGGTTAATGAGGTTTGTGTTGTTGGATAAGGGTATTTCAGACATCTGATTTCTTTATTCTGATTAGGCGCATAAATTTTGTAAGTTGTGATTTTAAGGTGTCACAAGCAGTGAGTCAAGTGAAATATTTGATGTCTTTGAGATTACAATTTCAGACATACGCTGCTTAGCAAACTTACATGAACTACCCTTACACTTTCACAGGACAAACACCACATTATCGTCCAAGAAGTTTCATCAAATTATCTTGTCATGTTATCATAATGAGCCTTGAAGTTGTTTTGCTTTATGTACTGTCTACTTGGATAGGTAATGATGAAGAATGCAGATCAGAAATTTTGTGGTGAGCTTACCCATATCCATCTTTTCCTCGAACTCCATTGTGTGGCGTCGCACATCCCCAACTTTCCATGTGCTTCCCTCGTCAGGGTACGCGACCTCAAGGACTTCCCCAGTAGCAGCATCTGCATCCTGCCCATCTCCTGTCTGGCATTCATCGGTGTGCTCAGCATCTGCAGTCTCCTTCTCTTTGCAAGATTCTTGCTCTTCCTCCGGTTTTTCCTGGGCATCCTGTCTGCCAGCAGCTGCTTCCACTTTTGACTGCTGCTGCTGCTGCTGCCCTGTCTTTTGCTCAAATTCTCTCTTGTGGCGGCTGACGATCCCCATGGAGAGCTGTATCTCTTCGCCCGACGTTGTGTACAATGTCGCCGTGTCGGTGGTGTCGGCCTGACTCACCTCACCCGTGTCCATGGCAGCACTCTCTTCCCCTCTGTCTTCTAAATTGCAACTTTCCCCGTTCACACGCTGGACAGAATGTCCATTGCTCGTTCCTTGGTGCCCTTCAAGTCCTATCCCTTCCTCGGAAGTGCTGGGAGGGATTTGACAAGAGTCCGCTGTCTCTTTCTCGTTGTGTCCTGTCTCTTCGGATGAGGCCAGCTCATCCTTTTGGGACACATCATGTGTTGACTCTCTCTTCTCTTCCTTTGCCTCACTTTCATCTTCACCCTTGGCATCCTCTCCAAACTTCATGGGCGCAGCTGACGTAGGACTCCCCTCTCTCATCTTGCCTTCAATCTCCTCCTTCTGTCGTTGTACAGTGCCAGGGTTCCAGGGGATGGCCTCCCTCTGGTACGCCCCAATCATCGAGTCCTCCATCCCTTCATCACCATCCCCTCCCTCACTCTCGCTCCTTGAGGGTTCCATCGCACCCATCACACTGCTCTCAATCTCAGTGACTTTGGATCTCACGCTGATCTTCTGGTACTTCTCTGCCGACCCTTCCTCCGAGCCATCGAATGAGAGTTCGTTCGCACTGTTGTTGTTCGTGTTCAGGACAACATCCTCTGAGCCGGAGCCTTCGGCATTGCCTGTTTCGTCCTCTGCTGACAGTACTGTTGATGGTGTCCCTGATGTGGGGTCTTCTGATTGCTTAGCGAGGGTAAGGAAAGGCACTTCACCAGGGGCCAGAGTTCCCTCTTTTTGCTGCTTCACAATGGAACTTGGTCTGGTGGTCAGTACTGGAATCCTGATTTCGCTACACTCATCATCCCCCTCATTCTCCTTGTCGTCATCATCATCGCCACCGGTGGTAAACCCTCCTGCACCAAGATGGGTAGGGTCTGGCCCGATGGTGAAAGAGGCTCCACTGGCGGCACCCTCTGGCGAGTCCAGGGTCTGCTTATTGTCCCTGGTACACCACGACTTGTTCCTGACGAGGCCACGGCCAGCGTCGTCCGGAGTGGATGGTTCTGAGGGCCTATCTTGAGCGAGGTTCTCAGCAGACCCACTGCGGCTCAGGGAGCTGTCGGACTTGCTACGGAACATCTTGCGCCTATTGCGGCTGCAAAGAGAATACAACACCAATTCTGAATTCTTGAAATAGTTACCCTACCCTGCTCAGTACCCATGCACGGTAACACCCATCCTCAAAGGTGTGATATCAAATGTCAAGGCTAAGTTCTGTCAAAGATATTATATCAATTAATATATTAAATGCAAATGCAACTGAAGTAAAGATGAGACGTGGCATAACAGCACTACCAGCACAATAGCACTTGCAGCATATGAGAGAACAGAAAAGACAGACACAAACTGGGACAACATGATGAATTAATAGAGACAGGAGATGGCAGTACCACTCTGTCTGCTCTTTGCAGCAGTGCAGTTAGGAATAGGCAATGATCTAACAGACGACAGAGGAAATGAACTGAGTAGCATTTACAGTCGATTACCAGCAGTTATACAGAAACAGACTTGTTCACGAGTGCAAAGAAATCTCCAAAAGGTGTAATCTCATCGTGAACGTTGCATTGTTGGGCATTGTCAACAATGCAAGTATTTTCTTGTTCCTGACTCTTCGGTATGTGCGCCATGCTTGATTTAATACAACATTTACCCAGAGTACCATCTCTACTGTTACCCCTTGCACTTCCACAGGGGCATGACTCCATCATAACCCTAGGGATGCCAAGTCTAACCATTCTTTACACCCTTGGGGCAAGACAACGATGACGCTGGTTCCTCCAGACACGACTGGGGACCGAGCACTCACCTGGCCAACAGGATACCCTCGTAGATCTGGAGCTGCTTCATGAAGGACTTGTTCGGTCTGATGATGGGACGTCGCTCGTCAACATGTCGCAGCGCCTCCTCCAGCGTCATCTCGTACTCCTTCATGGCGTAGGCGATGACCTGACAGTGTGATAGTTGCAGGGGTGAGAGGGTTAAGAGCAGCACATGTTAAAAGGTAAAACACAGCTCTCTGAAGGGTTCAAAATTCATCTTTCACCGTTTGGAATTTGCTTGCAGTATATCATTAAGGATCTACCAAGAACTCATCTGGCTGATGCGATTTGCCAGGAGACAATGGAGTACAGTCTGGCCTCGATCATACAGACGTTGATTAACCAGATCTCTCTGTTACCCGGACGCCGTCTGGCTGACATTTTTTTAATGTTTTCATGTACTTTTAGTGCCAAATCTCACTCAAAAAAACCCCCACATGTTTAACTATTATTGTGCAAATACATGGCGGGACATATTCCAATCATTGCAGCAGACTCAACCCTACAAACCTGCAGCTGAAAGATTATTTAAGTGATGATTGTTTGTTTATAGACCAACCTGGGAGTAAAATAGACCCATAGAATTGAATATAAAACAATCAACACTTTGCTTTTGAGGCAAAGATTATAGAGATTTATAGTAACCGTCAGTATTTGAGACACTTTTAACAGCAGCATTATTGAAAATACAGAAAGCTGTTAGGTATCAAGGGAGCGATATGTATTGTTATTTGTTGAAAGCCTGTTGCTGTATTTGAGTAGACATGTATCTCTCTTATTCGGCCAAACTGCTTATCCCCGACGCCCGCCAGTCCTGACGTGGCCGATATGTTAAGGTTGAATTGTATTTTCAGATCAAAAGTATGAAATATTATAGATTGGAGTACCCAACCTTTATTCCGGGAGCACCTTCCCATTCAGTAGTGGTTCGTTAGTACAACATTATGTGATTATCAATCATGCCCTAGCAGCAGTATTTCCAAACAAGCTGGATGCCATTCACTCTCCCTCGGACAATAGACGGATACTGCTATGGCCCAATTTGAAATTAATTATAAAACATTACGTAGCAACCATAACTGGATATATTCTCAGACTGGAATGCCATTGGCGTACAGTGTACGTGTACCTTCTTTATTAATATTTGGCATTTTTGTCGGTGCACAACTGAAATTGTGTTATGGCAGCCTTATTTCACATATTTTCACTTTTCTAAAGGAAAGGATGAAGGGTCATGATAACTGCAGCAACAGACAGTGTTTGATATCAAAGTAGCACTTTATATGACTGAATAGAATACTGGTAGTCAATGTCTTATAACTCGCAACACTTACTGTTGAGGCCGACCTGCTGATGCCCATCTTGCAATGTACAAGTGCTTTGGATCCTGCCTCTCTGTTGTTTATGGATGAAAACAAAGCAAAAATACGATGAAATATAATGTGACCCTTTGTTTCTGACTGCATTCATTACCTTCCTTGAACATTCCTGGCAGATTTTTCAAGATATTCTCCAAATATTCAATGAACAGTGCTGCCTTAATGCTCTGACATGTCACCACAACACTATAAACAGAAAAAACTCTGGTGTCCCCATCCACTGGACACTCTGACATTCTTACTCCTATCAGTCTGATGACATCAGTCAGTCCATGTCTTTACTTTTCAGTGTCAGCAGGGTTTGAGCTGTGTTTGACCCAAGTACATCAACAACATTTCTTGAAGACTACTTTTAACTCCTGCAATATTTCAAGGCGTGGTGAGACCAAATTAAAGGAATCATTCCCCTGTTGCTGTTATTGTTGTTGTTGTTGTATTCCTGGTTGGTTCATTAGTTGCTTCAATTTTCAAGCTTGGTCTTTTGCAAAAACCAACAACAACAACAACAACTAAAGAAACAGATTTTTGTTCATTAGCATGAAACATATTATTCTTATTCGCTTTTTTTTTTTTTTTAAATTCCTTGTTTTCTTGAGAGATGCTTGGATACTCACTTAGCCTTGGCCAGGAAGCGGTTTGTGGTATCCCAGTGTCGTAGGAGGTCTTCCACCTCCATGTCATAGAGACGGATGTTACAATACTGGAAGCGGTCCGGGAAGAAGTTGTCGCACTCTTTGGTAATGTTGAGGATATAGCCCACTCTGTGACATTGAAAAGAAAGAGGGACAAATGATATGGTGATGATGGTGGTGGGGGTAGTGGTGGTGGTGATGATGATGATGATGATGGCGATGATGATGATGATGATGATGATGTATTATGATGATGATGGTGGTGATGGTGATGATGGTGACGATGATGGCGATGATGATGATGATGATGATGATGTATTATGATGATGATGGTGGTGATGGTGATGATGGTGACGATGATGATGATGATGATGGTAATGAAGATGATGGTGATGATGACGGTGATGATGGTAATGACGACAATGAAGAAGATGATGATGATGATGATGATGATGATGATGCAAGAAAACAAAGAAAGCAAAAATTAAGACACACAGTTGGAACAAAAATAGAGATAACAACGTCTTATTGAAAGAACTTTTCCTCTACAGGGCCTTGCAGCTATCATTACTCAAAGACCAGGAACCGTTTTCTTTGTGAGGAGAGGGACACCAACTGGGTTACACATCCTGTCCAGAGTGGAGCACATAGGGAAGGGTTCAGATGTCCTGTTTTAACCCATTGAGGACAAGTTGATTTTGCTACAACACGTATTTCCCATAGACGCTTGCCGGAGTATACTCGGGACTCGTCCTCAATGGGTTAAAAGTCAAGCGACTCATTTGCTCCACTGGTGTTCTCAATGATAAACAACCAAACGTACTCTCAGGAAATAGAACATGTGTAGCAAAGGCAATGAATGCCAATAGACAGTATACACACTGTTTTGTGGCCCATCCTCAACCAAACTATCTTTTCCAACCCTGTTGCTCAGATGTTGTAATAAGAATGCAAATTAAAAGAAGATAATACGAATATGTGACCCGCTACAAGAAAAGGATCTGAAAGTCTGGGGTGGTCAATTTTCTGAAAATGACACAATATTATTCTCTTACTCTTCCGCTTTAATTTCATATATAACACGACTCATAAAAGTACTAGGTTGCAGAGATATAGATGATTTTAGGAAAGCTTGTCGAGTGGTCTAGGAAATCAGCGTTTTGAGAAAACTACCTTCAAAGTTTTCCTTCCGACACAATCGTGATCAAGGGGAGGTAAGTTTATAGTTTTCACCTCTTGCCAATAAAAGGTTTGCTCCTAGCAATCTCCGCAATGTTCATTCAAGTTTAGCACCAGTGGTGTACGCACGACCACTCAGTAACCAGGGTGCCACGCACTGACCAATAAGATCACTCCCTCGTTGCTCGGGGCAGAGTCTATCTGTGGCACTAAATCCAATTCTTCAGACACGGCACTAAATCCAAATCTTCAGCCACATTTCTGTCCCATTGAATGGTCGACAATTCTTGCCTTTCCTTTGATCATTTAGCTTCAAAATTTCAGCAGATGATAGACTAAACATTAGACTACAAAATTATGCAAAAAACAGACAATCGATGGTTTTGACTGATTTTGATGATCTGGCTTCAAACTTGATTTTTTCAGCTTTAAAGCTGTCAGCAATTTTCGGATCCTTTTGTCATGGCAGGTCACATATGGTGTCACTACATAATATATCAACTAAAGTGTTTAGAATAGAGTGGATCTATATAAAAAGCTAAATGATGCAAGAGTGATACATTACACAGTGATCTCAATTATGATATTTTGGAAGAAACAACACACAATATGAATTATATGCAGGTGATAAAAGAAAATAAAAATAGTGATAACTGTCAAGAAAAAAGTAAGGAAAATAAACGCATGATGTAAACCAATTCTATGACACTCAATGAAGAAACACGAACTGAAGCGTGAATAAGAAAATATGATGCACATTTTAACTCACCCGTTTGCTTCTAACTCCTCCAGATTTGAAGCATTCCACTCTGAGCCCTGCAAAATCAAAGGAACAGTCAAACCACTGTCCGCTGCCTGTTTCTGTATTTACTCTGACTGAATGCAACTGGGCTTTAAAAAAATATAGTGATACACAAGTGGCTACTGAGCAATGTAGTGTTCACTCTTCTATTCAAATTAAAATCTGTGTGACCTTTAAGGAAGAAAAATTATACAATTTGATACTACAGGGAATACAATGACATTATACATAAGAGTTCATATTCTTCCTCTATGCTTTCTCTCTCTCTCTCTCTCTCTCTCTAGAAAAACAAACAAACAAACAAACACACAACACCCATCCTGAAACATTCCCAATATTGCACAGCATGCCACCTAGAGGAAATATCAAATAAAATGTGAATGATGCTTTACGCTTATTGGTTTACACCATTACCGTTTAGTCTCAGTTGAAGACAAATATTGCACAATACAAACACAGACAAAAGGATATACATGTTTGACCAAAAATTCATCAAACAGAAGAATGGAACACTGTTTGGAACCAAGATTTAAAATTTTGAAAAAAAAAAAACCAACAACGCTTAGATGACGCATACCTGTAACAGAGGCATCAAGAGGACACAGAGTAATGTACACAAGATTTAGAAAGTGACAAAAAACAAGATAAAACAAACGATGTCAAACTACTTACAAGGTAAATGTGGTCAAAGATTTGTGATGCTGAGTCCAGCTGGCCGTAAATGGTGATGATCTGTTTGTCTATGAACTTTCGGTATTCCGTTAAGTCCTTGTCAATTTCTTTTTCCAGCTGTTGTCTGAGCTATTGGCCAAAAAAAAAGGGGAAAAAAAAGAGAAAAAAAGAAAATCACATTCAAGACAAGGTATGCAAGTATGTTGAAGGACCTTTTTTTGGGGGGGGGGGGAGGAGAGGAGGCAAAGAAAAAACAGAAAAGCAAAAGGAATACTAAAGATGGGCCATCCCTTTTGCATTCCTTCCCAAATAGTACAGAACATGATTTATTTCACCAGAATGACAAGACTATTGTAAAGCTATTTATAATATTTCTGTGATATTTGAAGGTTGTTATAGCTGTTAAAATTCAAATAATGCACCAAACGCTCACCGTAACATATTCTGTGTACTATAGCGTAAGCACAGCTGCATACATTAATCCTCCTGTGGTTGTAATATGATACTTATACTTCGAACAACAGATATGAATGTTAAAGCTGTCAGAAAAGAAGAAGTCACTAGCTTCTCTTACTTTGTTATCGATGGCAAGTAACAACACACCACTTTACACGAATTACATGTGCAACAAAGTGCATCACACATGTCTGTAAAACTAGACTAGTAGTTCAGATTTGTAATTTTTTCATAGTACTAAAAAATTATTCAAATCTGAACGGTCACTTTAACTAAACAAATAAAGACCCTCTTGAGTTAAAAATTTACAGGTTTCCAAATAGTGCTTTCTTCAATACCTAAGTGTTCTCCCCAATATTTCAAAAAATTTGTATGCAAAAGGGATTGGCCGTCTTTAAATCAACAAACAGAACAGTGGAGCATTTATAGGCATGAAATAAGTTACATGTAAATACCATAATTTGCTGTGCAATGTTGTGTATGGGGTGTAGAGAACAGATTATGATACAAATGTGAAAAACATGAATTACGATTACTTGATCAAATCACCTGGACGGCCAAAATTTGCATGCAAAAGGGATTGGCTGTCTTAAAAGCACAGAAGCACAAAAGATCGAGAAAATATGTCAGTATGGCAACTGGTAGCTGGTACATATGTATGCCTCCAATATGTAGTGTCATTCTCTCAACAGGTCAACAGTACAGCCAGCTCATGTGACATAACAGTTTCATGATTAGCAAATAATCACTGTCTAGTAATATGCATGTAAACACCAATTTGAATTATGATACTTTGAGACACTTTCGAGCCATGGAAAAGTATTAATTACAGACAGAAAGACGGACAACTCCACGAACATAATGCCTCTGGCAACACTCTGTGGAGGAAGCATAAAACTAGGAATATCTCATTGCACAGTTTGAGTGCCCTTTACACGCTTTGGCCGTCAGTGACTACTTTGTACACATAATCATTCTGGATATTGAATTCCAGTTTCTGTTTTTATTCATCCATCATTATTGAAAGTGGCATTGGGAGACAATACCATGATCATTCGCACGCAAAGGTCTGAATTTCTATCGGGAGGAAAACACTGGACTCCACAGGCCAACATCATTGTAACGTGTAAATGATAATGCTTACAAAACCAATGCTGATTGATAACAAAGATCTAATTCATCCACGAACCAAACCATTAATTAGAACCACACTGAAACCCATGCAGACATCATGAGGGCAGATGTTGGAGTTTGGTTCACCCAGTTTTGCTTTCGAATGAAACCGAATAGATTTCTTGTCCGAGACATGCCCTTTATACTTCCCTCCTATTTGTCGCTGTTCAATTCAGGAAATACCAAAGTGCAGAAATGATGGCAGTAGACATATCAAATTCGTCATTGCCTTGTTGCGCATGAAGGACCTTGATAATCTAAAGATGTGCCCTCAGCATGATTAACGATGACCATGTGTTATTTGTTACCCATGCACACGTTTATTGCTTGCTGGATATGAATGTCATTGAAGTGAAGTGAACTAAATGCTATAGATTGAACTTTTCACTAGTCATCAGAAATTAAGGCTTGCTTGCAATGCTTGTTTTTCACTTGTTTGTTTGATGTGCAAGATAATATATACATGGTTTGAACTCTTTTTTTTTCTTCTTCTTTTTTTGCTGTACATTAGAGTGCAAGAAAATACACCTGAATCGCCCCCCCCCCCCCCCCCTTAATGTGCTCCCAGTGACCCACACCACTGCCTACCATCTTGCAAGTGATGACTTCCAGGTCGGAGTGGATCATGACTTCCTTCAGCTTCACGAAGATGAAGCGCCTGATCAGCTCATCCTCCGTCGGGCAATATCGACCGCTACAAAATAAGTCATGATCGACAGTCATAAGTACTGTAAATTTGTAATCAGGGGGGCATTTCATGAAGCATTTTGTCCGACAAAGTCGCCGGACAAGTTTGCTCTCAGCCAATCATATGCAAAGATTTCAGTAGCTTGTAACAGTTTGTCAGAAAAATATCCGACCAAAATGCTTCATGAAACGCCCCCCAGGTGCGAAAATGTTGGCAGCTGGTTCACATAATCTGCGACAAAGGTTTCTCTCTCAAAGATGTTCGCTTAAAGGAACACTGAACATTTCTATTCAATGATAACGTAATCATGCTTGTACTCAGTTTGCAGCACTTTTTTCAAAAGCTATTTAGGATGTACTTTCATCAGGATGTATTTGTCTTGTCAGTGTTATTGGATCAACAGATAGCATATAGCCCTAGTCATCATCATCATCATGAGCATTCATCAACCCATCTCCTTTCATCATCTTCTTTACTACTATTGTTGTTATCATCATCATCATCATCATCATCATCATCATCATCATCCTCATCATCATCATGTTTGTTATAAATCATATCTGCACACACAATTTATGTGTACATGCACATCATAGTTCTTCTTGATAATGCAATAATCATGATTATCATAATCAATCTGATCAGCAAGTTTATCTTAATCATTTATTAATACATAATATATTCATACACAGGGTTCTATATTAGCGATGGCCCAGTGGCCTGGGGCCACTGAAAATTGATGTATTGCCACCAAATTTCAGGAAAAAAGTTATTTTTTGTTAGGTCTGATTGGGCAAATAAGATTCAAAATAGATTGTTAGGTTTGCTTTTATATTTGGCCACTACATATCTCTTTCTGGCCACCAAAATGACAGATTCAAAGATTTTGTTGTGGCCCAAAGACTCCATCAGAGAACTAGAAATGTCGCTATGGCGACTGGTATGCCTCCGCCATAATGCATGATTCTCCTAATAGGTCTAAATAGTACATATGGACAATGTGTGATTACATTTTCACAAAATTGGCAAAATGTTAAAATGAAAAGTTTGTCACAAATGTGTTGAATGCTCACCTTCCTTGACCTAGGTTTAATTGGATGAATAGGAGAGCATGTATTTGGCATTTATGGACTTTAAGTTGACTTTGACCCATTCATACGTTTATGAGTTTTGAGTATGGAGAAAAAGTGCAATTTCTGTATTGAATATTAAACTGTTACCATTTTCATCTGGCCTTTGACCCTAAAATTCATAAGATAATCATAGTCAGGAAGAAGATGCATAAATATGTAGTACATTTCAAGATAACTTGAGCCACTTCCGAGATATGGAGGAAAAACTTAGTTCAGCACTTTCACTTGATCTTTGACCTTTTGACCTTTGAGCAAAAACAAAAGAAAAAAAATTCCAGAGAATCTCTATTAGGTTAAACATGCATACACCTAGAGTAAAAAAATAATAATAATAATCCTGCTGGCATTGCATAAACATGAGGAAAATATTATAGTAAAATTTTGAAGTGTTGCCCTTGACCTTTGACCCCTGACCTTTGACCTCATGAACCCTAAATTCTCTAGATAATCACTGCCAGTCAGTACATGTATATATACTACGTTCCATGAAGAGACCTTGAACAATTTCCAAGGTACAGAGAAAAAAGGTGAGTTTTAATATTTTTACTTGACATTTTGACCTTTGACCTTTGACCTCATGACCCAAACTTTCACCAGAGAATCTTAATTGGGTAATACATGAATACACTAAGTTTCAAGAAAATATCTTCAGGCATTGCATAGATATGATGGAAATAGTGAAATTCTATATATTTGACCTTGACCTTTTGACCTTGAGCATGTGCACCCAAAAATTGATAGGCACAACTTCACCCCCTAATACACATACATGCCAAGTTTCATTAGGACACCTCAAAAGGTTTTGATAGTTACCTTGTCCACAAAATTCATTACGAACGGACGGAAGGACGGACGGACGGACGGACGGACAACCCGAAAACATAATGCCTCTGGCACCACTTCGTGGCGGAGGCATAAAAAAGTTAGTGTCAAGCCCTGAGTGATAGACACATAAAGTTTGTTGTTTTTTCAGGACATCAATAAATGGTGGATTTTTCAATGTGCATCCTACAGGATCAGATAGGGCCTACACTTGGCAGCTCTATGAACCGACACCCCCATCCCCCATCTTCCCCCTCCCTAATCCCCGTAGGGCTACTCACTCTCTGTAGTAGATATATTTAATCTCGTCCCGCTGAGGCGAGACGTTGTCCGGCAGGTAGGCCCACTCCGTCAGGCAGTGGTACGGGGACTGGATGCTGCTCTCGTAGAAGCCGATCCACGTCATGTGCAGCCCGCCCTTGAAGTAGTTGTGCTTGCGCGCCACGTCGCAGGCCTTGTTCAGGGCCTGCAGGGCTGACCTGATACATACATAATACACAAATATACCACAGAAGTGCACACTTCATATGTAATATTTGTAATTACATACTGCAAATGTCCATATTTTCGCGTGATTAATTCTAGATTTTAAATACGTATTCATGGCTTGTAATTAATGGTGCTCAATTGTCAATCCATTTAAGATGTGCAAAGAAAATTGTGAAGAAATTTTTGTGGGTTTTAGAATTCGCACTAGCCAGAAGTAGCAGGAAATATGCCAAAATTAATGTACCACAAAAATGTTTGCGTTTACAGTACCTGAAGTGTGTATGTAAATACAATGTATGTATGCACTTTCCAAAACCACATACATGTACATTTGAATTTCAAACACGCATATATTGTATGTTCCTTCTGTAAACTAACCTGGCATATACTGAACAGGAGATGACATCACACAACTCATGTGTTTGACTCTTCATGCCAAATATTCCTCTAATTGCATGATTTGATGCAGTTGTACTTCAATCACAGGTAACAATTTTGAGGCAGTGATACATGAGAACATCATGTAACGTTCATGGGGAGCATGAAACGTATTTGATATCTGGCTGTCACTTATTTTTACCATGCACTGGATTGCAGTGGAGTTGATATAAACAGGACAATCCATTACCCGACTTCAAATCCTGTTCAGGAAAGGTAAAAGTTACCCCGTCAAAAGACTAGTCCCTGGATATACTCTGGCGGGTATCTATGGAAAATACCTGCTATAGCAGAATCAGCTCATCCTCAACGGGTTAAAAGTGTGCTAATTTAATGGAACATATCTAAACATTAGTCAAATCATCATCCAACTTTTAATGAGGAAATACTGAAGAAATGTCAGCACTGTCATTGCCATCATCACCGCCATAATCATGACAAATCATAATCATCACCTGATCACCATCACCATCATCACCATCACAATCATCACTATCACCACCATCATCATGATCACTGCCATCATCACTATCATCACCATCATCACCATCACCATCAATCACCACCATCATCATGACTGTCAACATCGTCACTATCTCATCATCATCATCATCATCACCACTACCACTCATCCCCATCATCATCATCATCACCATCAATCACCACCATCAACATCGTCACTATCTCATCATCATCATCACCACCACCATTCATCCCCATCATCATCATCATCACCATCAATCACCACCATCATCATCACCATCAACATTGTCACTATCTCATCATCATAATAATCACCACCACCATTCACCCCACCATCATCGCCATCAATCACCACGATCATCATCACCATCAACATCATCACTATCTCATCATCATCATCATCATCATCACCATCATCACCATCATCATCATCATCACCATCATCACCATCATCTCCATCATCACCATCATCACCATCATCACCATCACCACCACCATTCATCCCCATCATCATCATTACCACAATTAACACCATCACCACCACCACCATCATCCCCACTTACCACATGGCCTGAATAGAGATGGGTTTGAAGATGTTGACCCGGTCACCAGTCGTCACGGTGAAGCCCCCGTCCCCGCCCATGTGGATACCGGTGTCTGCCCAGATGGGAAGGACCAGTCCAACAGTGGCCTGGTCCCCACCCAGGATGTCCACCCCAAGGATGATGGTCTCCTCTGTGTTCTGGTGGGGGTCCAAGCAGGACACCAGGACCATGTAGCGGATGGCGCGGTCCACAGAGGTCTCCAACCGCACCGCCTGGTTACAAGCAATCCAAAGTCAAAGAATTTGGGGACAAACTACACGTTAAAGATGTTTCTCTCTCTCTCTCTTTTTTTTAAAATGTGGCTCATAACAAGAAATAGAAGAGAAGGTACGATATGATGCATCTCAATTCATGGTAAATATTTTATTGTTGTCTTCAACTACATCTTCTATGCTAATTCTGCTATTGCATATTCATTCATGTGTATCAAATTATTGATCCAGAAATTGAAGCTAAATGCTGACACAAGATATTTTGAAATTCTCACATCTACAAACACATTTCTGCGATGGCGTTACTTTGATAGGAGGAAATCTTTGCAGTGTTTCTCCTTGAGAACCACATCCATACGTCCATCCTTCATTGTTTGCAACATCATGAGATCAGTTTTTCTAACTGTCGCTGACGCTTACCATTTTGATCGTGTCCTGCGTCCTCAGGAGCCAAAATATACATTGTAGATGATTCTGTAATTCTCCAACCACTGCAAGGAAGAAAGAAATTTATTCCATTCAATGTAGCAGAATGAGATACTTCTGCACAGAACTAGAAAGTGGATTGTCTGTATCAGCAGACAAAGAGTTGTACAGCAAGGCAGAAAGTTGATATCTACTGCATGTACAACCTTCCAGGGCAAGCTGGTGGCAATGGAGTAGCTCTATCAGATGATGCTGTAGGCTGCTGCCAAATGATAAACATATACATTGTATATTGTAAGTGGGGTGAAAAGACCTTTTGTGAAAATCACTTTTTGGATTGATTGTCAGATAATCACTTACACAATGTCCTGTCCAAAATCCTAGTTGTCTGAATCCCCACCCCCCCCCCCCCCAAAAAAAAAAATGAGGCCAAAACAATACATCAAAGCAAAAAGCGATCCCATTTGTTATAGTGCTTTAGCTGCCATTTCTTTCTTTCTTTCTTTTTGTTGCTCTCGTGAACATTTTGCTATATTTGAGATAAGAGGGTTTGTCGCCCCAACACAGCGACATATCATATCAATCACAACCTGTTACAGGCACAAAGACAACAGCATACCACAGGTTTACAACTTCCTCCTCCGTCTCTCTTTCTCTCTCTCCCTCTCATGTAGAGTTATCAATTTGTTATACCAAATCACATGCAGCACAACAAAATCAAAATCAGATTCATGCAGAAAAGAGACTCTGTAATATTCACTACATCACAGCCAATCTCTGCTATTAAAGCAGTTCTACACCTCCTTCCTTCAGTCAGTCTGTCTGTGTCTGTCTGCCTGTCTGTCTGTATGTTTCTTTCCCTCTCTCTCCTGATCTCTCCTAATTTTCTCACACCTCTATTAAAGCAAAGGTTTGGTGGGGGGAGGGGGGGGGGGGGTTGGTGGACAGGCAGAGCAGCCAATGTTTGGAAAACGTCTAGAGAACACCTCTCTTCACGAAATCTATTAGAATGTATGACAAAGAGCTATACGATACGACGAAGGCCCATGCCCACATAACCTCTGTTGAAATTTTCACTGTAGATCTGGGAGGATATGTAAGTCTGGGGTGAGTCTGAGGTCATATACAATGGGAAGGGGGTGGCGGGGTGGGGTAGGGGTAGGGGAATGATCTTGCACCCTTCATTCACACCATAGGCCTGCTGTATCCACATCCCTGCACAATGACGATGCTCCATGTGACAAATCAGAAACATCGACGCTCTGTCCCCCCCCCCCCCCTCCTCCACAAAGAAATACCAGGGTAGGCATTAACTAAAAACCACAGAACAGACTGTTTAAACAGTCATCCTTCACAACATCCACGCTGTTAACATTATATTGCCGGTAACCATCACAGAGGAGTGCTAATTTGAGACAGGTATGTTCGAAGAAAAAAAAAGGAGACAAGTTTTCCACTCTTCTCCCTTCCAACTTTCCCACACTCTTCAAGCGGTTGCACTTAAATCATACATAAAGATGTTACTATAGCAACAGGACATGGAAAACATCCACAGCCAAGTATACCAGCTGTTAAAATGCAGTGCCCAAATGCTTTACCCCATACCTTCATGATCACAAAATTGAAGAATGTATTAAAAACTCAGCTTGTTTTCTCATCTGTGGAACATCCATGGTGGCCCAGCAGTTCGTCCTCTTTAACAAGGGCATCCCCTCTCTCAACATCCCTCTTTCTCACCATCTGTCCTTCCCTCTGTCTCCATCTCCGTTTAGTCTCCTTTTTAATATCTCTCTTCATCTCTTTCTCTTTTCTCTCAGAAACATTCCCATACAACAGTTCTTGCTCATGTTTCCTGTGCCCTTGCTACTATACTGGCCCTGCTGTCTGCTCCTCATTTTTTTTTCTTCTTTTTTTGTGGTATGTGTTTTGAAAGCTTTTTTTAACCCTTCCATTAAAGCCAGGAGAGGGTTGTAAGCCTATAGAAAAACACAATTTAAGAAAAGAGCAAAAGTCACAATTCATGGAAAAATTAGACTTGCTAGATAAAGACCCTACATCATATACACTATGAGATAGATTTATGATGACTGTCGTATAGTGATGTCATAATCATGTGACTATAATGATAGCTCTCTCACTGTCCTCTGCGTCATACAAATGTATATTACTCACTGCCACTAAACTTGCCAAAACTTCCTCCAGAAACTTCCGGATTTCATTCAAACACTCCTTGCTCTGCTGTGTTCGGTCTCCAGGATGTTATTCAATATGCGCCTGTCTCATGTCATCATTGTAAAACCATGCGATTGATCACACAGCATTGATGTTAGATTATGAGCCTCTGATGACACAACTTATGCTTCTGAGGGTTTTAGGACAATTACCTTGGAGACCCTTATTCCTCTGACCCGAACCCTAATTATAACCCTAACCCAAATTCTAATCCTAAACCTAACCCTTACCCGAATATTTACTCTAACCCTATCACTAAACAGGTATTTAGCTGGGGGGGGGGGGGGGGGGGGGGGGGTGGTAATTGTCCTGATATGGTTTCTGAGACTAAGGAACACACCAGACATCTTCTTCTACACAAAAGTACGGCCATGCTGTTCTGGGATGAAAAGTTCCTCTTAGCAATGAAATTATCCACGTGTAACTGACAGGATGTTTGTCCAAACAGGACAGACTCATCTGAAGGAGCAGAATTGAGTCACTCCCTTGACCGCTCTTTCCCAAGGAAGACAACATGTCCGAGCCAATACCCAGTATGTCACATCCCCCCTCACCCATCCCTATTTTGTTTTGTTGTTGTCTTTTTCATGTCTACACCTTACATCGCGGCCGACTCGCAAATTGATACAAGACATACGATGGATACAAACACAGAACACATACACAGACAGATGCACACACTTACACACACACACACAGGGACATACACAATAGATGGGGAAGACGTAACCCAGCTGTAGAGGTCAAATTGAAATAAGAGCTATGCTTGACCGATACAAGAGGAACTATGCTTCTCATATTACAACAATGGATGCGTGCCATTATATCAATCTATCTACCTATTTATCTATCTATTGATCTGTTGATCTATTCATCTGTCCATCCATTCATCCATTTGCAGTATATTTCTATCATCCCTCCATCTATCCAGCCACCCATTTGTCTGTCCATCCACCCTTCTGTCTGTCCGTTTGTCCAGGTACATCACAGTTATAACTTCCCAGCCATAGTGAAGATTTCAACAAAACTTCATGTGCATTTGTTGTTATTATGCTCCAGGAATACAATGTATAAGTTGTGATATCGTACATGCCAACATTTTCACCACAAAAAGGCAATGAATAATAATGCATCATGGTTTTAGGAATCATACATGATTGAATCTGCATGCTACATGGCATATAAGCCTCTGACACAATCCATTCGGCTCAACTTTGATTGTTCTTTGCCAACTGATTGATACACGGAGAGTGGTGCGGTCACTTTCGAGCTGAAAAGTACAGTCCCAAATTTGACACAACACCGTTGCATGTTCGAACAGAGATGTCTGCTTGCCAGCTGGCGAATCCCCCTAATCCCCTGCAACAATTACAGGCGATTTCACGGTTTCTAAAGGGGTAGTCCCTCTCTACACAGTTGGCCCTCTTCATACACATGTTAAGAGTGCCACGCCTAGTTTACAGATCGCACCTGTCTTTTGTGAGTGGTCCTTTGCTCCAAATCTGGGATGGTGATACAATTTTTATGGAATTTTGATATAATGCTTGTGTCACAGCTTTGCACCAAAAGTACTATTTTTGACTAAGCTTGAAGTAAAAAGGAGAATCCTTCAACCCTGTCATACTTTCATTTGATTCAGATCTTTTTATTTTTCTAATATTTCTTTTATTGCTTTAACAAAGTTCAAAAAGTTTTCTTTTTCAATGCCTCCCATCTTTGTGAAATCTGAGTAAAGTTGCACTTGGCATCTACTTTATAGTCTATGGAAAATCCAGCCCCAGACCATCATAGCAATTGGAAATATGGGCAAATATGATGCAACTTGAATTTCATCTTTCAACTGTTTCATATACTTTATAAATGCAACTTTCACAAATTCTTTTTTTTTCAGGGTTCACCCTCTTTGATCAACCGGTATCAGAAATCAGTTGCAGCAATATGTCTCCATTATGAGCTAGCTTATAGTAAATGTAAATCAAGACCTCCTTCAAGCCCAAATCAGAGCCTTAAATACGGTTTTGCAATTTCACTCCATGAGTTGCCAATTACAGACACCAAATGAGCTGTTGTGTGCTTTAGTTCTGGCAAACAGTGATTTTACAAAATCCTCTCTAACTGTATCTTTAAACGTGAGAAATTGTCACAGCAAGGGACGGTGTGTGGGGGGGGGGGGGTGGAATTATCACATGTTAAGAATGACATCCTTTGTCCCCTGGGGCATCCAAAACGGAGGTGAACTGCGGCTAAACACCTGGCTGTACACCTCCCGCAATTTCACATGTCTCAATCCTCGCAAATCTATAAAGGTTCTACTTGAAAAGAACCAGTGTTTGACATGGTATTAAAGCACTCAGTGATATACACAACCAATCCTTTATACAGGTACAATTTGTTATTTACACATCAGGTAAAATTTTTAAAATCTTACAATTTTCGTCTCTCTTATTTTGAGAGAGAAAATTTTATATTGCAAGGTGATGGACAATGCGGATATCAACAGTATATTGAATAAAGTCGAGACGCTGCAACATCCTCACGATTCAGGAAGTTGATCCTTTCAAGCAGGATTTTTTTCCCTTTTTTTTCGGGGTGGGGGGGGGGATTAATCTACAGTCTTTCAACATAGCAAAAACATAACACTTCCAAAGGGAGGGTGTTGAAGTAAGACAATCTGCATAGGTACATCACGTTTCCCAAAGTGCACCATACGCAAGATAAGTCATTATCATTCAAACCCTCTGACACTTGTCCAACTTTGCAGTCAACTCAGACGAGACAGGCTTTACCACGAGACATATTGTGTTAGTCATAGAGCTTTTCGAAACTGTGTCTCTGCAATATCCCCACTCTCCACAAACTCCCTAAAACAGGTGCGCCTTGGTGACAAGGTGACTACGCATTCCACGACTTTTTTCGGTTTCTTTTACGCACAATCTCATTTGCATGATAATGAGATTATCAGTTTCTATTATACTACTTGCGCACAACTCTTTGACCCCATTCACACACAGGAGTTATCGACTTTCGCATCTTGAAAATCGACTTTATTTGCCACTGTTCATACGTGCCAAAAGAAATCACTCGCCTGCAATATTGGGCGCTTTCAGTCTCGAGACTGCGCATGCCTACGTGTACACCAATGACCGGAGCCTGACCCCCGGGCATCCGATTATGCAAACCTAGTGTGGCGAGATGCTTTGCGAGATTAGAAGAATTCAAATCTTTTTCGCATGCCGTTCACACAAGCTGTGCTGGGCAAGTTATTCTGATATTGTTTTGTTTTATTTTTGTTTTGCTTTAATCAAAGTGGATTTTTTATTTTCTTTGCATCATCATGCGTATCGCGAGAGTTAACAATTTGTATGTGTTCACATAAAAGAATTAAAAGTTTTTGCATGGCATGACGAAGATCAATGTTCAAAGACCATCAATTTCGGGTGCATGTGAACAGGACTAACTACTATCATAAAAAGAAGTCGAAGAGAGAGAGAGAGAGAGAGAGAGAGATGGAGAGAGAGAACAAGATCATCTCTGTCTCCTTTAAGTCTAAATATGGTAAAATGGCTTGCAGCCAGAATCTCTACATCAATTAAAAAATTGGAGAAAAAAAATCCTGATTGACTGGTGGAACCACCTGTTGATAAACTCATAGTATGGGCTTAATACCGCAGCGCCAGCCCTGACTCAACACTGGCTGGCTCCCCTCTGGTTCGGGATCACACCATATACGCCCCCACACAGTCCGTCCAGAAGTCTCATTTCATGGATGTGACAGGCAGAAAATCAAATTTTTGCTTTAATAATTCTATCCTATAACTTATGAATATCACATATGACAACAAGGTTTAATTGTTTTCTGCCATTAGTTTAGCAATGGTATCAAAATATTATAGAGTCTTTTCTCAGCCTCTTTGGTGTTAGCACAACTTTTCCTCACCCGAGGGCCTAGCCATACATGTACATTGTTTAGTCATCTTTGTAGTAGAATAATTTGTAAAAATGTATACGTACACAATTACACACAAACGTCAATCTCAGACATTTACATCCCTATAGAATTTCTGTGACAAAAATACAGTAAACCTGCATCGTAACATTCTAGAGAGCACACACTGGTTTCCTATACATACTCTCATTTCAAGCCAGTGTGTGTGTATGTAGGTGTGTGTGTACTTCAGTCACGATGAAAGATATGTGACAAATATATCCTTGTGTATACCTTTTTCATTTCAGTCCCGACACTGTTGATGGTTATATGGAGCTGTTTCAAAACCGAAACTTTGCACAAGCGCCCGATTTGTTTCCTTTATTTTCTCCATCTCATTAGGCTCCCATTATATATCCGCTGCACAGTTTGCAGACATCACTACCACTGTCTGTTCTTGCAGCATCAGCTGTCCAATCTCTATCTCTCTCTCCCCTCTCTCTCTCTCTATATATATCCTCTCTCCATTTTGTCTCCACTACTATAGGGTCATTCACACACACTGAAAAGTGCGAGTTGAATCGTGATTCAAATCGCACTTTTCTGCGCTCTGGTTCACGATTTACAATGTAAATACACAGGCTAGAAAAAACAGTCGCGATCTAAATCATATCATTTCACAAAGAAAAATTGTGACTCGATCGCACAGGTTCAAGTGAGGTCAAACTGTGCTTGGGTGAGTCTGTGGTATTTTGCTAGCATAAGGGCTTTTGCAGAGTACAACTTATATTTGCATTTACATTACAAAATACCATGTCTTTCAGCAATACCATGGTATTTCAATGTGGTAATTGCACAAAAAGTTGGCTCGTCACAGATCCATTCATTCCACTTCAAGAGATTTTTGCTCCAGACCTTGAATAATATCAAACTTTGTCCAGAGCAGGTAAAGTCATACCTAACTGTATGTCCATGTAGAAAAGCGATGAATTTTCATCACAGCCACCATGCTTCAATATAAAGCTGGCCTAAAGAACACCTGCTCGCATTTTGCAAATTGATATTTCTTTTTTTATCGCTCATCATACATGCGGCTTCTTCCGATCAAGTCACAGCAAAATACCTGAACACAATATTCCCACCTGAAAAAACAAAAACAAAACACACACACACACATCAAGCACACAGACATACACGGACAGAAAGACAGACAAAAAAAACCACCAGACATACACACTCATACAGTATCACACCAATCCACATCACACACACACACACACACACACACACACACACACACACACACACACACACACAGAGACAGCAGATTAATCAGCTGCAAGCTGCATCCCACTCCCACAGTCCCTAGACCATCTCCAGATATCTTTCCTCGATCTCTCCCTCACCCCCCTCCCCCTTCTTCTTCGTCCCACACCCCGCATCTTCAGTGCCGATTCCCATGATTTATTCACCGGGCCATTATCCCACGCAGCCAGTCCACCCTTTGGCTGTCACTGCAAATTTCATGTTTAACCATGACAGCCAGCTCTTCACTTAATCCCCACAAGGAAAAAAAAAATAATAGAGAGATTGCTCCAGCTACAATGACTCAATTGACATGCCGTCACTCAAGCTATGACGTCAAGAATTGCGACATGGACCTGCTTTTATTGAATCATGAACTTAGGTTTTGTTTGTGTTTTTATTGTTTGCTTTCCAAAAGCAGCTTTCAGAATGTTCATGTGAGATAAACATATATGTAAAATATGTAACGAGCTTGCATGATCCGATTACTGTTAGTTGGAAAATGTATGGAACACAAGTACATTTGTTGCATTTCAAAAATACTTCTCTTGCTTGCTAAAACAGCAATTCACGGTAGTCCCCCCCCCCCCCCCCCCCCCGGCATGCTGTCAACCAGAAATGGCAAATACAATTTCTAGCCAGACAGTGAATTTTAGTTGCCCCTGGCTTGAGAATGTTAGTAGTGCCCTCCCTACAGTATGGTAAATGCTCAATGGTAATTGCTCACACAGTAAATGCAAATGTTGCAACTCCTAATGCTTACAAACACCGGTGTGATAGAGGTCCCGGAAGAAACCAGGTTTCTTTTCTGGAAGAACAACATCTGCTCATTGTCTGAAAAAGATTGGACCACAATACCTTGATTCCCAAGCTTGCTGGTACAAGATAACACAAAGAAAGGTAATATTTTCCACATGTTTGGAATCATAACTACACTGTAACAACACTCTGAATCATTTCTGTACACTCACACTTCATTCACACATTCACATCTACTTTAGCTTGTCAAGATGGAGATCACAAGAATCTTTTACATTGTAATGCAGAATAATCAGGGTAGTGCATCATGCCACAAACTGAAGAAATTAATGTGACACATCAGAAGGAAACACTCATGTTCAAACACAAATACAGACAGACAGACACACACACACACACACACAGACTATTCACGTTCTTGCCAATATACATGCAAACAATTACATTGTACAACCTGTATCACATGAGAGCAGCTGTATAAAAGTGCTATGGCTAGAATAGAAATATAATTGTTCAATGCTTACTGCAGAGGGCTGCAACGTACAATCAATTTGTAAAACAGCAACTGGAACTGAAATCTTGCATCGAGGGCATCAAAAATTGATGGGTTTACCTCACATCAAACCAAATCAAACTGAGCAGGAATTAATGTTGCACGCTGATGATGTTGCACTCAATCACAGGGAACATCATCATGCTCTGCTTATTATCGTGCAAACAGAACGTGAGACTAACGAGATTTGAAGTTCACCTGTCCCAACAACCATTCCCAGCAGCAGAATTGATACATGCACAAACACACACCCACACACACATACACACACCACAGACTCCAACCCAAAGCACCTTCTGATCTGGAGATTCTCCCGCCTGAAACCCCTAGCAAACGGGAGACTCCAAGTTGATGTGTGCGAAGCACAAAGTTCCCAGGGTTCTAGATGCTCTCTGGTGCTATATAAGGCTTATTTTTTGCAACATAAAATAGCAATAAGTAAGAAAGGGCGGGAGAAATTAAATCTCAAACGGGAGAACGGGAGATTTTGCAAAAATGCATTTTTGGCGGGAGATCTCCCGTTGAAAACAGGAGAGTTGGAGTCTCTGACACACACACATGTATACATCAGGGTTGCACACTAACCCATTTCTTCTACTGGTCCGACCCGTCGGTTGGTCCAGTAGGTACGAAGTTTTTCCATTTTTCACTGGTAATTTCCTGAAAAAGCTACTAGTCCGACACTGATTTTTACTGGTCAGGGACCATCAGACCAGTGCCAGTGTGCAGCCTTGCATACATACACACATATACACATAATGCATTTGCACACAAATACACACATTCACCAACACATTTGGTACATTTACATACATGTACAAACATTGTACACACACATACCACATAAAAATACATACACATAAGTATACAACATACTTGTACATACATACATACAAACATACATACATGTACATACATACAAATGTACAGACAATACTGATATACATACATCCATATCCATATATACAAACATACATACAATCGCACATACATATTCACGTATGTACATAATACACAAGCTTGGTATCATCTTTATAAGTCACTTTCATCACTACACACAGTTGTTTTATACTGTGCCCCCAAGATGGAAGCAAACCATCAAATTTGTTGGAATCATGAAAACAGGAATAAAGTTCTTTGGATAAAAGCAGACATGAATTAAAAGTTTCTAACATTTTAAATCCTTTAACACATGTGATGGGAAACCGTGCAAGCAAGAATTAAAGTGGTATATTTTGTGTGCATAAGGTCTGAAATCATATCCTTTTTTTAGAAAGGTACACCACAACCATCTGTGTGTGATCAATGATCTTTTCCATGAACTGGGTATCATATTGTTCACCGGGGATTTTTAGGGTCATGGGTGCAGGACACACCCATACATAAATGTATTCCTTTGTATGTGAACATGAGACAATATCATTAATTTATATTTGCTTTGCCAACGGAAGAGAATCTATGGTAAGCATAACACACATTGTCAAATCATGGACCTTGCTCCACCAACGAACAAACACAAAATCACCACATACAGTACTCAAGGGCTTGTTGTATATCAACCATATGTGATATTTTGATCATGGATACCAGACTCAACTTCAGAATCATTTCTGATTAAAGAAGCCAGTTTAGTAGTACAGTGCACTCCAGTTATTACAAACATGGTTATAACAAAATTCCAGTTACAACGAAGTAGAAACTCAGGTCGCAATATTATCCCCTCTATGTTATTTAAAATTGTTTATTTGTTATGTTATAAAGAAATTTCGATATAGCAAAAGAAAACTGATGGTCCCAAGGACTTCAATATAATGGGAGTCCACTGTATATTAAAATCTATGATACAGTATTTTTCCTCTAATTAATGATTAAGTTCCATCAACCTGTACATACTCCATGCACTTCAATACTTGTAATGCATTTTGCATGCATTATTTATTGCTATGGTGGGCAAGCCCTGGAGCATGTTCTCTGGTTATCAGGATCAATCTGTATTATTAAAGTATTTACAAAATTTGCATATGTTGCTCAACTGGTCTACTAGTATATATCCTTCCTTTCATGCAACACACCAAATACCTTCAATCAAAGCACTTTACATGACAGCTCTCGAATATCAATGCCACACTCAGACTCTGGGAGAAAGCTAGATGCACATCATGTACATCACACTTGCTCACACAAACACACACTTAAAGCTACACTTGCATCCATGATACTGTAAAACCAGAAACATTCATGGCATAAAACTTTCATGAATTGGAGCCGCAGCCTTATTTTGCGCGGCATGAAACTTTCACAAATTGCCAGTGGCATTCAGTGCATTGTGTAGACAAAACTTTTGCACGCATTGTACTGTCGCAAATCTTGGCTCCTGTGAAATTCGCAAAAGTTTCATGCACGCAAAAAAAAAAAAAAATTCTGGTTTTACAGTACACAAGCTAATGATCATGCTGTTAAAATAGCTTTTACAGAACGAGAAAGAGAGACGTATGAAAGAGGTAAGGGTGGGGCAGAGAGAGAAGATGAGAAGCTTGGGCACTCCATGTTTCAAAAGCATCGCAGATGGATTAATTCCACTCCAAAATCAATCCGGAAGCATTATATTCCAGGCATGGATTAATTTGATCATTTGGTTTATACAATGAATTGGCAGTGGCATGTTTCATGTTTCTTTGCATTCCTGGTTATGTATTGGTGATGTTTAGCAAGCGCGGTTCACAGCAAGACTGAGGCTTAACATCCTACAGCAGTCCCATATACACAAAACTAAGTTGGAAAATATTCTCTGTAGATGCAATAGATCCAACTTTAGAGCAGTCCCATACACATAAAAATGAGTTGTAAATATCCTCTTGGTAACAGATCCATTTTGTATTGCTATTATGTTGTTGGGAAATTTGAAAAAAAAAACCAGACAAACAAATAATCTTTGATGGTATCAATACTTGTGTCTGATGATTCTTACACATCCAGATATTGATCAGAGGTTTTGATAACCCAATGCAATGGAAATAGTCTTAATCATGTTCTTTTTTTAACCTACAAAAAAAATGTAAACATAGAAAATATAAATACACACTTCATCAAAAAATGGACATATATACTTGCATTTTAGAAATGTTTAGTTGGATGTGTGCACATATTCAGTAAAGTGCATGTACTTCACTTATTTTACGTAAAAAATGTACCAATTTCCTCTTTAAAAGTATACTCAGCCAGTAAGGAAAAGCACGAGCATGCTTTAAGATGCTACCATGATTTGAAATTTATAAAGATGAGATATCTATACAGTTTTATGTACTTGCAGATGAATACACAATGTGTGACTTGCTATATTATTTTGGATAAACATGTAGTTAGTTGGCATGGTAAGAATTTCATGCACCCTACATTTATACACTGTATATAATGCTCTTGCTGTGAACCGAGAAGCAGGCAATGATAATATATGCTGATTGGTCGCTGGTGGCATCTATTGTTAGTGTCATCATCATCACAGACACACTCTCGCAAATAAATATGTTAAAATTCACTCCCACTCTGGTCTGGATCACTTTGTTGCTTTGATGTCCTGCTCTTCCAAGAAAAGAGAGCAATAACAATAATTATACTGATAATAATGATGATAATAACAACAACAACAACAACAACAACAACAACAACAACAACAACAACAACAACAATAATAATAATAATAATAATAATAATAACAATGATAATAATAATACATGTCTACTTCTGTATCTAGGTCATTGTTGAGCAATGAGAGGATTCTTTTGAATTTTAATGAGATTCAAGTGTGTCAAATCATTAAATTCTGCATGTCTCTATCATCTAAACTGTATCTGGGTCAATGATATGAAGTTGTCATAAATGTTAAGAGCCCTAGTATAGTGTTACAATTCACCCACAGGCTTACTGTAATCAGTGAGTCTTGTGCCAAGTTTGTGTGGACCTCAGAAACATGTGCATAACAAATTAATTTTAAATTTCAATACTTTGTGTGTGTGGGGGGGGGGGGGGGGGGGGGGATGGCATGCTGTCATCCTGTACAACTTGACTTCAAGAAGAGTGGTTTAATTAATAATTTGAATACAAATTATTTTAAATAGTGTACTCCTTTAGGTGCTCTGTTACACCTGGAAATCTTTATTATATTTCTATTAAGCCTCATGACAACTACAGGTAAACAAAGTCAAGACAAGCATTAAAAAATAGTGTTAAGGGTAATGTAGCTGTATGCACAGCATATAAAGACTTCACATACGTATGAAAGAGCTGGCTGTCCACAATAGGTCTTGTATACTTGATAGCTTGGTGTTTCTCTGGGTCTGGCAGTTGACCTTATTTGCCTATAATGCACTAGCAAAACTACATATAACAGTTGAAAATGTTGTCAATTTCAGATACTTCAATTTGTAAGTTGAAATCGCATCATCACAACAAATATAAAATACTGCAATCATGGATACATTGATGTCTAATATCAATGGCCACTACAACCTTGATGTGACATATCTTTCCTCCACCCATCAAATACCAATTTCTGGGGCTCATAAATGATTAGATAAAAAAGGAGGTAGTGTAACTACATCTACATGTATCTCTGAAAAATGCTACATCAATGTCATGTCACTATTAAATCCCAATTAAAGAAAAACTCAAATAAAAAACAAACAAACTAACTAACAAACTGGAATTGAAAATGATAAATGAAATCAACAGATAAGAGAAGACGTGATCAGTGTCTGATGCTCTTCTGAAATATCCAGTTCTTAATATCAATATTACAAACAATCCTTCATTCCAAAATTTGTTTCAAGGATTTTGCACTCTCATTCTTACTGGGTTTTGATCAAAAGATGCAAAACTGTAAAGGACACATCCTGCACAAGGCATATGATGGATAATCAGAGATTGGAATGAAATAAAAAACACAGCTTTTTCTACATTGTATTCGGATGACCTATCAGATGAGATATTTCTTAGTATCGGTCCCCTTCAACTGAAATTTTCATGGACAAATTGAGTAAATAATCTCTTTGGAAGTAAATATCCCGGTCAGTAAACCTTGCATTAGTCAACCTCACACAAGTAAAAAAAAAAAACTGGCCGAAGTCGAAGAAAATTCTTTCCTGGCTGGCTATGAATTTACATTGTGTATATCAATTCTGTTGTGTAAGTCAAAATTCATGTTCCAGTATCAAAGTTGAATGTTCTCTGGTCCCTTTGGATTTGTCTTAGGTGAGGCGACATTTTTACAAAATCAAAAGACGAAAAATCCCAACATTTGGAATCTATCTATGAGGAATGATGAATATGTAAATGACAAATAGCAAAGTTTGGGTGAAATGTACGGTATACAAATCAAAGCAACAAAGTGATCCAGACTTATGGGTGTTAATCTCCATATCTAGTGCATCTAGAGTGAGTTATGATAAATGCTGATGAATGCAAATAAACACTGCACACTGTGGAAAGCCTGAAAGGCAACGAAAACATTCAGACTTTCCCCGCCAACAACAACAACGAAAAACAAACGAAAACAAAAGAAGGAAGTGGTCGTGGAATGTTTGACCGACTCTCTCTCGTCGGCTCCTTACGAGCTTCCGAAGCAGGAGGGGGCCCGGGGATGAGATCGAGAGAAGGGGGCGCAGAGACAGTTGGGGCCAAACCTGGGTGCTTCTTGATGGGCCGCTGGGTGTCCTTGGAGTGGGGCAGGACCAGGGCCGCGCCCTTCATGGCAAAGAAGCTCTCACTGGAGGGGCGAAAAAGAGGGAAAAAACTGGAGTTACACAGGTTCCATTCAATGTGTTATAACTGAGTTCTTTCTATATTCCTCAAAGTTTTTACATTAAAAAAAAAAAGAAGCAAATCTGTATATGCCACCCTTTAACCTGTCATGGACAAATCTCATATTCTAAAAAAAAAATCCCGCCAAATTTATAACTCTGGACTACCTTCAGAATGGCCATTTAGAAAAGAGGATTTTAGTCGGTATGGAGACACTCCTTTTATTGCATAGAGAGCGTTAAGAATTCATACAATGACTTCAATCTGCTTTATTTATAGTATTGTCTGCATGTTCTGAGAGAAGAATACTGTGTTTTGATAAATAACGTGAATCCTCTATATGTCCTCGGGATCTCAACTACATGCTACATCCCTTGTGGCAAACTCCTTGGCATCAACAATGCTCTGAAAAAACAGTCCATATCTGTATTCTTTTTAAGTTTCAGTTTCAGTAAGTTTTATTTCTCCACTTGTATAAAAGAAAAATAAATATGACAACAATATGAAACATATTCACAAGTCATGAAAATATAAGCAAGAGTTCTCTTTACAAGTAATATAATCATGTGAATAATACATACTTATTTCATGATAAATCTGTATATAAAAGTATTGACCGATTCGGGTTCGTTGAGGGCAGCAGACATTTTACGGCACAGGGCGCAGCCATGGTGTGTATCAGCCGACCCCCCCCTGCTCTCCCCCACCCCCGGGCAACATGTTTATCACGCACTTGTAACAAAGGTTCGCGCACTAGCAAGCATTCGCGCACTCAGTACGAGACGCCCATTGGCTAAAGCAGTTTTTCATTCTGCGCGCGTGCTAATGTAGGGAGAGGGGTGGGGGAGTGTGGAGGGGGGGTCGGATGATACACCCAGTATGGCTGCGCGCATGCCAAAAATACACATAGCGCGTCACAGAATCGGTCAATACAGGTGGAGGAGACAGTCATGAATAAGTAAATCACTTGACTTGGACAACGGCTTCTTTGATTTGGGTGAATCCTGTGATAGTAAACCTCTATCAATTTTTCTGGTTAGTAATATAAAGCAAAACTGAGGAAAGGGTCACTACATACTTGTTCACTGCACAAGTACATGTAGCTGGTGACAATAATCACAGTGATGATAATTATCAACTTAAGAATAATGACATCAGCTCATATTTATATGATTGATACTAACAATACCGTACAATACCGTACCATACTAACAATACAGTATCATATTATTTGGCAATCACTGTGACGAGACATAGATATATATTCTACAAAAGCAATTTATCATTGAGAAAAAATATCTTGGCAATGACTTCTGTTTTGACTCAAGAGCAAATTGCCACAGCATTTAATACAAACACTGTGTAGTCAGCATCATTTCTGAAAACCTGCCCAGAATATCTGCCCCTGGCACTGAGCGTCTGGGTTTGAGAGCTACATGATTATATAAATACATCCCATATATGATTGCGTGCCTGTATTTTTCAGAACAATGGCTATACTGGAATAAAGTCCACCTCCAGGGCAGTCTGGCGGTAACAATAAAACACGGTGAAAGAGGCGCATTCAAAAGGACTTCACGAATGACTAACCACTCTGTTGCCATGGCTACTGAAAAAAAATGATGTTATTCCACAAGAGGTTGTGGAGTTGCCGAGATTCAGACACTGCTGCGGGGTTATCTGACAATGCACATGCACAGAAAGATCGCTCAAAATGTTCTGTGGATAACGCAGGGTGATGGCAGTCACTATTAAATGCCCTAAAAGCAGATATTTCCTCTTCAAGCATTCTTTTTATTTTCTTTACATTTATTATCCTATCTTTTTTCCCATATTTTATGGAGTCATTCTTTTAAGATTCCCACTGTTATGATGCACAACATTTGTGGCATACATACAAATACTACCTAAAACAGGCAGTGGCATGATTGACTCAAACATGTATACATATTGTAGGCAGTTCTCTTTGAATAGGCAAAAATGCATAATAGATGCATATATATGTATGTACACGACAGAAAATGCATTCTCCCCGCATATAAATGATCGCACATTGTACATGCAATAGAGGAGCTTGATAAAAAAGGAATAAAGTTTTCCCTAGTTTTCTCACAGAAAAAAAAAATCCTCTTTATATCTTTAAAGCAATCAAGTTCATTAAGCCCACCCAAGGGAGACAAGATATAATTGCAATCGTTTGTCAGAAATGATAATGCATCTGTTCGTTGTAGTTGTTGCAATTTTTTTAAAGCCTTTCTTCATCACCTACAAGCGATTAGTCCTCACTAGGCAAGTACAAAGATGGGGAACATTAAATGATAAATCATGTGTGCACAAATTTACATGTGCCCTGCATTTAACACACACTACAGGCCTTACGATCAGTGGCGGTCAGGCGTATGCACTAGATTTGATTTCAGCCTGGGGTGATACACACTGACATTGCTGAAACAAATTAGCTTTAATTGAAATGACATAAACAAGTTAGGTACTCATTTTCTCATTAAGATATATCAAAATTGCTTTTATTACAGTAACTGTGGGAAAAAAAGTCACAAAAAGAAAACCTCTTTCTTTCCAAGTCATTTGTCAAATAAATAGCACTTGTCAGGCTTATCAAGTCAAATGGATATAGAATTTTAATAAAAACAAAGTCTATGCTAAGATACATGGCAAACATTGTAAAGTGATTAGTGAAGAGAAACTATCCTTTTTCCCCATCCCCACCTAAATAAAATCATTTAAGTTGATTGAAAGACCAGGGTCAATCATTTACTAGCTTTTATACAAACAGTTGCCATGGCGACCCAGGGCCGTTTCCTGGGAAGCTGCCAGCGCCGACCGTGACTATGCAAGATCTCCGCACAGCCGACCTGCCTACGTCAGTAGCATCTATAGCTTGGCCCGCACGGGGCTTCCTGACTTGTTGTGTATTACTTAGCCTGATGTCCAAGCTTTGCTTCATTTCTTTTTTATTTTTTGGTCAAATGGTCAAATTTAAGATAAATGGTACACCAAAACCAACCTCACACTCTAGTGGTTGTAATATGTATGCGTTCCAACTTGAATAAGGACCGTGATATGAGTTCATGTTTTGCAGACCTTCCCACATGTACAGAGAATCATCATTATGAAAGCAACTTGTGTGGAAGACCAAAAATAAAAATCAAAGCAAAATGTACTTGGTAAATGCAGTTTGCACTGACTATCTAAAAAAAAAAGAGAGAGAGATTTATGAGAGTGCTAGGTGGATATTTCATTAGTTAACTGCATTTATGAGCTTCACATGGCATTGAGATATACAGTAGCCTAATTAATGACAGAAACATGGCAGCACAAAAATGAATTAAATGTTTACTAGTATACTATTAACCACCCTTTTAAGTTATCATGTCAGCCTTCAACAAGCACATATCTGTTTGACAGCTCACCAACACTTCTTTTATAGCAGCCGGTCGATTGGCATGTAATGAAAAAAAGATACAAATATACAATATCATGGAAAATATACAATAAAGAAGCAAAAAAAAGAACAAAATATTTTTTCTTACCATCCTCTCTTTAGTCTCTCTTCAGCCTCTTCATCGTCATTGTCCTGAAAAACAAAGGGCAAAATAATAAAATTGATACATAAATCATCACAGATAGACAGTGTGCATGTTCAAAGTGTCATATTACGCCACCATATTACATACATGTGTTGCTTTTCTCCTTCTATTCATTTTCCCTGCTGTTTTCTTGGAATTTATGGAATTTCAAATAGAAAGTAAAAAAAAAGACATTTGAATCAATGTTTGGAAGGTTTAGAAAGTTTTGAAGCTCTATCCTACCATGATTCTGCTATGAAGTGTGTAAAAATGCCTACAAACTATTCAAACAGAATACCGTTCTGTAGCAAATGCTGGGGAAACCAATGCGTCTGTGTTTTTCTTTCTGGATCTATTCATTTCCTTTGTGAGTTGTAAATTCCACGCCTTTCTTTCCCTTTTTTGTTTTGCTTTGTTTGTTTGTTGTTGTTTTTTTGAAGGGGGGGGGGGGTATAGGGTGAGAAGACACACAAGGATTTAACTCCCTTTCTTTTCCCAACTCCCGGATTTGCCACTTGGGCACTGCCAAACAATAGGAAACCAATCTAGGAATGTGGGATAAGTAGCAGTAACCCCTTTGCCAAACAGCGAATTTCAGGCTCTTTTCCAGAGAAATTACCACAAGTATTAAAACTGCCTAATGGTAGTACCTGCTCCTAACGTGACAAGAATTTTCTCATCTTTTTTTTTGTTTGTTGAGAAACGCATTTTAAATTGTTGAAAGTTCTGAACTACATTTTTGTATGTTCTTCAAAAGCTTAATCTTAGTAACCGCATTCTCTTTAAAAATGATTCTATTTCAATATCAACAGGGTAACAGCATCGTTTGAAATATCTCCAGAATAATACAAAAAAAAAAAACAGAAACAAGAAAAATTGCGGAGTCAGACACTTTGTTTTCCTAGTTCTAGTGACTGAGATCTGAAACTGGTTTCTGCCAAGGATGCAAACGAAAAGCAATCATGTAAAACTGGAAATTGAAAGAGAGTCGAATTACATTACAGCTGATTTTCCCACGCATTAAAGCGCAAACCTGACTTACATGCAATGCGATCCTACATTGACCAGTAATGCTACATGTGAGCTGTGATTGTACGCCATGATGTGGACATCGCACAATGCTATTTCAGAGAAGTTTTGATATTTTGTGGCAGTGGCCGCTGTTATTCGCAAACATATATCGCCAGTCTTACTTTACGCGATGCTTATAATCCTCCCATGATGGCCGTGGCACCTGGGATAATATACTGCACTGTGCCTTTTGGTTTTACTTGTCTGATCTGGGTTGCAGCTAACGAGGGCGCTTCACCAAACAAATCTATTTTTAGGTTCTGTGTGCTACATCGGGGGTAAAGTGTGTGAAACTTGAAAATGGTGGAATATAATAGGTCCCAAAGAGACAGCTCTCTGTATTGATCCTGCCCTAATTGTCCGGCTCAAAATAATTAGAACGATATTCACAGAATTGTGCCTTGGTTTACAGACAAGGCCGTATATTTATTGAAATTGACATATCAGAAACATTACAAAGACAATAGAAACAGCCATCCTTTAGATTAAAAAAAAATGACTGTAAAATACAGTACATCTTAACAAACAGGAGAAATAGGTCGATTAATCATACATAATGCCTAAAAATTTCCTGTAAGTTCACCTACACTGTATTAAAAATCCTTCAATCTACATACAGTATGGGCTTGTTTTTTTCCTGTATCTGATTTGCAATTTTAAGTAATACCTGTCAATCAATGGATACACTGAAACAAAAAGTGTGTGTGTGTGTGTGTGTGTGGGAGGGGGGAACCTAATTAGAAACATGTCATTCAGTTTCCTGTATACCATTTGATCTATAGTTACCATTTGTCCCATCAGCAAAACCACAACATATGAATGTACATGAAGCTGTCTAGCATATTAAAGGATATATGTTGCATGGATTAGAATTAGGATTAGGAAGTGAGGTTAGAATGTAGGCTTTCATTCAATTTGCCTTTGGATTTAATAGTAGTTCAGTGTTTGGGAAATTACCATTCCTCTTGAAAGGCATGATGAAAAGGCATTTTAGATAAAATGAGGGCAGACTAGATGGATGACTGGACCACAGCATCAATAAATCTTTATATTTAACAGGAATATAAGTCGCATGCTGAAAATGATAACTCACAAGGGCACATACAAGTACACGCACACAAAAAAACCCCAACAAGTTTATGAAATTGGATGCAGTCTGCATTTACTGAGAATTTGTGGGCTGGTGTTGTAGACATATTAAGGACACACATGTAATTCTTCCTCAGTGATTGGTTGACACGTTGAAGGTCAAAGTGTGTCATTGGTTTTTGTGTCGCGACATACGCCCCCTGCATAAGGAAATGGTTAACTGCCAGTACTGCAAATATTCTGAGCGGAAACATTATAAAGTTTTAATAGCATCATTTTTCTCCCACAAAATCAGATTGCGTGTTATGTTTGTTGTCATTTCCACTTCTATTATATGATTTTTTACAAGAATTATGAGTCTGTGAACCAGCATCTTTCTTTTCGGTCAAAGAGGGGTGTGCCCACCTACGAAAGATAGAGCAACAAGCAACCACGGTATAGCTCCATGGTATCAGGGCCATTGTACTGACACCCCCCTCCCCCCAAACATTGCTAGCCATACGCCCGGCCCAACTACACTCCTCTGTTGTTGCGGCTGCACTGTTAGGGTATTCAGACACCAAAAATTTAGAATACTAAAACGGTATAGCTTTACGATGAATTTATATGTCTGAATGCTGACTACACTTGTATAAACAAAATAACGTATTATAACGAAACAACGTATTTACGAAACGATGGTCAGAGTATCGTTTCGATCTGGAACTCATTACAATAACAAATCCGCATTCCATCATGTCCATGTGCGTCTCAATGAATGGTGACCATAGAACAGTAAAAATGGGTGGGGCTTATTGTGAGCGCATGTACAAGGTGACCCTATACAATGTACCTTTCACTGACGGCAATGTCATGACCATTACAATATGCACAGTGGGAAACTGCCCATCTATACGTTTTCCACAATGGTCAAGATTAGTATCTGAATGGTCTGTCGGCTATACTAATGATTCTTTATACACGTATCTGTTTCTTTATCAAGTTTTGGTATAGACTGGTTTGCATCTGAACAGGGGGTCTGTCTCTGGGTGTGTTCACATATCAATCAGATTTCAAGTTCTTTGAGAAACTGACTCTGACATGGTACACCCCAGCATCTCACAGGCATTTTGCCAATAGACAAAGGATGACTTCAACTTTGCTCTAGAAGTGACTCTAATCCTGCTTGTTCCGAGCGAAAAGTGCAGCACTTGACGACTTCATGCAAACACCGCCCTCCAGGGACGCTCCATAGTGCGTTCACTCTCATCCAGACTCCATTGTACCGCGCTGGACATGTGTCTCAAATATTTGCACATGTGTGGCTTATTATCGGCTAAACCATGTTTGTCTCCTGCGTGCGCACCATCTTCAGAAACAAAACAAAAATGACAAAAAAGAAACCTGTCTGAACTTAATAGCACAGTTTCCCTTCCTCTTGGCCCACATACAGCAGACAAAAATGTGGGCTTGAGTTTAAAATCAGCAATCAACTTCTAGAGCATGATCTGATTTAGGATAGACGGTTATCAGCGATACTCTGAACACCCAAATCTGACATTTTTTGCCATCCTGGTATGGCTATGAGGGGTTTCTGCGCCATGTTTTTTTTTTTTCTGCTTCCTTGCTCAAAAAGAAAAGTGGTAGATCAGGCTTTGAATCGACTTTCCAACTTGATCATTATTTCTCTTGTGCATTTTCTATATGTAGCTGGCCATAAAAGAGTAAATTGTGAAGTACTGAATAACTTCCCAAGCAAGGCAACAACTGTTCAAAAGCAACAAACAGTTTAATCAGTATGTACATTGCAGATAGTACATTTCATGTAAATAGAACCTTTATCTATCAATGACTGTATGTGGCACTGGGAAATGTGAAGAGAATTTCCCTTTTCAAGGTAAATAGCAACTCGAATCTGTGGTTGCCACTGAAGAACCAAACATGCTTCTGAGTTACAGAGGTGCTATGTAAATTTTCAGCAATAACACTTTGCTATCGATATAAATACACTGTACTGCAAGATTCATGTAGCTTCTTTCTTTTTTTTCTTTTTTTTAGGGAAGTGGGATAGCAAAAGACACTCGATATGAAATGTTAGCACAAATAAATTGAGAAGCAATAAATAGTACACAAATAAATGAATGATAAAACAATATTTGCACACTAACAATGCATTGTTACAAGATATGATGAGATCAAAAACAATACATAAAAATGCGAGGCTCTACATTTTCAATATTTTGATTCTGTGTTTCTTTGTATTAATATGTTCTTGTTGGAGGTGTTGTTGTTGGTTTTGTTTCTTTTTGTTTTCCTTTTTTGATATCATCTCCCCAAATCTCCATGCTGGTGCATGGGTAAGATTGTTCTCTGCATGCCTTGCAGGCATTGTTGGTGGTCCCACGCATACTAAGCATACATGTACTAATCTATAGACAAAATATTTCTTGCGACTTTGGGGAAAAGCAGTGCATGATATGGCACAAAGTCAGACTAGAGCTGGAACAGGATTCCTTTTGTGACATTTGTTCCCATGGCAACACATGGTCAATCAATTCAATCATGTTGAACTCATCCATAGTGACAAGAATTTAGCCACACCATGAAACCAGTGCTCACAAAGTACAATGAAAATCCAGATCAGGGGTCGCACTTAACTTTTTTTTTAAACTAGCCAGGCAGACTACTTAGCATCAATTTTGACACTGAAGCAATATTTTGGCTAGCCAGACGGACTAGTTACTTCAGAATTTTATGATTTTTAGCTAGTCCGACATGAATTTGGGTGGCCAATGGCCAGCGGACCATCGCCAATTTCGAACCCAGCAGATATTCCAAAGATATGGAATTCATGAGTTTCGCATGTTTTCAGGAAACAGTAAAATTGACTACAATCGCATAGAAAATATTCAAAGCAGATGATGCAATGATGTCATATTAAGTTATCATAATATCTCCATCAATGATTTTGCAAAATATTAACCCTCCCCTAAAAAGTAATAATTGCTGAATCATTGCAACTCCACGGTAATTTGATAAGTATATGTATAAAGGCCATACGATTCATCTGTTTGTCTAATTCATTTCAACTACATTGTAGGTGATTATTGTGAAGATTTGCACATGAATCAATGGACGGATTGTGAATCAAAATGAAGTTGAATTACAGCCTGCCACGTCCTTTTCACAGCTGCAAAGGACCAATCTACATATTGACAGAAATTTAACTCACTGCTGGCCAGACACCAATGTGCTATACATTTAATCCAATGGGAAACTACAAAAGTTCAGCGGTAAGGGGTTAAAATGTTCATGCCTTGGATATCTGTAGTATGATATCATATCACTGTAATACATTCCCCACCCATTTTTTTTTGTGTATACTACCTCAGTTTCCAGGCCTACAAATGTATCAGTATTACACCACACTGTATCCTATGCTAGAAACAAAGTCCACTTTACAATGAGCTCATGTCAGATTGAATGTAATTTAAGAAAGAGAAAAAAAATGCTCATGGATATACGTCATATTTAAAAACAGAAAAAAGAAGAAAATATCCCTACAAGCTCTATAAGATAGCACATGAAGCAAACATGCACACTAAATAATAAAAGGATATATTGGTCATATAACTCCCCCAGTCATTCATGTTTGCTTGGAAGCAAGCCAGAGCAGCAAAACACACCTAAACAGAGTACATGAATCCAAAGTTCAAGTTCCTTTACAGTGTGTCAACATTTACATTAAAAATAAACATAAAAAACCTACACCATTCTCTGTACGGTGAGAAAGCAGTAAGCTGTCTTGTACGTGCACATTTAATCATGTCACGTACCTACCATTAGATGTGCTAAATCTTTGAGAAAACAACACAAAATTCAAGACAATTTTTGTCTGTGACTGTATGAAAAATGCTAGAATACAAAGTCACACTGAGATTTCAAATAATCCAAAATTTCCCTATCAGAATCCATAATGAACTAGAAATGTCGCTATGGCAACTGGTATGCCTCCGCCATAATGCATGATTCTCCTAATAGGTCTATAGTACATGTGGACAATGTGTGATTACATTTTCACAAAATTGGCAAAATATTAAAATGACATGTTTGTCACAAATGTATCGAATGTTTACCTTCCTTGACCTATGTCTAATTGGATGAATAGGAGAGCATGTACTTTAACTTCGACTTTGACCCTTTCATAAGTTTACGCACTTGAGTAATTTTCAAGGTATGGAGAAAAAGTGCAATTTCTGTATTGAACAGTAAATTGTTACCATTTTCATCTGGCCTTTGATTCATAAGAGAATCACTGTCAGGCAGAACATACATAAATATATACTAAGCTTAATAGATTACTTGAGCCGCTTCCGAGATATGGAGAAAGTAGTAAGTTCAGCACTTTCACTTGATTTTTGACCTTTTGACCTTTGACCTTCTTGGCAAAAAAAAAATCCCAGAGAATCTCTAGTGGGTAATATAAATGCATACATTAAGTTAAAAAAAAAAATAATCCTGCTGGCATTGCATAAATATAAGGAAAATAGTAAAATATCAAAGTATTGCCTTGACCTTTGACCCCTGACCTTTGACCCCATGAACCCTAAATTCCCTAGCTAACTACTGCCAGTCAGTACATGCATGTATACTTTGTTCCATAAAGATATTTTGAACAATTTCCAAGATACAGAGATAAAGTGAAATTTTAACATTTTACTTGACCTTTTGACCTTTGACCTTTTGACCTCATGACCCCAAACTTTCACCAAAGAATCTTAATTGGGTAATACATGTATACACTAAGTTTCAAGAAAATATCTTCATGCATTGCATAGATATGGGAGAAATAGTGCAATTTTAAGCATTTGACCTTGACCTTTTGACCTTTGACCTTGAGCATGTGCACCCAAAAGTTGATAGGCACAACTTCACCCCCTAATACACATACATGCCAAGTTTCATTAGGATACCTCAAAAGGTTTTGATAGTTACCCTGTCCACAAAATTCATTACGGACGGACGGAAGGACGGACGGACGGAAGGACGGACGGACGGACGGACGGACGGACGGACGGACGGATGGACGGACGGACGGACAACCCGAAAACATAATGCCTCCGGCACCACTTCGTGGCGGAGGCATAAAAAGTGGTTCATTCAAACAGATTAATTGAGTACTTGTATATATTAAACTGGCGTCCATAATATGGGGTGCTGTATGTGCCAAATATTCCATGACAACAATATTTTGTATATCACAGACTTGTAAAACAATATCTCTAGTGATCACAATTCACAATAGAAAACTGCATCGACAGAATGAGAAAGAATTAAAGTATCATCACTATTCATATCTTGAGAACAGTTAGCAATATCCCATCTTGGAATTGCTGTCAACCCACCTGTATGATGGCAGGAAGTATTTTCATGAATTGACAGTGTGTCACAAATATTGGTAAATTAGCCAAAAAATTCACAAAAATAGAAAGATCATGATATATACCCAGTAGATGTGTATGCAAAAAATTGATTCAACACAGATGTGTCACTGATACATAAGTTTTCACTGTCAGTAGCTACAGCCATTAGCATCATGTTGGAATTTTGCTTGCATTTTTTTTTTATTTACATGAAATACTTAACAGTTGGAGAATCCCATACCTTATCCATTTGATGAGGAAAAAAAAAGTTGCTAAAGGAGCGAAGTCACATCTTTCCCATCAGATATCACTAGAGTCATTTATATTGTCAACAGAGAAAACATACGTCATTATATTTGAACAAAGTCTGTGGAGTTAAAGCTTTCTTGCTTTGGAAAGACATTACCGGCATATGGAAGTGGGTATGCCATTCACAAAATGGGTACTACAGACATTAATTTCATATGGCTGAAACCTTACACTGCTTTGATAAATGAGATTAAAGTTCAAATAAAGTTGAAAGTCAAGTGGTTGCACTTTTCATGTTGTTTTTACTTGTTTTCAAAGCATGTTCTTTGCCAAACTTTTTATTTTGTAAACTGAGTTACTTGTTTCCTTATGACTAGTCTACTAGAGGTAAATACAGAGCTATGTAGGGACTTTGTGTCCTTTTAACAATCAGTATGAAGAGAAGAGTAAAAAAAGGGGGAAAAAGTGGGGTTATACACTGTAGGTTCTACTATTAAGGTGTCCTGCACTGTATTTATTCTGCTTCAGAGTGTACTTACAAGAATGCATTATATAATACCGGTCACTGTAGAGACCTTTCAATATATCATGAGGTTTAAAGATGGCAAAAGGGGCTTGGAAATATATATATATCACAGATTATTTGAGGAGGCATCAGACTGATATTGCACTCATATTGATACAGCAATACACGCCTACTGATAAGTCCCCGGTTCGCCCGAACCTCTAAGGGGGACGGCCTAAAAATAGCGCGCACCTGGATGTCGTAAAGGTAAAAGTGCTCCGTGACTCACTAGCCAATGGTTCTGATAGGACAGAGGTAGACCAATAATAACTGAAGGATGAAGTTTATGAAGCCCTTTACTGTGGGAGCTGAGACTGAGAAAGTCACCAATATCTTTTGCAAATCATCATGGATGGGACTAAAGGTGAAATAAAAGAACAAGAAATAAAAAATAAAAAAGGTAGCTCACTGCGACTTATAAAGTGACCATATCAAGTGGTTAAAGAAATAGGCTTCTAATGCATATCCACAGACAATTGAGCAGGCAAATTATCCAGTCCTTACATAGAAGATAACTTTAAATAGATATTTACAAATATATTGTACATGCAGAGTTAAATCAACAAATCGAACAGTGGAGCTTTTATAGGCATGACATAAGTTAAATACCTTAAAGGACAAGTTCACCTTCATAAACATAAGGATTGAGAAAAGGTAGCAATATTAGTAGAACACATCATTGAAAGTTTGAGGAAAATCAGACAATCCGTTCAAAAGTTATGAATTTTTGAAGTTTTTGTGCAGTACCCGCTGGATGAGAAGACTACTGCAGTGTATGAATAACTTAGATGTCACATGCGTACAACAATATAAGGAAAATATAAAAAGAATTTCACAAAATTCCATCTTTTGAAAAAAGTACACATTCCCCTGACTCGTTACCGATAAATGTTATGGGTAATATTATTCCCCCTGCCTTTAGAAAGAGGCAAGTCAATTGCTCTTTTATTATGCGAAAAAAGTGAAAATATGTTGAATTTTCTTTTATATTTCCTTTATACTGTTGTACGCATATGACTCACAAGCTGTAGTAGTCTCCTCATCCAGCGGTTCCAACACAAAAATTTAAAAAATTCATAACTTTTGCATTGATTGTCCAATTTTCTTCAAACTTTCACTGATGTGTTCTACTAATATTGTTGCATTTTCTCAATCCTTATGTTTATGAAGGTGAACTTGTCCTTTAATATGCTGTGCAATGTTGCATATGGGGGTGTAGAGCACAGATTATTATACAAAAATGATAAACATGTTATGATTACGTGATTAATTCACCTAGATGGCATCTAGAGTGATAAATGATCATCATAGATCATGTGTTTATACCTTCTGTTTTTCCCTCGGCTGAATATGAATAGTAGATGAGTATGAATAGATTACAGAAACTAATGATTCAGAGTAATAGGTTAGTATTCATATAGGCCTCCTACATTCTTGTACGTTGTAACGATAGGGATATTAATTTTCGTCAACTCACAAGTTCACCAGAGAGAGAGAGAGAGAGCGAGAGAGAGAAATAAGAAAGAGAAAAGCTGCACTGAAAAGTATTACAATGTGAACGCACTTTTCTCCAGACAAAGTCTGGGAAAATCTTTCCATTCTTAAAGTCTATGTTTACATCTAGGTAATTATCACGAGGACTGTCTCACTTTCCATGTCATGTTGATCTTTCACACCAGTCTGCACTTAAAGTATCGCAATCCTTTATCCGTCATTTCTTTCTCTTTCGAGCACATCATGTTTTCACAATGACTATTCACCCTGATCAAACACCATCTACAGGTATCTGACATCTACAATGTACATCATTATAAATATGTATAGGCCCTACATTGATATTCAACAAATCTCAGCATTATGTTCCCTAGTTGCCATGGAAACACAATCTGATTACTGGAAATGCAGACAAACCCAATCAACTAGTCAGCTGATGTCAAAATTCTCAGACACATCAGAATTACCCTCTCAAAGTAAGTAACAATCGATGGAGCCTATCAGAATCACAATACCATTGTTTCTACGTCTGGATCTTAGACTAATCTTCACACTGAAGCGACAAACCCCCATAATCTGCATCATAATGCTGGGCCTTTCTATTATTCCCCCCCCCCCCCCCAGGAATTCAGGGAGTTCACCTACAGGTAAATGGGAGGTAATGGATCCAATCAGAAATCCAACTTTCGCTCATTATCCCATTACGGTTCATTCATTCATTTAGTCGCTGCGAAACCTCATCAGGGGGCAAAATCTAGGCTGGTACCCAATAACTACAGCTCAGTGGTGGACTGGGGTCAACGTCTTTACAAGTAATCGTCACAGCTATGATAGTACACCAGTGTAATTGTAGAACTTTGGTCTATAATCTGTAAGCTCTGAGTGCTGCTGAGTCTTCATGTAGACTTATCCGTCTAAATCACCTTACCCCTCACTCTTTTTTCCTTTCACTTCTTAGTGCACCAGACTCATACTCTCACCGGAATGTACTGCTCCTCAGCATTCATTGATACTAATCCACAAAGTTGGACAGATCAGGGAGGTTACACCTCCCTGGACAGATCGATGTATAAAGGGTTTTTGTTTCGGGATTCCATTGGTGCTCCTTGTGTGTGTGTGTGTGTGTGTGTGTGTGTGTCTGCTTGTATGCCCAAAGCCTTAGGACTTTAGGCTACATGAAAAATGAGACAGAGAATAGTAGGCAATTAATGCTCTGCAAAGTACAAGTACCTCTACAAGTACCTCTGCTAAAGCCAACATTACAGTGGAACACTGGAATGACATATGTACAGTGTAAATAGTTGAAGGTAATATCATTTTTGACAACCAAAATCTCCTTTTCTATTGTCAGATCTGGCTGATGCAACAGCTTTAGTTCTTTTAAAAGAAAACAAAACATTCACACAACCTCCCCCCCCCATAAAGAAATGAACCCCCCCCCCCCCACTAAAATCCAAAGACAACCAACGGAAAAATGGAAACTGACACATGTACAAAAATCCCTTCCCACCTTAAATAATCTTATTATTAAACGGATCAACTGACACTAAATGAATGCACGTTGGTTGCATGCGCTGTATATAACATTTTCATAGAACACTGTGAAGGGAAATAATGATAATAAACAAATATGATGTAACAAAATATAACTGGCACAAGTGAAAAACAATTTCTTGGAGCAATATACATAGTGTACATGTAAGCATGTGAGAGTGGTAACCGAATTGAGACCAGGGGTCATACCAGCAAAAAAAGCATACGAAACTGAATCCTGATCAGCATCTATCCCCGAGGTCTTCGGGTCTGCATCTGAACAAACATGGTCCATCTATTTCCTCTTGCCGTATTTTCACCCTCACTATTAAGAAAACGGTATCAGCCGATTACAGTACACAACATTAATATCAAAGTGTGATTTTCATAATTGGTTTGACTGAGATGTTTTGGTCTTTCAGTTAGATGCATTTGAATGAAGAAGAAAGTTGATAATTCCATACTAATGCTCAAATTGATGTTTTCATGATGCAGAAACACCCTATTTAAAGAATTGAGATGGTTGCCTGCACTACTAGTACTTCAGTGTTAGTTTGATATCATCCTACAAAAGGAGACAAATTTAACCCTTTCTGTGTCGGGGACTATTGACAGGGTGTCAATTCTATTCTAAAAGCACACAAAGGGTTAATGTGAATTAGGAAGAAAAATTTCACATTACTAGTTCACCTGATTTGCATGCATTTCATCATATACATGTAACATGTGATTGTGAAATGGAGGAGTTGACAAAAGCGAGTTACCAAACATGATGCCTTATCATTTTCAGAGAAGTCTTCAGTTATGCAAGATAAACAAGGAAAAGTAGAAATTACACGGTGCGTAACATATGTCCCCGCCGGAAGTAGCATTTTGTAACAAAATGTGCAATATAGGTAAAAAATCAAGGTCAAAGGTCAAAGAAGTCAAAGGTCAAAATTCTGTGTAGAAGTTTTGAAGCCCTCACCTAGTGCCATCACATAAAGCAAATGTAATCGAAATTGGGTTAGAAATGGCGAAGGAGTAGCATTTTGTAGCCAATGTACAATATAGGTCAAAAATCAAGGTCAAAGGTCAAAGAAGACAAAGGTCAAAATTCTGTGTAGAAGTTTTGAAGCCCTCACCTAGTGCTATCACATAAAGCAAACGGAATCGAAATCGGGTTAGAAATGGCGAAGGAGTAGCATTCTGTAGCAAAATGCACAATATAGGTCAAAAATCAAGGTCAAAGGTCAAAGAAGTCAAAGCTCAAAATTCTGTGTAGAAGTTTTGAAGCCCTCAACTAGTGCCATCATATAAAGCAAACAGAATCGAAATCGGGTTAAAAATGGCGAAGGAGTAGCATTTCGTAGCAAAATGTACAATATAGGTCAAAAATCAAGGTCAAAGGTCAAAGAAGTCAAAGGTCAAAATTCTGTGTACAAGTTTTGAAGCCCTCACCTAGTGCAATCACATAAAGCAAACGGAATCGAAATCGGGTTAGAAATGGCGAAGGAGTAGCATTTTGTAGCAAAATGTACAATATAGGTCAAAAAATCAAGGTCAAAGGTCAAAGAAGTCAAAGGTCAAAATTCTATGTAGAAGTTTTGAAGCCCTCACCTAGTGCCATCACATAAAGCAAACGGAATCGAAATCGGGTCAGAAATGGCGAAGGAGTAGCATTTTGTAGCAAAATGTACAATATAGGTCAAAGGTCAAGGTCAAAGGTCACGACTGAAATTCTGTGTAGAAGTTTCAAAGCTCCCATGTAGTGCTATCATATAAAGCAAACAGAATCAAAATTGGCTCATAAATGACAGAGAAGTAGCAACTTGAAGATTTTGATCACACACGGACGCACACACGGACACACGGACACACGGACGGACGGACACACGGACGGACGGACACACGGACACACACACGTACAGAGCCCGTTTCATAGTCCCCTGCTCGAACTCGTTCGGCGGGGACAAAAATGCCCCAGGGCTGTAAGCCTGTCACTGTGACAACTGGGTCAAGATTGCTGACCGCAGTGTGATTATGACATCAAGACTTTCCAATCAAAACGGCAGTTCCGATGCAGCGTAACAATTGATGGCAGGCTACTCAGTGGCTTCACATTGTATTCATATGACTGGAGAAAAGGGATTATGGACTGGAAACAAAGTGGCACATATGGCATGACAGAGGATTATTGTTTTAAAGTCATATTCCAATCTACAAATATTTTATAGTTTTTCAATGATTTTGACTTTCTATTAATGCCAGCAAAGATTTCGAACTAATTCATTCTGTAGCACATACATACACCTGTCCCTTCATAAAACATGATGAGAGATTAAATACAGAAGTGATTAAAGGTAATATGCTTTCAGGAATAGAAGTTGATGATAATGTTACATAATCAAGCAAATATATCATATCTTTCACATACATTGTAATATCAAAATCCAAACCAACTTGTATTAAAATCAACACTTAGAATTATATGCCAAATCTAAATGAAACTTTAAGTTATGTACAGTACTGATAGAAAACAACCAATTCAAACTGGGATAACAGTTGAAGACTTCCACGAATCAGACATTCTAGAGTGATAAGGTTTCCATTAATGATGTAGGGTTTCCAATAATCCCATTCACTCCATGGATAGCAAGGTGTATACACTGATGTAATTATGTATGGCACATACACAGAGAGCACACAAAAGCAGGATGCGATGGGAGTGTACACAATTGTGTGTGCAAAATATACCATAGCTCAAGTGTGTCAACAATAGGCAGCACATGATAGAAAACGTGTCTCCAAAGAAACAATGCTTAATGCTCCATCCTTTCTCTGAAAAGAGGGATCACTGCCCCTATTTTTTCAAGGTCTCTTGGTTCGTGTCGTAAACACAATGCATATCAATATGGATTTGCTCTTCAAATATAATACTGGTCTAAAATCTATCATGACAATGCATTGAAAGACACCGGGTATGTTACTCCTAAGGTGAGCTTGTTTTCTTTTTTCATTGTATGTTTTATTGATTAACAAAAAATAACAACAGTAAATTTTATTAAAAAATCAATTTTTTTAAATAATAGAAAACATGAAATGGATGCCCAAAAGCTTGTCAAAATTATCATGATTAATGTGTTCTATTCATGTAGAAAGCAGATCAAAGAAAAATCAATTACTCCAAGACACAACAAGGAGTTTTGTGGACATTTGAATACTGGTATCTCAAATCATGCTATAGATGTAAGTCCTATTGGAAAACGAGAATGTGTCTTACCACATTCATTCAACTATGATATCTCTACATACATGTAGTTTAAAAAGGTTTGTTCACTTTATTTGTAAAGTAAAGTAGCCTGGTCAAAGATAACTTTTATAGGAATACATCATTTTATGAAGATATTGACTCTTCTATATTGGAATGTGTGAAAAGTTAATGGCCATGTTCAACTTCAGCAGTCAAATTTCTTCCACATCAAGAGAGAGAGAGAGAAAAAGAGAGAAAGAATCAAGATATACTTCATGACCAAAACAATCAAGAAGTACTAGGCAATAAATGTAAAGGTCACATGACCAATGGCAGCCATTTTGTAATGCCATCAGCGACTGCATATAATGTCAGCACTGACTTTAAACTGACAACTGCCTGTAGCACTGACAAGACAAAGTAAGCCAGAAGACAGATAAATTTGCCTTCTTATCCAGCTCTGATGGAACATGAATTTACCCGATATCGTTAAAATTCAAAACTTTTGAACGCTACGCCAAAACTTTCTCACTCCATGCACCAATCAATGTATTCCACTCATTTTTATGCATTTACTGAATCTACAGCATACATGTTAAGAGTGGATTTCCCTTTAAAGTCAATTTTAATATTCATATTTGAAATCATTTACAGTGGTAAAAGATTTGAAGATAGAGTTTTGTCTGGCAAATCTCACGGAAAAGTTTCAAGCTTGTTGGGACTAACATTTATCATTTTTGTTCATCCAACCGTCCAAACGCTGCGATGATGAATATCAAAATATTTATACAAAGCAAAGCTTCGATAGTAAAAACAGATCCACAGACAGGAATGTGGCTTACTAGGCCATGTTTGTTGAACTCAGAGTAAATAATGTTGCAGTATATCTTTAGACAAAGTGCAATGAACCAAAAAGGGGGTGGGTTACCATGGTTACATGTATATAGATAGAGACTGCAGAGGAAAGAGAATGGCTTTGAATAATCAGTGTATTTATATGCCAAATGCCATATTAAACATACATTAGTAGTGTATCCTCCTGCCAAAATGACTGCAAAATATGGATAAATCATCCTGTCCCTACACTGGACCATTTTAGTCTGGTTGAAGCATCATTGCACTATAGACTTGCATGATCATCTCTACAGTGTACCTAAATGCTGCACTGATCACCCACAAATGTATGTACTGCCATCACATACACTTGTTTCAATGTTTTATAATCCCCTCTTATAAACAAGTGAATGTTCATTTCATTCCATAACAAATTTGATTTCTAGTTTGTTTCTACTTTTTTTTATGCCTCCGCCACGAAGTGGTGCCGGAGGCATTATGTTTTCGGGTTGTCCGTCCGTCCGTACGTACGTCCGTACGTCCGTCCGCTTTCGTTTACGCGATAACTTGAGTAATATTGACTGGAATTTTACCAAACTTGGTCCAAGTATGAAGTATGATGGGGCAATTATTTGATTAGATTTTGGGTGAAATCGGCTGAAGGTCAAAGGTCAAAGGTCAAGGTCAAATCATGAAATTGTATCTGTTTACGCGATAACTCAAGACTGGATCGAGCAAATTTCACCAAACTTTGTTGGAGGATAATGTATGATAGGACAATTACTTGATTAGTTTTTCAGTGAAATCGGACAGAGGTCAAAGGTCAAAGATCAAGGTCAAATCCTAAAATTCATCTGTTTATGTGATAACTCGAAACTGGATGAAGCAGCTTTCACCAAACTTGGTCCAAGGATGATGTATGATGTGACAATAAGTTGAGTAGACTTTAGTTACATTGGCAAGAGGTCAAAGGTCAAAAGGTCAAGGTCAAATGCTATAAATGTTACAATTTCCCCCATATCTATGCAATTCCCAAAGGTATTTTCTTGAAACTTGGTGTGGACATGTACTACTGCGTAAAGATTCTCCAGAGAGGGTTTCACGTCATAAGGTCAAAGGTCAAAAGGTCAAAGGTCTAAGGTTAGGTGAAAATGTTGCATTATCACTTTTCTCGCAAATGGTTCAATGTATCTTTGTGGAACTTGGTACATACGCATGTACTGACGGGCAGGGATTATCTAGGGAATTTAGGGGTCATGAGTCAATAGTCAGGGGGTCAAAGGTCAAGGTCAACTCCTCAAAATTTTACTATTTCCCTCATATACTAGTATATGCAATGTTTGCATCATTACTTTCAAAACTTAATACATGCATTACCTGATGGAGATTCTCTGGGAAATTTCCAGCCAGAAGGTCAAAGGTCAAAGGTTAAGGGTCAAAGGCTAGGTTTCAATGCCTCCCCCCCCCCCAAAGGAAAAAAAAATGTCATTACACTCTTTCTTCATACCTTGGAAATTACTCATTGCATAAACTTACAAAAAGGTCCGTCAGAATGCAAGTAAAAATTCTCAATTCCCCAAATATGTGTACCTACACTCCTAGAAAAATATAGCAAACCCAGTTCAAGACATTTCTGACAAACCTGCCATTTCAATATTTTGCCAGTTATGTGAAACTGTCATGGATCACACATTGTGAAGACATTGTACTATACGCTTATTGGGAGAATCATGCATTATGGCGGAGGCATCAGTCGCCATAGCGACATTTCTAGTTTTCTCTATTCACACTTTATTGGCTGTTTCACTTTGTAGCCCATGTCACAAATATTGTTTAATCAGAATCTAAAATCTACTCATTCACGTCAACAATCATGAGTCATACATTTGGGACCAAGAGAAAAGAAAAATGACAACAAAGAACCTCATGGTTTGTACACACTAAAGCGTTTTGCAAGATACTGATAGGCTTCCTGTATTACCTGTTGTTTACAAGTGTCAATCAATGTTCAAAGTACGTCAACATGGGGTATATGACTCATTTTGGTTAAGTACAGAAACAATTTTCTCTTCCTTTTTTTTTTTAAAGTTCTGGCTACGTGTGCAACAGCTTGTACATCTCTTTCACTTACAATAAACACTCGTGTACTGTGTAATGAAGACAAAATAAATCCTGGCATAGGCAATTCCACCGACGCAATGCTACGGTATTTTTTTAACGCAATGTTTTTCATCAAAAGGTGTACTCCCTCCCCCCCCCCCCCCCCCCCACCAACTGTCTCAGTTCAGGACCATGGTTCATATAATGAGGGGATATAATTTGTACATTACAATCTATTGTATAAAAGAATAATAGCTACTTCACATGGAAATGGCTCTACTGGCAACAGCTGCTTACTCGCTTTCAACAGAGTAACTTTATAAAATGTTAAAATTATCTGAGCACTTTTAAAAGGAAAAAAAAAGGCTCTGTGGACCTAAAATGTGATACCGGTATCTAAAGCCTGGTTCTCCTGTCTTATTGAAAGGAATGAATGTAAAGTTTCCTTTCATGTGAACAAATACTTTTAAGTGTGTTATGCCGACACCAAATACACATAATTGACAATAATTGACAAACTGACAAAAATCCATTAATGTCAAATAGACGTATGTAAAAAACTTTGTGCAAAGAAATAAAGAAACATAAACATTTTAAACTTAAAAAGAACAGTGTCTACAATTACTCTCTGCATCATTGCAAAGTGGCCTCACAGTAAGGGCAGTACTTGAAACTTCCCACCGCACTTCACTTGGACTTACGTGGATGCTGCTGTCTGAAGATGATGGCATTCTGAAATCACACGGGTGCCACAGATCAATATCGCAAAATATGGGATTTCCACGCAAAAATCATGCACACCGAAGAAATGCCGGCAAAAAGTACTTTCCAATCATCATGATAAGTTGGTATCTCTGTCGTTGTTTAGTTACACCACTGCTCTCCCTCTCTCTACCCAGCACATGGAGAAGCTATACACTGGTACGTCCTCGCTCGGCGACCACCGACACGGCTACTCTGGACTGAAACCTAATGACACAACCCATATAAGAGCTGGGTGGTTTTTATGGCAGTCTCCTCTGAATGGCATTGCATGTGACTTGAAGCATATCTGAGAGACGAGAGAGAGAGAGCGAGAGAGACGGGGAGCACTGACGACACAATAGCAAAACAAACTCTGATCTGGGTGGGTATTTCACAGCTATTGTTGACATACTGCAGCTTCCCAGACAGCATGCACCATTTGTATTTATTTTTTTTAAAAAGGTCCTTGATGCTTTAGCGAATTCGCAAGAAAGCGGAAGCTTGCGGCTGTACCAGTTCTCAAAACCCAAGAGTCTTCCCATTACCAGCAAAGTCAAATTGAGTTTCCAATGATAACTGTCACGTCTTCTCATCATACAGATGGTTACTCTGCTGTATAGTCTTAAAGATTGGCATTGTTCTTTGACAGGTCTTCAAGCAGGCTGGGTAATCTAGACTAGAACCCGCAAATGTATTGTAAACCACATTACGGGAAGGGACAAAAAAACAACAACAAAACCCTGGATTAAAAATGTGCATACCTACGTTGTTAGGTTGAATGCCTAAGGGGAAATACTTGTGTAACATAGAGGGCAGTAAACTAGATGCCAGGTAAAACTTGGACTTGACTGAAAAATCGAACATTGCAAGCAGTATCTGTTCTTCATGTTTTTGAATGATTTCTAGAGTCATGTTGCTGTATGAATGTATACTTTAAACTACAAAAGAGTGTTAATATCATATCATTGTATGATATTCTCCATAGTTTTAATTTGCCTTGATACGTAAGTATCACATTAACAATACTGGTGTAAAGTTGTTAGTATCTATAACCACACCACAAAGGCACAACGAAGGACTTCATGCTACAATTTTGTGGAATGTGGAATGTTATCATTCTAAACTTTGCCCTGTAAGGTCTAACTTTCCATATATGGCATGTGTAGCAATTATGTCCACGAAGAATGTGTATACATTGTTGAGGTTTATGTGCATATATCATATACAATTATGAATAGTATCTGAATTTTTTTTTTTAAAGTTATATTTCTTATGAATAACTTATATTTTTAAAGACATGTTGCCCTCTTGAGAGAAAAAGGTAAAAACCAAAGTTTATTCCATGAATGGTTGATATACTCACTTCTTTTGGCATGGGTGTTAAACCTTCATGCCTCTGTTAAGTTCACAAGATTGCAAATGAAAGAAATGATCATGTTTGGTTCAAGTTGGATATAAAAGGATACAGCCATGAATACTTAGTTTTAGATTAAAATGCCATGAATTTTGTCGAAAATTCAACAATCTTGATTTTGCACTAAGGCACACATACAGGTATGGAGTGCATGTGTCTAGTGTTCATGTACATATGATGTACGTATGTTCCACAAGCCACTATTGCATTGTTAGCATGGGCTGAATATGTACTTGATGTGACTGTGAGTGGGTACAACATCTTATACGTTTGGTAGCAGTGCTTCCATATTGTACACTGAACACCAAATTTGAAATGATAAACCTGACAATCCCTCTTCGCTGGAGTTAGCCAATGGAGACACAGTACAAAAATCGGCAACACAAATATTGGAGCTTGGTTCAGCAGACGACATTCAACTCCAAGCCTAAAACTGGCTACAAACAACCGCAAATCAACTCATACTTTTGAGCTCAACCTTCTGACATCGCACTGATTTCGAGTTCTGGCTTTTTGTTGGTGTAGGGTCTTTCTCACACCCCAGCTTCACTCTTCCCATCCACCTCTCCCACATCTCCACCAACTCCCAAACTCTTTAAAAACTCTGGAGGTAATTCCATTGCAGTCATCATCACCTGGTAGTCCAAAGTCTAGCTGGGCATGTTGTCGGAGGGAAAGTGCACACAAGGAAGTGCACTTTTTCTTTATGCTCGTGCCCTTTCAAGATTTGACGACACAACCTCTCCCTGCCGTTACTTGGACGGAAAGGTGAAAGTAAACAGAACGGACCATTCACATCAAGAAGCCGACTGACATAAGCCCAATAGCATACGGGTACACAGAATATTGACACGGCTGCCAGTGCAACATTACCGGCAACTGAATGAGCTGCATTTGCTGTTGAACTGGATACTTAAATTTTTTCATCAGATTAAAGTTCCAAGTCAGTTTTCACAAGGTCATACTCTATTCTGTACGGAGTTGACCGTTTGATTGGAAGATTCAATGTGTCACATAATGATGAAGATTAAAGTTTGAATACTAGACAGAATACACTCAATGGTTGAATAGACTTGTTATCCATGGAATCTACAAATTTAATACTGGTATGGTGAACTACTAGATCTTGAATAATTTCTTTTCAAAAAATACATACATTAAAAAAAAAAAACTCTTGTTAAAATTCCTGTCAAGAGCAAGTTAGGTATTCAACCTACAGCTTAAAGGGGCTGTACAGTACTGGTTGAGGTGGGGATTCATGTTTTCAACATTCGTAAGTGAGAAAATGAGAAACCTCTCATGAAATATGAAAGAGCACGTAATTCTAAGAAGAATTCAATGTTTACTTGATGAAAATTGGTTTTGAAATGGCTGAGATATTCCAAAAAGTGATAATAATAAAAGGCGGCAGAACACAACTTTATTAGGATCTCTTTGTTTCACCTTGTTTTCGGATGTCTCAGCCATTTAAAAACCGATTTTCATCAAATAAACTGTTGATACCGTTTAGAATTGCATGCTCTTTGACATCTCATAAAGTGGTTTCTGAATATCTTGCAAAAACGTTAAAAGCTAAATCCTTACCTCGACCAGAACTCTACAAACCCTTTAATGCATGCAGCATTGCACTTGTACATATTATGCACCACCGACTTCACATGCACTCAAGTTACACCTCGGCGTAATATATCCAGTTTTGGACGTTGCTGAGTATCCACGTAGAAGTAGAAGCAAAATGAGGGCAATATGCCAACCAAAAATTTTGAAAGCAAAACTGAAAATGACACTGAACACTTCCCAGAGAACATTATGTAAATTTGAGCATCAGTAAACTTTCCTCCCAACAGCATGTGATAAAATGGCTGGAAAAAAAAAAAGTTATATTCATGATAAGCCATAAACCACATCCATATCCCAAACTGCTTGTTTATCACCCCTCATTCATGCTGACCATGAAACTGGTCACATATGTCACCCAAAACCAGCAGTAAACAAGCTTCAATACAGATTGAAAGTGCTCTGCCCCCATGGATCCTTTTTAGCTTTTCCAGTCAATTAGTCAGCTCGCTCAAATCCAAGGTGGGGCCCTCTGATTGGCTAGAGAAAATATGCTAATGAGCTTAGGGTGTCCCAATATTCCCTGAGGTAGGGATTACCCCAGATTTTATAAGAAAGGCTAGCCCTGGTGGAAGGTCTTCCCTTGTCTAGCTTGGAGGATTCCCACTGGCTGCAAGGGCATTGCAAGGTCGCTTGACATTGGAAGACAGCATACGTACAACTGTACATATCACTGGCAATGCTCCATTGTGAAGCGCAAAGAGCTGTGTGATCTGTTTTTTATGTTACTTGTATTATTCCTCAATACACATACTTCATATCATGTTGCAAGATGTTTCATGCATTCAAGTTACACTTGTACCTTGTGCAGAACAAATGATGTCATTTTGATTATAACCAAGAAATGGAATCATGATTTCATGTGTGATTGTTCTCATTTTGTGAATACCTCAGGAAAGAAAAAACAACAACAGGTAATGATCTGACTAGAAGGACCTGAACAGCAGAGGGAGGCAAATGTGTTGTTCTTCTTCAAAAAACACAAGTATACAACATAACCCCACCCATCCCCTCCCACCCCCCCCCAAAAAAAAAAAAAAAAACTATAACAAATCTGAAATTGCATTTTTCCCCTTTGAAATAAAACCATGATCAAAACAGATAATGTCTGTATCTTCAGTAGATAACACTCAATCATCTCCACGGGATATGCGATGACCCTTTCCTATCAGGCAAACTTCATCCTGGTGAGCTACAATACTTAACCAACTCTCCATACAGGAAATTTCAAAGGCAAATGTGAATATGTGCAATACAAAAATCTGAAGTTTTGGTATTTAAATGCCACTGCCCCACAGGACACTTTGAACAGAGTTCTCCTGCTAGGCGCATTCAGTACGTTGTGCAAACTGTATGTGACTGTACTTTAAATGTGGCAACTCAGTTTCACAGAAATAAAATGTATTAAAGCAGAGCTCAAACAAGAATGATGGCACTGATATTAAGCTTTCAATGATGTGAGATCATAAGCATTTGCTTTCCTCACTTTCGCAAACACAAAACAAAACAAAACAAGACTGTGTGAAGAAGAAGAAGAAAAGAAGAAGAAGAAAACAAAGTCATGACCCAAATCTGTCATTGAGTTTACTTTGCCAGCTTTCCTGAGTAAAAATGATATAGAACAACAAAACAATACAGACACTATTAAAGAAACAACAAAATCGGGCAACAGGCAATATCTTGCGGCACAGACTTAAGTTTCCTGCAATAAACCGGCGTTCCGCTGTACACAGAACTTTTTCCTGAGAAAAAGATTGACTGTGAGCCAAGCATTGAACACTCTTCCTTACTGGGACATGCACAATGACACAGACAGTAGTGCCAAAAAAAAAAAATGGATCTTACAGCATTAGAGTTTGTACATCTGATTTTGCCTCCCAAAAATTCAGTAGAACAAATATGTGGGACTATTGTAAAAGTGGAAATTTTCGTGCGAGTAATTTTTTCATTCTAGGCCTGGTAAGATAAAGTTTGCATGTTCATTTTTAATTCTGCAGAATCAAGATGAAATGTAGTATTACATTATAGCAAGCAAAAAGTTCTGCATGTTTTTACTTTTGCACTAGATTCATGTCACAAGAAATGTGTGAAAAATTTCCCTCACTGGTGAAAAATTCCCACCTTATACAATACTAGTTTTACATGGAGTCATTGTGAGATATACAAAATACTGGAACAAATGTATTTTGTTTCGAGTCCTGTATAACTTTTTCTGAGTCATTATCTGATGTTGAGTTTTATCTACATTGTATAATGCCCAGTATGATGGGGGGGGGGGGGGAGGATAACAGTTTTAGCTTTCTAACCATTATCAGGAAAAAATTGCAAGCACTTTTCACAAAGCAGTCTATTTGTAGGTGAGCATGGTGACACAAAAGTCAAATTTAACTGTCATTGCAAAGTTGGAACATCCAGCTAAATTTAAGATATGTGTGTCTGAAAGGTAAAGTGGCCATTAAAATGATGATTAAGTAACCAGGACAGCCTAAATATTGAGAAATAATTGAGAACACATTCACACCCTGTCTGATCATCCATTTCATATCAATCACTCTGAAAAGTGATGAACCGCAGGTGCATTTCGTAAAATGTTGACACATTGTGTAACACAACATCGGCAGCTTCCACTCACACTAATGGTGAACACATTAACACATCTAACACCTAGTATACAAACACACAACACAAAGAAACATACACTTTCACACAAGTGTATGTTACACTTTCAAGGGCGAGGACCAAACTTTCTAATTGCCCCACAGCAAACACATTTGTGATATGCATACATGTAGGTTTGGCCCAACTGCAACTCTGAATAAACTGACCCCCCCTCTCCCCCCCCCCAAAAAAAAAGAAATTGTTTCATCAAAAACTACACTTTTAACTCTTTATATATGCTTCGTTCACACACCTGACTCAGTCGACGGCATGCCAACTTCGCATATTCTGCTCAAACGCACAAATTCACCCAAAGCGATCAATAAATCGCCAAATACCGCAGTAGAATGAAAGCGATTCCATTCCTGCCACATGTCCTATGTAGCTTGCATTCAATGTTGCGATTGACTATCAAGGGGTGTTCGTCACTGGAATTGCGAAGAAAAAAATAAGTTTCTGTCACTGCTTTATGTGCAAAGTCACGCCTCTTATATAATAATGTAGCTTCTGGTCATTTGAAAGAAAAGCAATCAGAGATTTGACATACAATTTACATCAAAGCAAAGCTTGACATTATCTCTAATACCTTTCCTCAATATTATGAGGGTAACAGAAATCTATAAAAGTTATATAGTTTTGTAAAAAAAAGATTGTTTTCCAAAGCATCACTACGTTGCTATCTCAGAATAATGTGGCACACAGGGGGTTTATACAGGGCTCAACACTAACGGTGGCCCGGTGGCCCGGGGCCACCAAAAATGAAAGTCGGGCCACCAAATTTCAAAAAAGGGCAAATTTGGTGGCCCGCCTCGGGCCACCAAAATATTTTGAAAAGTATGTCAATAAATTCGTAACTTTTTGCGCCGGAAATTAGCAGTTAAATTTGTTCAAAGGATGGATGAAAAGGACTGAATGAATGCCTGAGAGTGAGTGTTGCAAGTTTGTTGAAGTTTATTAGGTGATACGCTATCAGCGTATCACCTATTGTGATTGTCAAAATCTCTCTTTATTTTTTTTTATTCTTCTTTCTTTCTGGACAATTTTGTGTCGTCAATATCTCAAGAATGACATAACGAAATAACATGACATTTTCAGTCAACATGTCTCATGACAAAATCTAGCCACAATAAGGTTTTCATGACAGTAACATATCTATGACGTCATCTAGGCGCCATTTTGTGATTTTCGGACCTTGTCACATGATCGATCATAACTTCATAACTAGATGTCATTTCTGTATCATTTTCGGTGGACATGAAGTTCAGGTCACGCTCTATCTTACTTTTTAACGCTAGTTACACAGGTCATCATTACGCGCGCGTAAGCGCGCGTCAAAATTTTAAAAGGCTCAAAACGACTTCCCAATGGGAAATCTCGAAGTTTCAGACAATTTTAAGCGTTTCAAACATTTTCTCGCGTGCGCGTCCGTCCGCGCAATTCCGCGCGCAGAGCCCGTAAGCAACATGAAAATGCAATTTTTTTGACTGATTTGGATTCCTGATACTTTGAGTAACAATATCCATTGATTTCCGATCGATTTCGACCTATAACAAAGGAATGCACTGGCGTCAAAGTTGAAATTCCACGTGCGCGTCTTTCTGCAAATATAGTGAAAAAACATGTCTTTGTTTATTTCGCCATGGCTCTTTAAATCGTCCGTTGACCCTATATTTCTATTGCATATTACAAAAGTATATGAATTGTAAATAACATTCCTGGTATCAATATTGCCAGGAAAACGCGATGACGTCATCATATCGTCATTTTAGATGAAAAAAGTGGAATTGATTTTTTTGAGGTACTGTTTCTGACATTCATTTGCTCGTATCTCTGTTGTTTAAGCTCAATATTATCCCAAATTCAGATATGTTGCAGTTTGAACATTTGCCTTTCAAGTCCATGTGATGGTTTTGAAATATGATGACGTCATCACACTAGAAATTGTGATTAAAGGTAAAGACTCAAAATCAGACAAGTTTACGTGTTATGTCTATGGGAGGTGATTTTTTTTTTAAACCATGCATTGACTTGACAACGTTTAAGCACCTTTACCTCATCTGATTTTGCTCCATTTCCTCTGAAACATAAATATGTTGTAGTTTAGACAATAAGCTTTAGTAATCATGCATTTTATGTTTTCAAATCTCCTCATCAGGTTGACAATTTTGCAATTTAAAACTGAAAATGAGAATGCAATCTGTACGGAACGATTCCCAATTTTTCTTTGCAACTGTATATTGATCGAATCCACGCTGCCACTTGTGAGAAATTGAATAGCGCCATCACAAGTCGACACTGTCACAATAGTATTTACATTTAAGTTTTGCACTCGATCTTCAGGACAGCAATGTGGCATAATCTGTTAGCGCGCTGGTTCTTCATAACGCCATACCGGAAGGCGAGAGGTTCGACCCCCGCAGGACTTTTATCCGTTCTTTCTTCTTTTTTTTTCTCTCTTTTTTTTTCGGCAGTTCAGCTTTACTCCGATGTCATTTATCGTATTATTTTATCAAGTGTACGTAACCCGTGAACACGGCTGCTCTATTTCCCTTGCTTTGTATTGGAGTTTGGAGATTGGGTTTGCTTCAATAATTTTGTCACACTTAATGTTGTAAATTGCCCCTTGTTACAGTGTCCCGCTTGCCACGATTCGTTTTCTCTTTCCTTTTCTCTTCATTTGTTCTTGTTATACTGTAGCAGGATATTTAGGAACGTGTTCGTTTACATAACTAACATGAATGGGAACTGAATTAATTAACTCTAGTCCAGGTGCATGGCGTCTCGCTTATCTCTTTGGAATTCCAGGTTATTGTTTGACCAAATAACGGAGTTAAAGACAGGCAGGGAAGGAAGTGACTTGATATTGCTTCATAATGAGGAATTTCGGGCAACACCTTTCCAAGTGTAGTGATTATGACGGGGTTCTCTGTCGTTTATTTTCGTCATGGCTGTTTCACTAGTTAGCCATAGGTGATATTATGTTGCTGGCATCTGGGAGAATAGAACAGATCAGTACCAAACTGGAATAGCCCTATAAGCAATGTGGTAAGCGTTCAATTTTTTGCATCATCTTTCTTCTTTAAAGTCAATCACTACTGATCGAAATACGCAATATAATATGACACGTTCCACTGGTAGTTTAGGCAAAGGGAGTTAATGCATGATGCAATGATAAATGTGCTACCATTGATTTTAGAGACGTCATTGTGGTGTGGTACTGGTGATGGTAAGGGAACCATAGATTGCTTTTAAAGTAATGAGACAATCATTGGACCTTTGCATCAAGACCGTATTCCCATCTAGAATATAATGCATGTTCGTGCGGCGTTTTTTTTTTTAATCCTGACGTGGACATTTTTTTTTCTTGTTTTTAATTTAAGAATGTTATCTAAATTTGTTTCTTTCCCCTAACATTTGTTTTTTGTTGAATATAGAGTTAGACGTTCCGTGATCGAGTAGAAGAGCAGCGATTTAGTTACAGTTTCAATGCATCTTGTTTACCATCTTCTCTGACATTAAATTGATGGTTTTTATATTTGACATTGTCTGTCTATTTGCCAGTTTATGCTCATAAACCACTGCTATAACAACTAATACATTTGCTTCACCTGTCACACGCAATGACATGGATTGCAGTTGTGCATGCAGTTTTCCTTTTGCCACCTCTCGTTTTTCTCTCCCCTTTTCCCTCACTTTGGTTTTGTTATACTGCAGATGGGAATGATTACAATAGCATAACCCAACTTAAAGTAGGAATGAGAACTGAATAAATTAACTCTGGGCCAGGTGTATATAGCGTCTCGCTCATCTCTTTGAAATTTCAGGTTGCCATTGTTCGACCAACGGAGTTGAAGACAGGCTTTATGTTGCTATAGAGGTATCTCGCGCCACATGAATGGAATGCATACGCTGTTTAGTATTAGTAATACACTTTTTCATGCCCATCCCTGCCAATAAAAGTGTGTTTGACGGGGTTCTGTGTCATTCTGCCTACGAGAAAGCAAAGTTTTATTTTCGCCATGGCTGTTTCTCTATGCGTAGCCGTGGGTGATGGGTGTTGTTGGCATCTGGGCAGTAAAGAACCGAGTATCATGCTATAATACCCCCCCCCCCCCCCCGTTAGGTTCTAAGCGTTCAATACGGTGATATATCTTTCTTCTTTATTATATCGATCACTGCTGATGGAATTACAGAATTATGTTATGACACGTTTCACTCAAAGCTTAAAAAACAAAGTTTATGCACGATACAAGTAATGGTGCATGAGTCCTATAGGCCATTGATTTTAGATGAGAAATTATGATATGCCTAAAGTAGTGGTGTCATTGATTAGGAATTAATGACACGATTAAGCACTCCTTCCACTTCTAACTGTCCCCTTTGAATGTGTGTCGATCACGTGAGATCGTCATAAATTATCATTCACGTATAAGCTTACGTTCAAAGTGTACTCTTAGTTGGAGGAGACCTATAGTTACATGGTTAAAGGTGATGTTTTGCCCTTTTCTCTTTAATTGAGGTATCACTTTCGTCCAGGATAAATCACATTCTCATGTAAACAGACTCACTTGCTCTATATCCCCTGTTTTGTATCGGAGGCTTCATTGGTTTTACTGCTGGTAAATCTCACAGGCTTGTATATAGTTGTAAGAGCTCTCTGAACTGATCATTGTGATAGCAAGATTAGAGGGAGTCATATTGGTTATGTAAATAATGGTCAAAGGTCATGTTTTAAAAGGCCACTGTTAAAGCCAGGATGGTTATAAACACTTAATTGTCATGTTTTATTTGTACGTGCCGAGGATCACTTGGACCCCGTTTACAGTGCGAGGCTCGGCCGCGTTCGGTGTAAACGCGCAAAAGGCCAAATGCGGGGCCAAAATTGGCCTCGCATTAGGCCACGCTCTGGAGGTGGTCTCGGCCGCGGCCGAGCCGCGGTCGCGCCCGGCCTTTTTCTCAGTGTAAGCGCAAACTGGGCTAAATGCGCGGCCAATTTTAGTCTGGCTTCCAAACCCTCGCCTGTACTATTTCGCTATTCAGGATATTAACTACTTCAACGTCGAAAACTAGTATAGTTTAAGGTGGTTTTGTCCTGCAAAGGATTTTCTCCTTCGACAAAGGCCTTTGCCCGAACGGCGACTTCGTCGCCACGGAATTCAGTTGGCAAAGGATCTGAAAACCAGACAATACCAAATTGCGTTTGTTTAAAAGGGTAGAGCGCCACTACGACAAAATATTGAAAGGTTCGAATCAAAAGCGCGGCCGAGCCCGGCAGTGTAAACGGACTAAATTGCGGGGCTCGGCCTCGCAATTGAGGTTGTCCTTGATTGCAGCTCGGCCGCGGCTCGGCCCAGCCCCGCACCGTAAACGGGGTCTAAGTTTATGCACTGTAAGTACTCAAAAAGTCCGTAAATCGACTTAGTCGCACACGCACAGAATTTCCACTTAGTTTGTGTGACAGAAAAACAAATGTGATCTGAATAATGTAGGCCCAGAAAAGTTCAACTAAGTATCTCATTAGAACTTCAAGGTTCTGTATTACATTCTTTTCTTTGTCGATCACGGATGACCGACATCTGATGACCCCAAGCGTATCACCTAACTCGTCTTCAGTGTGACGAGTTTCATATCTCGTTTATGAGTAGATATGTCCAACTTCTAATTCTTACTATCATAAATCTTAAATATTTGACTCATTAAAAAAAAGGACTTTTAATGTTTTTTATTGTTTTTTTTCGGGACACCAAATTTTTCTCTCGGGCCACCAAAAATTTGAAATTTAGAATTTTGGTGGCCCCATCAGGCCACCAAACAAAAAAGTTAGTGTCGAGCCATGGTTTATACCATGGCACATAAAGAGTTAATAAAGCCATTGACAGTTGTTTGCACATAAATTTACTGGCATCAAGCGAAGAGAAAGTATAGATTTTAGTCTCCATACCAAAAATATTTCACATTGGGCCATGTTTGAGTAATCACTTTTTTTTCTATCTCTTCTATCTCACGGCTGTTTAGAGCTGGAAAGAGACATTTCGCTGACTACAAAACTTGGCAAGCATATGATATTATATCTTCCAATGCTTACGTTACATCCGGCCTCTCGGTTCCTGAAATACACTGGCAATAGGAAATCAACGGCCAGCTAGCACAGATGCTAATCATACATGCATACCGGTTACTAGCTTTACAGGATGTACTGTACTATCATAGCAAGGTCAGTGAGAAGTAGCAAGTTTAGTGCTTCATGTTGACATCACATAATACCTTTTGCCATTAAAAGCGGACATTTTGGAGGTGTGGAAATTTTTGCACATTTTGCACAACCAGAAACTAGCACGAAAATAAAAGAATGCAAATTTTTTTGTTTGCTATATGTACTCGAAACACGTTTCATTCCAGGGAATTAAAACATGCGGAATTCATTTAAACCGGCTGAGAATGAAGAAAATAACTTGTGTGGAAATTTCTCCTTTTACAGTGTATTTCCTGCAAATGTCAGCAACAATCACAAGCATTAAGAAATGGATATCAAGAATATCTTTCCACTTCATAATCACAAATAGTCATATATTTGGAGTCTTTTGAGTATCAAACTGAGCAAGTAAAAAGAGAATAGACGACCCAGCCACATAAAATGTAAGGTCACTTTGTGTTTTCATGTAAAAAGTCAATTCTACATCTATTTGAACACATGAACTAACTAGTCCAATTTTAATTTCTTCATGTGCCTAATGCCATTACCCTTCTCTGTTAAGATTTTCGTCCTATTCCATTTTTTTTCTGTTTCCTTTATTCATCTACTAACAATGAACATCAGAATATTCACAGAAACTACATTCATTTGACTCTGGATGAAATATCTACTAAGGTACTATTCAGTTCAAGGATAGTTCTGAAAAAAAACAACTGATTTAAAACCAACCAAATGTTGCAGTTTTTAATAATACACAGATCGAAAGCACATGTACAATGTAATATTTTTTTTCATGTTTCATTTTAAAGGAGTAGCACATGTGTGTGTGTACGGTACACATGTATTGTGTAGAAGATGGAATGACTTGGAAATGATATGAAGACTAAATGCATAATGACTGCACATTTGACACATTATTTCATATCTTTAACTGCTGGAAAAAGTATATAAAAATCACATTAAGGTGTATAAACAATAATATTCCTTTATAATAATAAATCACAACCAAAATTGAAGCAGCCCTGGTTTAATAGCATGAGGAAGACTAGCAATTTAAAGTGAGCAAAGAAAGGAATAATCTCACTGAATACACAGCTGCATACCTCTTCAGATATCCAACTGAGTTTTTAATTCCACTGCTCCTTCGTAGACAAAATGCATTTGGCAGATAATATTAAATGATTGTGTATATGAATTTAATGACCTCATTAAATGTATCAATCCAAGATATTCGTGAACAGACTGGAGGAATCGAGTTGAGAGGTAGAGTGTCCAATAACAGCTAGATTAACGCTTTCCTGCAGATGAAGAACTTTAAAATGAGCTTCGCAGGTCGAGTATATCATAGCAAGGTAATTATTGCAGGAGAGCAGTTTGCCAATTGACTTCAGTCGGACAAGTGCTCTATGGTAATCTTTGCGTAGTCTGCTAATCACTGCGTGTAGCTTGCATGGGAAGTGATTAAGAGCACTCGGACGCTATCTGAATTCAAACGGGAAGCCTGCGTCAGAACTTCGTTTCTGAGTAGCCAGTCCTTTCGTCACAGAGTTTCCACAGAAGAAGGAAGCAATATGGAGGTGTTAGCAGCCCCAATCAATTGTTTTCAAGATGCAATCACGTGATCATTCTTTTAAGAAGATAAGAATATGCCTGTGACATCAAAGCTATGAGTATCGCACCCAGCCCTATTCTTTGATTCTTTGATTCAACCATATCTATGATTCAAGATATTATATAAACCAGAGTGGCTAATGTTTAGCAATTTATTTGTACATTGGGCTCCTTGATTAAAAGCAGGTCTATAGTAAAAATAGACCTGTGTAATAGCTGATCTCCTCAGTGTGTACACCAATTGTCATCATTTGTTTTATTTTGGGAGATTCGTGTGTTTATTTTAATAGAATTCAGAACAGTAGATGTTGAGAGTTGACGTCAATTGCATTTTCAAAAGCCTAAGCACCTGCACATGTTGTATAATCCACTTGTGGCAGAAATGGGCATACATTGTACTTGAGATTGGTCTTCTCTGCACCCAAAAATTCAGTGGAACATAATTTTGATTTAAATGTGACAGAGTTTGCACTAGTTCCAGTATCATGCTGGTTGGAAAACCAGTTTGCTCTGACTTGTGGGCACAAGTGACAGCTCAGAGATGTTTAACGCATGGAGGCAATGGGGGGGGGGGGAGCAGAATGTACCGGTTCTGCACTTTTCCTCCTAGGAGAACTGAGTGCAGAGAATGAAATCCAAGAGTTTGAAAAGTTCCAGTATCATGTCAAAATACCAGTTTACTCTGAATTATGGGCACAACTCACAGCTGGGAGAAGTTTAAAGCACGGAGGTAATTTGGTGGGCAGAATGTACCGGTTCTGCGATTTTCCTACAAGGAGAATGGAGGGGAAAGACGGGAATTCAAGCTGGTGTCCATCCTAGGATAATGTCAAACGCGCCATTTCTCATGACAAGAAGTCATGAGTCACTCGCTATTCATAGGTGCTGGGAGGGGAAATGCTGGAATTGAGGGCATGCCGTTGCCATGACGAGGAGATGACTTGGGGAGACAGGTCCACCACTTTTGCTCCACACGGAGTTCCAGAACAACACAGGGTTCGCGGCTGCATCCCAAAGCACCAAGCCTGCAAACTGTAAAAACAATCAGTTTCAGCTCCTTGGTATCTTTCTCATCCTTAGATTTCTTTGTGAAATCCTGCAATATATCTTAAATTGGCTGTGTAACCGGAACTGGTGTATCATAGGCTTTGATACAACACATGTAAAGCATTGTTTTCAGCAACTGAACAGCTGAATAGTTGATGGAACAGTTGAGATGGTGAACATGGCTTGACATTTCCTACACAGTTGTGTATGTGCTTTTGTACGTCAATGTATCAACATTTCTAGATGCAGACATTACTTTTGACATCATATCAGACCATCTGAAAGGCATCTAGTTCTAAAAATTGTTTCTCAATTTTCTCACTGATGGCATACAGACGAGATCATATCATCCCCCTCACACAATGAACTGGGGGATAAGTCAGGGGCTTCGCTAGCGTAAGCCTTGCATAAATAACGCTCTGAAGATCCATCTGTTGCCTGGGGATAGGAAAAGAGATAGGAACGAGCGCATCCCAAAAGCCTCGAAAAAATCCCTCTCTGGGTTTCTCTGTTTTTCTGCTTGGCCGTGACTCCCTTTACCGCCTTTCCCCTTCTGAAGCCGAGAGCACGTACGTGACCAAGACAGAAAGATAGATAGCAACAGAGAGAGAAAGAGATGTTGGGGCGATGACACGTTTGGATGCGGGTGTTGCCGCTGGATACGATGTTTGCCGGAGCAGGGCCAGGTATTGACGTTCTTCCTCCTCAGAAGAAGAAGAAGAAAGAAGCAGACGAGAAACAAGACATGTTTGCTTGCACACACACACGAAGGAATTTGTGGCAGAGTCAATACCAAGAAGTTTCTTCTCCCTGGCGTTCTCCAGTGTTTTCATACCCTGGCACCCTTTTTTCTATCTCGACTACATTTCCTTCTCTATCCTAAAATTCAATGCATACCTCGTTCATATTTCATGCTCACCCCAATATCACCTCCTGCATTTTTACAAAATTTTGTCAATTTTTCTCTTCATGGAGCATGGACAGGTTAACTTCTAACTTCAATGGTAGAATACAACTGTTTCTGTTACACCGAAGTTACATGTGTCATTCCATATCTTCAGTTTCAAGTGGAGTGGCAACAGCTGTCAAGCACGGCCTCTGAGTGGGGCACAAATTTTAATGATCCGACAGAAGCTGTTTGATACTCGGCTCGTACAGCGTGTGTCCAACATAAGATCAAATACACTCATGATGAAAGACACAGCATTTTTCATGTAACCAGATAAGACTTCGGAAGTGGGGTCTGCCAAAAGTGACATTCACAAAACATGCACACATCCCCATTTCAATATATTTTTTGGCTTATCAAAAGGAAAAGGCACTGCTTGAAACTATTTGACAGGGCTCCCTCCACAGTTTGTCCCCGCTGCCAGCCCAAGTGACAGGCGCACACCGTTCACCTTTGACCCCGCTTGCCTGTCACAGCATTCGGCACTCTCTCTTGGCACATCATATTTCCTGTTGTTTTGCCAAGACTCTTGATGAATGATCTCCGAAAGAAGAGATGGGGTGGGTGGGGAGCCTCGGAGCATGCAGACAGGCCCGCAGGAATGAGGCTACAGGACAGCAGCAGGCAGGCTGACGAGTGTTTTCCTGGATGTAAACCCACCCACGCCCGCACACGCAGCAATCAGGAACAACCTTTTACTTCCAGTTCTACATTCTCCCACCTGTTAAAGGCCTTTGCATAGCATCATCTCCAACACTAATATTCAAATTCATTGAGAATTCTCCGAAATTGACGTAGTAATGACCTATTCTATTAACCTGTACCTCAACAACACTTTTCGATATGTAATTTGGAATCCAGTTTGCATACACTAGTTTTTGTTACGGCAGGCAAACCTTGGGCAAGCTTTCATGTTGTCAAGGAGAACCATTGTTTAAAAGGCATGCATAAAATTTGAAATTATGTTTTTCGGTCGATTGCATTGTGCCCGACTGGAACAGAACGTAGCCTCCTTTAGTGATGTAGAGACTTTAACCAATGAAACAAGAGCAGCTAAACTCACTATGGCTTTTAGGAAATGACTACGACAGGTTACGACATCATTACTACATGTCGATAGTGTATACTACAATGTATGTGTGAATGGGATATTTTAAATGCTGGCTTACATTGTATATATACAATGTAAGCCAGCAATTATCATCCATGCTGCAAATTGATTTTAAGGGAAAACAGATATACAGTTGTAATCCTGCATTTGATGGACGAATTGGTCAGTTGCATTCCATGCAAGAAATATCAATTTGAATAGATATAAATCTGTTTATTGAATTGCACTTATACAAAATTGGCCACAAAAAAGTTTTTTCAAGTATGAAATATGCAAGCTTAACTCTTTATGTGCCATGGTGGAAACCCCCTGTGTGCCACGTTATTCTGAGACACGAAGGTAGTCATGCTTCGAGAAAGAATTAGGTTTTTCCAGTTTGTATAACTTTTACAAATTTCTGTTAAGGTGGACACAATAGTGAGCAAAGTTAAAGAGGAATGCCAAACTTTGCTTCAATATAAATTGTATGAAAAAATTCATTTTCCATTTTTCTTTTGAATGACCAGTTGCTACATTACTGTAAAGGCATGACTTTTGCACATAAAACCGTGACAGAAACTTAGAATATACATGCAAATTTAGTTGTTAACACCGCTTGATAGTCAATCACCACATAGAATGCAAGCCGTATGTGAGAGGAACAAAAGCGCGAGAAACGCTTTCATCGTACCGCGGGATTAGTGATTTATCGATCGGTTTAAGCGGCTTTGTTTGTTGAGCAGAATATGCGAAGTTGGCACGCCGTCGACTGAGTCGGACGTGCGAACGTGGCACATAAAGAGTTAAAATCAAACAGAATGATTGTACCACCAAACAATTACGATGCAGTAATTCAATAGCAATTATATAATCACAGAGCATTACTACTGAGATTCCAAACACGGTCCACTTTTAAATGACTTGGAGATGTAAATATTGTCAAACTTTTTCAATCCCTATTTTGTCCAATTTTGCTCTTAACAAAGCGATCATGTGCTGCCTTTTTTGGTCATTGTTTTTTTCTCAAATGACGAGAGACATGCTCAAGAGAATTACCTCATTAGAAAACTCTTCCCCTTCAATCACAAGCCCCTCTTGTAGACAGAGGGAATGGCTTGACTGCTCTCCATTTTTACACAAAATAAATGAAAATCTTAGCAAGGAGACAAGAAAAAGTAATAATACTACAAGTACTTGATGAATGGATAACATTCAGACCGCAAAGGACTTTGAGGTATTGGATATTTTTGTAATCTCGACTGGCAAAAGCCACACAACATGAGAACAGCCTCACATGATGCTAATCACACTCATTGTTTATAATTCCCTCGGCTCCAGCGGTCAGACAAATTACACCATGCAAACCAGTATCACTTTCCAAAAAGAGTTCTGCAAAATTCATCAGGACTTTACATTATAGCTTTGTGAGCTACATGTATAGCTATTCCCAGCACTTTATACAGGAATGGCAAGATAGTTTATAGATACATCTAGAGCTTTACAGATATCATTATCTTTTAATTGCCCGGTAACCAAAAATCTCCCTCCATCACAAAGTGCACTGCCATGCAAAAATCAGTCCAATTTGATATTTTATAGAAATCCTTGTGCAGTGTTCGTGAACACCACACAGTAAAAACTTAAGTTGCCCAATCCCACGACGCAACTGGCCACAATAGTTCCTGAGTGAATGTGTCCGAGGTCACACTGCGGTCACTGGTTAGGCATGTACAGTTTGGCTCATTTAAAGTGCTTAGCTTGCAGCCAAATTATTAGTATTATCAATATCTTCTCTTTTTTTTTTGGGGGGGGGTCATGAGGGAATGGTGGTAAATAGAATTAACTTTTGCAACATGATTCAAAAAACAATAATTCTTGTATATAAATGTGAAGTGGCTAAACATCTTCATTTTTTTTTTTGTGGGGGGGGGGGGGTAATCATTGGCAAAAGTGGAAATGACTCATTTCACAATCCAGGGCACCTACAATGTACAATGTTATACTAAGTGTCACACAGAGTGTGGAATTTATCCATCTAGTCAAGTTCAACTTCGTATTAGCCGTACACTGTGTGGCCTCTTTTTATTCTCACCCTACACTTGAGTATAGACATGGAACTCTGCTATGTCTTATGTTCCATCTTTGAGAAAGAAACACTCAGTCAACTTGACATCAATGACACGCCCACTCACGAACTGTTCATGCAGCATTTCTTAAATACAGATATTTTAAGAGAATCAACTTATGCTTCAATCTGGCCCCTGTAAGGCCTCTTGAATGAGGTTATATAAACCCATCTACGTATATGATTTTCTGCTGTCACTCTCCTCTCCCATCCCCCACCCCCATTCCTACTAAAAAAGGAAGGGGGAACGACCAATTTCTTTGAATGTTATATGCAACTAGAGTCTGAAACGAGGATGGCGCTTTGATCTCTAGGTAAAAACTGTGAAAGTATAGAAGTGAATGTGCAGAGACTCCAACCCAAAGCACCTTCTGATCTGGAGATTCTCCCGCCTGAAACCCCTAGCAAACGGGAGACTCCAACTTGATGTGTGCGAAGCGCGAAGTTCCTAGGGTTCTAGATGCTCTCTTGTGCTATCTAAGGCTTATTTTTTTTCAACACACGATAGAAATAAAGTAAGAAATCCTTTCCAACGGGAGACAAAGAGCCAGGGCGGGAGAAATTAAATCTCAAACGGGAGAACGGGAGATTTTGCAAAAATGGGTTTTCGGCGGGAGATCTCCCGTCGAAAACGGGAGAGTTGGAGTCTCTGAATGTGAAGCATCACATATTGGAAAGTCAATTAAATGCAAAGGAAGATGAGCTATGTCAAATAGTCCAACCATAAACAATACTTTACAATTGAATCACAGCTCTCTTCTCCGATGATGTCATACAAATGAGTTGTAACTGTAGACAACAGGCAACATGCTCTTCAGGCCTATGTCACACAGGAGCAGTGAAAAAAAAATCAAACAGTTACTTATTATTAGAGGATCAGGAATTCACCACCACGGAGTAACTTTGTGCAAATTTCTTGGTTTGCATCCATTCATGTCTTGGAACCAGAGTATAATACAGGTATATACCACACATTTCTGTAGCATGACAGGCACTGCCTGCAGTAGTCTAGAAATAGATGGGATGAAGTGAATTTCTGATGTTGCACTCCTTTCTCTGTTGATGATCTAAACAGGAAGCAGCTGGGATAAAACACGCACGCAGCCTTTTGGCGGGAATGTCATTGAAAGCCTGGGGTACTGTAGGCCGCTGTGGAAGAAATGAATCTGTACATCGATGGAAAGCCGAGTTTTGTTTTCGACTTTGTCAACAGGATATGCTGAGGTACGCGTAGTCATGGCACTGCTTCAGAAACTACTCACAACACACACACACACACACACACACACACACACTTTGGAGGCAGGAGCTATCCTACAGTACAATTATGTCCTTGCCCCGAGTCAGCCGACTTCAACACTGCATGAATTCAATTTACACCTAAGTTTAATGTTCTCACTCAAAAGTAACTTTCATGTTGATTTTTTTCACTCTTGAAAAAGTAACTTTCATGTTGATTTTTTTCACTCTTGAAAAAGTGAAAATAAAGTTTGAATAGAATTGAATCGATTACAATAATTGCATGATCCAGTGTACAGTCTGCATCACTTTTACTAAGATATCCCAGCCTGGTGAGATAATGAACAGGGACCGATTCTTAAATTTCATATTCTGAATTGTTCACTGCCATTCAAACATCATACAAATACGACAAGGTCTCCAAATGCAGAACTGCTATAAATCATCAGCTAAGTACAATTGTAAAAGGCTTGCCTCATAAACTTTTTTGTTTTTGAATATGCTTAAGCTTAATCACTGATGCACAACACAGTTTACAGAACCATTTTCTAAAAAATACATTGTCATCATCTTTTGGTGGCCTGTTGTTGCTGCTGTTGTTGATTTTTGCCACTAGACCAGTGTAGAATGTTTCCTTGTAGAGAAGAAGGTATGTTTATAGCAATATAAATACTGGCAGTGGTTCCTACAATGATCTTTATTAAAAAGACCTGTGTATTTAGGAAAAGTATGTTTTTCAGTTCATAGGGACTCTTCTGTATGCCAATGAGCAAAAACGCTTACTTTGATTAATATTAAACTGTAGTTGTTATAGATTTACTGAAATTTCATGCATCACATTTGGCAACGGCGTATACACTATGAACACTTCCATTGTATAATACACTCCCATTATATTACTGATAGAGTTAAAAATAATTTTGCAACAATGAAGTAAAAGTTCAGGTCCCAAAAGTATTATCTATTTATTACCTCCGCCAAGGGGGGAGGTTATGTTTTTGTTACCGTTTGTTTGTCCGTGTGCAAAATAACTCAAAAAGTTGGGAACGGATTTAGATGAAACTTGGACCCCGTTTACAGTGCGGGGCTGGGCCAAGCCGCGGCCGAGCCGCGGCCGAGCCCAGCCTCAATTGCGAGGCCGAGCCCCGCAATTTTGTCCGTTTACACTGCCGGGCTCGGCCGCGCTTTTGATTCAAACCTTTCAATATTTTGTCGTAGTGGCGCTCTGCTTGTAAACAAACGCGATTTGGTATTGTCTGGTTTTCAGACCCTTTGCCAACTCGGGCAAAGGTCTTTGCCGAAGGAAAAAATCCTTTGAAGGACAAAACCACCTTAAACTATACTAGTTTTCGACGTTGAGGGGGTTAATATCCTGAATAGCGAAAGATACAGGCAGAGGGTTTGGAATCCAGACTAAAATTGGCCGTGCATTTGGCCCAGTTTGCGTTTACACCAAGAAAAGGCCGGGCTCGGCCGCGGCTCGGCCTCGGCCGAGACCACCTCCAGAGCGAGGCCAAATGCGAGGCCAATTTTGGCCTCGCATTTGGCCTTTTGCACGTTTACACTGAAATGAAGGTGGGCTCCGCCGCGGCCGAGCCTCGAACTGTAAACGGGGTCTTGCAGGGAAGGTTGAGAATGACACAAGGAACAAATGATAAAATTTTGCTAGTGATCCAGAAACTTTCATGGATTTTATGAAGGATTTTCGATATTTTGGTGGGTAGGGTCAATGACCTGGGGAGTTCAAGCTGCACATTTTTGAGGTTTTCATACGCGCACTAAAGTGCGTGCTCTAGTTTCTGCTAGGGCGAGGCGCGCCACGCAGTAGAGGGTTTATGATGCAACAAAGGCTTCTCTGGGAAATAGGCCGATTTTTCAGCATGCATACGTATGCCTGGAAATCACTGATCACTATGGAAGAGCAAGATCATTGGTGGAAAGTAGCTGCTTGGCGTAGGTCTGTGCTCTCAGAGTGCTTTTCTAGTTTTTTTATATTTTTATGCTTTATTTGTTTTACTACAGAATAAACAAAATTCTGACATAATAAAAGAAAACTGCCAGTCTCAGAGAATTTTTGATAACAGGAGTCAACTGTAGTGTGCTGTAGCAGGGGCAGAAGTGTGGGAGCAACTCCCCTGGGAGTGATGTAAAGTCTACGATGGTACGTATGTAGTGTACACATACCTGGCTCAAAGGTCTCTTGACAGGCCGAATCTTGGGAAGTTCCAGGGCGTGAGCGCCCGAGCGTGATTTCTTGCGACGTTCGATCACCATATCGGCAGATGCGATTCCAACTTGCTATGCAGGCACAAAAAGCTGGGTTGCCCGCTTTTTGCCTTTAGTGCCAATCCCTCCACAAGGTTCCCCCCAAATATGGTATAGGTTTAAAAAGTAGAGAAATGCTAACTGCAACAAGGGGGGGGGATGGAGAATTCCCAACTCAGTTATTACTGTTGAGCTGACACTGAGTCACAGGTCCAGCCATATGGGGTACTGGTCAAAATAGTTTAGACTTCTCAGTAGATGGCCAATCAAAGAGAGAACTCCACCTAGGTCTAGGTGCTGAGAGAAGGGGAAATAACTTCTTTTGGTCGCAGGGGACCATTCAAATTCATTTAACCATTTATTTTTTCCAGAGAATGCACTGGAGGCGCAGTTGTACCTCCAAGTACAACTCAAAAAGAAGTCAACGACTCTCTCAATACACTCTTCAGTACGGCAATAAAGCAATGTGCACATTCAAGCAATGTTGAGGAAAAGCTCTTGTGTATTGGAAGAATCCAAGTGGGATCATGGACATAGCCAACGAGGGAAATGCGCGCCCGGTAGTTCAAGCGGTGATTGAGTCAAGAAAACAAACGCCTGAGCCCAGGGGACTCCGTGAGGGATCCGCACTAATGCGGCACATCCAAGGTGCTTGAATCGATTAGTCGAGATATGGGAGCTTCCTGTTTGTTCTCGTCGGGCAAATGTCCTCTCGCGACAAATTAACCGCTGCAGTCATCAAGCAGAGAAGGGTAATGAGTTTCATACCATCAATCAGAAAGACTCAATGTCTCTACAAGCACTGTCCTCGATTTCCACTGCATGTCCTTTCAAAGTTTTCCAGGCATATGCCACAGATTCTCCAAAGTATGCAACGCTGCTGAGCGTGAACAGGAAAATAACAGGTTTTCTGTTTGGGTCTTTTTTCTTTTTTTACTTTTAGTTGAAATCAACTGTCCTTTGCAACAGGAAAGATCGTCAGTGCTCTAGATAATGCTGTAAGCCAATCGCATACGATGAAGCTATCAGGATTAGAGATTACTAATCAATGCGGCTTGTTGGCCCTTCAGAAAGATGCCGTTGATAAGGCGATATCACACTTCAAAGAAATCAGGTCGAATTGGTGCTGAGCGTAATTTCTAATAACAGTCCCTATTGATTACACTCCACTTGTTTCTCCAGAAGTCACCTTTAAAACCCTTCATCAGGACAAGCTAGGCCGTAGTTTAAAAAAATTATCCAGATCAATGACTACGCCGTTTCTGATGAGAATATAAACTGAAGTTGAAGAGCTGAGTAGGTCCTGAGGGTCTGTGCCCCCCTCTTCCAAAACCTGCACAGGAAAACTTGACGAACTCGTAGCGATTCCTTTCTCGCTCCCGAAAAACGGGGAGGCTCTAGACGACTGCTCTCCTCACTTTCCAGGCGAATAATGGTCGTCGACTCTCGCGAAGCACAGCAGACAACTGGCAGTCAACCGCTGGCTCGTGATAGCAACTCCCTCCGGGGGTGGGGGGGGGGGGGTGGAATCAAATGGCGTACAGTGAGTCACAAATCTGAGCGCTCCTTTGGAACAGTGTGGAAATTTGCATTAGACAATGAACGCTTCTAAAATTAGACCACACTGTGGCAAGGAAACTTAGGGGTTCATGTAAAAGGGGGTGTGTAGACTGCACATATATAACTTGCATTATCGCCAAAACGATCTTCCACAATGACGCCATGGCAACATGAATCATGTTATCATGTAGATACAGCGATGAAAAACAAACAGAATATGAATACCACAAAAGAGGTCAAAACAATGAAATGCTCATCAGAATATCTGCCCATCTCTGTTCACCATTTTCTATTTGAACACTACTATGTTACACTGAAAACTGAATACATGTACAATATTTCTAACTCATGTAAGTTTTGCATCCAAATAATGTATGGAGAAAAGTGTCCTTTATATCTCCTACTGGTCAGTATTCATTAAAATGGCATTTTGGGGGCTGAGATATAGCAAGGATCTCTAGAGGTAAAATAAGTGTACTTTTAGTATATCTTTGATTGTCTGGACAAAGGTTCCTTCTTACTCTATCTAAGCAACCCCCCCCCCCCCCCCCATCAAAATGTGATACATTGTTGTAATATAGTCCATCATAATCTATTGATGCTCAAATGTCATTTGAATACCACTGCCCGACATCTTAGTTAAATCAAAAGAGGTGTCTGTACTAACAATGTAGATCTATTACATTGTTCATGTATATGTATACAAGTACACTCACAAATAAACAAATCATTGAAGTTTGCTCATGTCACAAGAATCATTAGGACACAGAGCAACGATTCAAACCTTATTTGTTATATAATAAAATTAATCAATAGAACCAATTTTGTATTGGGGTGGTGAATCTATGTACTATAAATGCATAGAAGAGATTAATTGTCATTGGCTGAGATGGAGAACTTGCCATTAACTCTTGTTTAAATTCTTGGTTAAATCATAAATACCAGTAGTCTATTGAAGCGTCATCAAAGTTCATAAGCAGCCATTGTGATTCCCAAACATCTGTGGAAAAGAATCTAAAGAAAAAAAAAAATTAAATATTTTACATACACTAAACCACAAATTGATGAAGCAATTAAAGGGATCGTACAGTTTTGGTTGAAACCTAATTTCAGGTTTCTAACATTTTTTGGTGAGATAATGACAAACCTCTTATGAAATATGAAAGAGCATGTAATTCCATTTATGAGGAATTCAACGTTTATTTGATGAAAATTGGTTTTGAAATGGCTGAGATATCCAAAAAAGAGCGATTCTAATATTAAGTGTGGGACCCACACTTTATTACGATCGCTTTGTTTTACTTTGTTTTTGGATGTTTCAGTCATTCCAAACCCGATTTTCGTCAAATAAACTTTGAATTCCTCTTAAAATGGTATACTCTAAACTATTTCATAAGTGTTTTCTTGGTATCTCGCAAAAAGTTAAAAGCCCAATTCTCATCTCCACCAATACTGTACCATCCCTTTATTCAAAACCAAACAACCATGATCTTACAAAACAAGTCGTATGGTTTTGAAATGAATGCTGGCAGAAGAGGGCACAAGGATATTTTTTTTCCTTTCTAAGCGAATATGCCCCAGGCAATACAGATCCATTTGTGACACAGGAGTCAAATGTAATACGATATTCTATCATATAGAGAACTGTAAAACTGGAATTGTTTATCTGATTTATGACGGAAATCCAATGCAAGATTTAAATCCACAATCCTTCTGTATGACTCAATAGTAATGATGCAAGTTGTATCCCAACTATATTTGTTTGAAATGTGTGTTGAATTTTTCTTTTTCCCCTGATGAAGTAGTTAAGCCACTGCGGATCTTCTGAAAGTGCCTGAGAAGCAGTTAGAGATATCAATATCCTGTTATGACAAAATGCACTGCACAGGAAAGTGAAATGAAAATCAAACCAGTGACCACCCGAGTGCTAGGGTGGCTTATTTTGACTTGCTCCTTCAAACCTGCATCATGGACAGTGAAGGAAATATTCAGTAGAAGAGTGCCAAAATTGTTTCTAATAAAAAGCTTAAAGCGATGGCATAGTTTTGGTTGGGAAGGAGATTCTAGTTTTAACGTTTTGTGATATGATTAGAAACCAGTAACATGAAATACTGAAGAGCATGCAATTCTAAAAGGAAAAAAAAAATTAATTGATTTTGATAAAAATCAGTTTTGAAATGGCTGAGATATATCCAAAAGCAAAAAGGTCCTAATAAAATTATTTGGACCACTTTGTTTTACTGTGTTTTTGGATATCTCAGCCATTTTAAAACTGCTTTTTATAAAATGAACTTTTAATTCCTCTTAGAATCATATCCTCTTTAACATTTCATATGAGAGATTTCTAATTATCTCGCAAGAGTTAAAACCTGAATTGCCATCTCAACCAAAACAACATGTGTATTTAACACCATTTAATCTGGCTTCTAAACCCTGTATTCTACAACTTGTACTGTATGTGCCTTTACCAGCTATGATGAAATGAAATATGTATGATTTTACAGCATCAGACAGCATTGCACACTGGGAGACAAGTGATCTATTTTGATATCAAACCAATTGTACAGTACTGTCAAAGAAGTGTGTGCCTGAATTGTCCCTCGGGATGTATGGTACTTTGCATCGCATCTCGGATCCCCAAACATAAATGTACGCCTGTAACTGTAGGGAGGAAACCCGGGCAAAGTGGTCGGCTATCTAGAGTGCCTACTGCAAGCACTGCGAGAAAGTTGACCATTTTGATTTGTCAGTTTGGAGAATGATGCCCTGGACTTCTGTGCCGACAGCTGGAGAATGGACAACTAATAAAGGTCTGAATATGAGTCTATGAAATTCTGTAACCTCCACATGATGTCAATGTGCAACTGGTTGAATTACCAGAGTACATACAGTCTGTAAAATTCAAGACCCACGCTGCATGAATCTCTCTTGTAATGTCAAGAATTGAATTTAATCAAATTCAAAGAAAAGGACAACTTAAATTTGCTGTCCTATGTGCATAATATGCATAGGATTCTAGTCACAGAAATCATAGATTTCAGGGATGGTTAAACAAGTAGCATGTGAGCTACAGTTGTACAAAACTATTTCTGAATGTATGGTGTGCTGGTTATATTCGGCAATTCATAACTGTGTGTCTTGAAATTTTACCACGCTGTACATACCTATGATTCACAGAATAATGTAAAGTTATCTGTCCATGTATATTTCATAGTTCTTTTCTTTGTAAAACATAATAATCAACCTTACATTTGAAAATAAAGGCACAAATGTGTCATTGTTGATTAAATGTTTACAATAAAAATGGCTAAAAACATCTACACTGTACAATACTTTCACAATAATGAAAGGGTCCAATTGCATGAAATATGAAGGTAACTTAAACGGCACCATCTAACCAACTCTCACAATTTCTCCGTGTTGCCATGGTACATTTGTAGCTCTACATTTCACAAATTCACACAAGAGCAGAATTGATGAGATGGATCAGTACGACCCACATAATGATGAGGTGGGGAAAAAAATGTGTATTCTTGTATTTAAATTAATGATGACATTCTCATAGTACAACAGGTCAAGAATATCTCTCTAAATTCTTCAGCATTCCAGGGGTCCATTTCATGAAAGTCTTATGAGAGAATTTTCGCTCATAAGACACACTTATGAAAGACTACTTCATGAAATGGATTTGAAAGTCTCTCATAGCTACAGACGAGCGACTTCGGTCATTCTGAGATTTGTGTAAAGACTTTTATGTGATGACTTCTTGAAACGGACCCCTGGTTCCTTGATGTGTACATGATATCAATTTGTAGAAGGCTATGGTCTAAACACTGGTAGAAGTCAACGGTTACTAGCATGCATATGGGCTTATCATTATTATGAAATACATGAATGAGCATAGTACCTTCAGGTAGATAAATATGAAACTGTCAATAGATTGTGACACAAATGAGAAATTCCTCTAAGCCATGTTAAGATGCACATGTATGAAATCTAGCACAAAGATCCAAGGTGCAGGCAAAGAATTGACTGAAATTAGGAGCCAATTATATAGCAGTGAAACGATATGCTTTGTTAGCATAGGGGGTTTTTTTGGTGGTTTTTTTTTTGTTTTTTGCTTTTTTTTTAGACGAGTTGAACAAGAGTTGTGCTGAAGGCAAGTCCCTTTTGAAACCAAGGTTAATAGTGAGAGCAGAAATGCACAGGAAATAAAACTCCATAGCAAAGAGTGACTAATATCAATACACAGTGCCTCTGTGCACCATACGACAGTGTGAGTGTTAGTGTATAGATGCCATGGTGTAGTGTACGGTGTATTAACAGGTTAAGAATCCTGTACATTGTAGATACACACAACCAATGTTCAAAGACTCCTGATGTACCAGATCACATCTTTTACAGTGCCCACATTATACACAATGTAATGTGTTTGTGTCAGCAAACAATGCAAAACTGTGACACCAGTGAGCAAAAGTCGATGATGCAACATGTTGTATGACATCTACCATGCCAGTTGTATTCCGGTGTTAAAGTGAGCCATATATTCCACATTATGAGATCATGCAGTGGGTGTTAAGCGTCAGTGACAAGAACTAAAACACAATCTTGAGAAAGTCAGACAGCCCAGAGCTCAAGATAAAAGAAATGAGACAGAAACTGGGACTAATGAATCAGAATGCAGCTAATGATTGGCGTGAGTCCTCTATTCCCATGTGATAACAGTGCTCTTTCTCTTCAAAACTTACCAATGACTGCACGCGGATAAGTCGGGCCATTATACTTCAAATCGTTTTAATTTCCTCCAGCTCGGCCCGCGTCAAACATCACCAACCCCCACAGGCTTCATGCACAAAACAAGAAAATCTTATCCAGGCCTCCTGTCCCCGAGATTCACACACCGCGAGGCCGCACAGCGATCTGTCCACGGAATGAATGTTCATACAAGTTTACTGGCACCATCATACAATTTACACTGGTCAAACTTGTAACAGTACTCCGGATTTCCAGGGACCTATGAGACACTGTGAAAAGCCTTTCTCTATCAGTTTAAAGCATACAGTATTACAATGTGGCTAGGGATACAACTTTGTACATTATGGTGAGTGTCCTTTCTAGGTTAGGCCACTTTTCCCCCTAACTTTTCCATCTATATGAAACACACACACTCACAAACACAAACAAATTAGGGGATGCTCTATATAAAGTACAGATTTTGGACATCCTTCTCCCGCTTGGTCACTTCGACGCCCCCTCGCTGGTCATACCTCCCCCAATCATGAACATAAACCGACACCCTTGACTACCAGTGGCGGATCCAGGGGGCGCACCGGGCGCCCCCTCCCTCCAATGCGAAAAAAATATACATGTAGCTACAAACGACAGTTTTTGGACGGTAAAATGTCAAAATTTTTAAGATCGCTCGCCTCGCTCGCTCGCATTTAACCGTTATATGCCATTCTCCTGACGTTACTGCCAGTAATTGCTAGCAGTTGCGCCCGGTGCGCCCCCCCCCCCCCCGAATTTCCAAAGCGAAAAAATATAGCTACAAACGGCAGTTTGGGGACTGTAAAATGTCAAAATTTTCAAGCTCGCTCGCTTCGCTCGCTCGCATTTAATCGTTATGCAATTCTCCTGATGTTGCTGTCAGTAATTGCCAGCAGCAATTACGCCCGGTGCGCCCCCTCCCCTTCATTTCCAAAGCGAAAAAATATAGCTACAAACGGCAGTTTTTGGACTGTAAAATGTCAAAATTTTCAAGCTCGCTCGTTTCGTTCGCTCGCATTTAATCGTTATGCAATTCTCCTGATGTTGCTGTCAGTAATTGCCAGCAGTTGCGCCCGGTGCGCCCCCTCCCCTTAATTTCCAAAGCGAAAAAATATAGCTACAAACGGCAGTTTGGGGACTGTAAAATGTCAAAATTTTCAAGCTCACTCGCTTCGCTCGCTCGCATTTAATCGTTATGCAATTCTCCTGATGTTGCTGTCAGTAATTGCCAGCAGTTGCGCCCGGTGCGCCCCCTCCCCTTAATTTCCAAAGCGAAAAAATATAGCTACAAACGGCAGTTTGGGGACTGTAAAATGTCAAAATTTTCAAGCTCGCTCGCTTCGCTCGCTCGCATTTAACCGTTATGCAATTCTCCTGATGTTGTTGTCAATAATTGCCAGCAGTTGCGCCCGGTGCGCCCTCCCCTTAATTTCCAAAGCGAAAAAATATAGCTACAAACGGCAGTTTTGGGACTGTAAAATGTCAAAATTTTCAAGCTCGCTCGCTTCGCTCGCTCGCATTTAATCGTTATGCAATTCTCCTGATGTTGCTGTCAATAATTGCCAGCAGTTGCGCCCGGTGCGCCCCCTCCCCTTAATTTCCAAAGCGAAAAAATATAGCTACAAACGGCAGTTTGGGGACTGTAAAATGTCAAAATTTTCAAGCTCGCTCGCTTCGCTCGCTCGCATTTAATCGTTATGCAATTCTCCTGATGTTGCTGTCAGTAATTGCCAGCAGTTGCGCCCGGTGCTCCCCCTCCCCTTAATTTCCAAAGCGAAAAAATATAGCTACAAACGGCAGTTTGGGGACTGTAAAATGTCAAAATTATCAAGCTCGCTCGCTTCGCTCGCTCGCAATTTAATCGTTATGCAATTCTCCTGATGTTACTGCCAGCAACTGCCAGCAGTTGCACCCGGTGCAACCCCTTAATTTCCAAAGCAAATATATATATACATATATTATTATATATAGCTACAAACGGCAGTTTGGGGACTGTAAAATGTCAAAATTTTCAAGCTCGCTCGCTCCGCTCGCTCGCATTTAATTGTACAGTTATGCAATTCTGATGTTGCTTCCATGAGGTGCCCCCCCCCCATGTTTCGACCCACGGTACGCCACTGAACACCCCCCTTTAAAAAATCCTGGGTACGCCTATGAGTACAATGTCTTCACAATGTGTGATGACAGTTTCACATAACTGGCAAAATATTGAAATGACAGGTTTGTCAGAAATATCTTGAATGTTCACTTTCCTTGAACTAGGTTTGCTATAATTGTCTAAGAGTGGAGGTACACATATTTAGGGAATTGAGGATTTTTACTTGACTTCTGACGGACCCTTTTATAAGTTTATGCATTGAGTAATTTCCAAGGTATGAAAAAAGAATGTAATTACAGTACAAAATAGTTTTTTTTTTTGTTTTTTTGTTTTTGTTTTTTTTTTTTTTTTGGGGGGGGGCATTGAAACCTGGCCCTTGACCCTTAACCTTTGACCTTTGACTTTCTGGCTGGAAATTTCCCGAAGACTCTCCATTAGGTAATGCACGTATATATTAAGTTTTAAAACTAATAATGCAAGCATTGCATATACTGTATATGAGGGAAATAGTAAAATTTTGAGGAGTTGACCTTGACCTTTGACCCCCTGACTATTGACCCACGACCCCTAAATTCCCTAGATAATCCCTGCCAATCAGTACATGCGTATGCACCAAGTTCCATGAAGATACATTGAACCATTTGCGAGAAAAGTGATATTGCAACATTTTCACCTAACCTTTGACCTTTTGACCTTTGACCTTATGACATGAAACTCTCTTTGGAGAATCTTTACGCAGCAGTACATGTCTACACTAAGTTTCAAGAAAATACCTTTGGGCATTGCATAGATATGGGGGAAATAACAACATTTTTAGCATTTGACCTTGACCTTTTGACCTTTGACCTCTTGTCAATGTAACTAAAATCTACTCAACTAATTGTCCCATCATACATCATCCTTGGACCAAGTTTGGTGAAAGCTGCTTCATCCAGCTTTGAGTTATCACGTAAATAGATAAATTTTAGGATTTGACCTTGATCTTTGACCTTTGACCTCTGTCCGATTTCACTAGAAAACTTTTCAAGTAATTGCCCCATAATACATCATCCTCCGACAAAGTTTGGCGAAATTTGTCGATCCAGTCTTGAGTTATCGCGTAAACGGATACAATTTCATGATTTGACCTTGAACTTTGACCTCTGACCTTTGGCGGACTTCACCCAAAATCTTATCAAATAATTGCCCCATCACACTTTTAGCTTGAACCAAGTTTGGTAAAATTCCAGTCAATATTACTCAAGTTATCGCGTAAACGAAAGCGGACGGACGTACGTACGGACGGACGGACAACCCGAAAACATAATGCCTCCGGCACCACTTCGTGGCGGAGGCATAAAAAGACAGATGGTCGCTGAGACAGGTGGTAAAGATGGTAATGGTTCGTTTTGATTGAGAGTTTCTCTTCCATCTCTACATATAGGTGAAATGCCTTGAATGGTTTGCACATTTCCCGGCGACGTTTTGCACATTTCCCGGCAAAATTGAACATTTGCACATTTCCCGGCGTCACGTTTGCACATTTCCCGTTGATGAAATTTAGAGATTTGCACATTTCCCGGCAAGACGTTTGCACATTACCCGGCGTTTGCACATTTCCCGGCGAGACGTTTGCACATTTCCAGGCGTTTGCACATTTCCCGGCGTTTGCACATTTCCCGGCTCCACAGGGGCATGATGTACCAAGAAAGGGAAACTCCTGACTTTATCTCTGTAGTTTCCAACTATTCTCAAAGTTCCTCAAAATTCCAAAATACTCTGCTGCCTTTGCTTCACTACATAGACTTAGTGTGAAGCCGCTCCCACTGTGCTTGCCACTCTAACTTATTTCTCGGCTGAGACATGTTTTTTAATAACTAATTTACTAACAAACTTCCTTTCCCTAAAGCATTTCATTGGCTCAATCTTATAATGGGGTGTGGCGTTCACTAGAAATTAATTCCGAACTGGTCAAATGTTCAATTTGCTCCTCCTATTCGTTTCTGTGAAAACTCAATTTTCTGTGATTCATCTCAATTTCTGATTAACTCGCCCACTCTCTTTTAGTTTCTTCATTCACTTGTTCTCTGTAACCACTGGTAAAGACTTTATTGTTTCTTGGATATCAAAATGATAAACCAAATGAATATTAGTGTCCTTAGGCTATGGCAACCAACGTCATCGTTGTTCTGGGTCATTACCCCTGAATTTGTCTATGGAGTTCCTGTTTGACCCACTCCACTAAACAATAAATGCTAAAATAGAGGGATAAATTCTGGCAGGAGGGCCACCTTCCAGCTCAGAGGGTCATTTATGTTTGGGGATCAGAGGGCAAAAACATGTCATCACGTCATTCCCCGTAATTTGGCGCGGGGCTTTGGGATGGAGAGTGCTGACCACTAGCGCGGAAAGTAGCCAACATCAAACTCATAAATTCCTATGACCATAGACTTTTCTTGGAAGAGGTGGTTTTGACCAAAAAAAGAAAAGAAAAAAAGAAAGGAAATAGCTGGAAGGAAGATAAACGGTTTCGTAAACTCCAAAGAGGAGGAAAAGACTGAGCATATATTGACCTCACAGGGTGTCTAGGAAAACGACCGCAGTGTTCTGTTTTCTTTTACTCTCTATCCTATTCTATTCTATTCTATTTTATTCTTTATCATAAACATGTGCTAGTAGCCATCTGGGCTACAATTGTGTTTGTTTTGTACATCCTCTAAAGGTCACCAGAGGTCAAAGGTAGAGCCCTATCTGTGCTCTTTGGAATGTGAAGACAATTTCTTGTTAAACAGGTATGCTTGTTTTGTACATCTTAACCATGTTTATCATTAACTATTATAGAATGGGTAGCGAGAATCCTGCGATCTGATTGGTCGAGAGCTATGTGTTCATTTTTACTGGCCGCACGCTGAGTCACAGTGGTAAACATGTTATCGCGCACTTAGCAAGAGTACGCGTACTTGTAACAAAGGTTCGCGCACTAAAGCAAGCGTTCGCGCACTCGGCTTGGCCATGCATCCAGTAAAAACTTATGCATGGCTGGCCATGCATCCAGTAAAAACCGTAAGTACGGGTATGCATGCCCTTTACGGAAAGCCAAAAGGAAATGCATCCAGTAATTTTGTCATCGGGTAACACGATAGAAAACTGGGTTTTTGACAAGAAAATTACCCATTCTATAAATCAAATGACGCACATGTCTTTTCGTGCGTCAGTCGGAATATAGTGTGCATGCGGTAACTATGGAATTTAGCCTAAACCCACTCGGCTTCGCCTCGTGGGTTAAGCATTCCATAGTTACCTTATGCACACAATTCCGACTGACGCACTCAGACCTGTGCGTCATTAATTTTGTATAATGACACTACAGATCAATATTATGATATTTTGAGGTCATTGACCTCTAAAAGGTCACCAGAGGTCAGAGTTAGAAACCTGTCTTTGCTCTTTGGAATATGAAGACAGTTTCATTGCAAAACAGATATGCTTGTTTTGCACATCTTAACCATGTTTATCATTAACTAATAACATCACAGATCAATAATATGGTATTTTGAGGTCATTGATCTCTAAAGGTCATCAGAGGTCAAAGGTAGAAACCTGTCAATACCCTGTGGAATCAGAAGATTTGTAGTACAAATGCATATTTAGTGCAGCGTAACCAAGATCTAAGCCTATCATTCACAAATGCCTCCAAACATCAATATTCTGATATTCAAAGTTCATTGACCTCTGGAGGTCATCAGAGGTCAAATCAGACTTACCTCCTGATCTTAAAATGAATCTTTTGGTATATACTAACACTGGTGAAAGTTTCATACTTTAGTCAAATTTTGCACAATTCTCATGATTTTGAGGGTTTGACCGATCTACTATATACCCGATCTTCTTATGACTATGCATGAAGACACCATAAATTATAAGCAGTTTGTTCCCTAGACGATGAAGTGCAAAAAATAAATGAATAAAAATAGTGAAAACATACACGGGCAATTATGATATACATACTGTCCTTATATGTAGGTCCCTACATGGCAGTTCCTACTTTGCATATTTTGCCCATAATTTGCATGTTACTAAATATTATGGGTTCAATTCATTTCAAAGTTTATTTCGTCTTTCGACAGAAACATAGTGATGTACATTTCAATTTCTCAGGCAACAGAGAATGAGGTAAATGTAACATTGTAGAATATAAGACAATATATAACAGGCCTATATTGTGAGATAATACGACAAAGGACTGAATAGTATATCAACTTCTTTTCTGCGGCCCCTGGTCACCTTCTTGTTAGTGGATGTTATTATCTTGTCATTTCTGTCGAAACTTTATGAAAAGCTGATAGATTGCAAAAATGGAGAAAAGGTGATGATTTGGTAGCCATTTTTTAATGCCAATTATTGGTCTTGCACTGAGAATTACACTTGTTTATGGGTTTGTTTGTTATGATTCAGCGTACCTAACTCTATGACAAAAGAGCCCAATTCCCAACATTAAGTCCAAAGAACTGCTATGAATCACATTTGTCAATAACCCCGCTATGACGGGACTACTATGGAGGAGTAAGTATTTCTTCGATCAACTTGAATCTACTAAACAAATCAAACAACAACCCCTCAGCGGCAATCACCCTTCTGACCTGCTGATTTTTTTCCCTTGCACTTTGATGTTACCGAATACTATGTAGTAGGCTTGTTCTTCTAAACCCACCGATCCAGTCCTTTTTCGGCGGCGATTTGGTCCCCCCGAATTTGCGTATAAACCCGCCCATTCGACCCCCTCAGCGGCGATTTGGTCCCCCGAATAGGCTTCTTCGTATAAACCCGGCGATTCGATCCCCCCTCAGCGGCGATTAGGTCCTTGTGAAACGAATATTTGGTCCTAGGATACTATTTCCTAAATTCGAACCCGGAAATAAGGTCCCCCGGAGTGTTTCTCCGGACGGACATTATCTCCTACCACACCGGAACGTATAATCGTCTTGGACCAGGAATGAAAGTGACACTCGATGGTGCCAGACTGCCAGCACTCACTCAGCCATATCTGCACATGGTATCCGAAGTGGGGCAAGCAGTATCGCTGCTACCTCACCGCAACTTCTCCACTTTCTCCTTGGTCTTCAGTACGTTCCGGAGACGTCGCGAAGCAGGCGTCGCGGAAACATAACTGAAACCTGCTGGAGACAGGAAAAAGTCTCCAAAGTAAAGGAAAAATAGAAAAAAAAAGAGAAAAAGAACAAAGAACAAATAAGTATTCGAACATGTCTCATTTTCAGCGACTACCCAGACACCTGGATTGTCTCCTAGAGACGTCGCTGAGACTCGAGTCACCATCAGATCGTCTCCGAATGCGATTCTTATCATTATTGATATTATTATTATTATTGTCATTATTATTATTACTATTATTATCATTCTTATCATTATTATTATGTGTTCGACTAGCATTTGAAATTCATTCTCACATGCCCTTGTTTTTTGTTTTTGTTTTTCTTCATATCGTAATCTAAGGTCTTGTTGTTATTTTTTCTTTTTCTTTTTCTTCTTTTGTGTCTGAAACAAGCTTATCATGGTGCTTATACCTTGTTTCTTGCTCTTTGCATATGTGATGTATATGTTTGTCATACTGTATATATGTATAATTTTTGTATTTTTATCCTGTATGTGTGGACCCCTCTGAAAACCAGCCTTTGGTTGACGAGGATGTACCATCCCATGAGTGGAAAATAAAAATTGAATAGATTAAAAGAGCATACATATAAACATTACACACATGAAACGATAATCACTTTACGGATCCCCTTTGGCATTATGACTGTCCTCAGCTGATGCAGATGATGACAGGGATAACTATCAAAGGACTAACAGAAATATCCATATAAAAGTACGGGTCATCAATGATCGTCTACCTTCTTGTCATATTGTCCCCATTATATTGGAACCTTTTGCATTTACTGCATACCTAACATTGAGAGTGAATCAAGACATGTATTACAGTTAATTAAATCTTCACATAATCAGATGGGACAATCTGGGCAAATAAACCGATTGGAGAGAGAACAAGTCACTTTTTGATTAAGTTTCTTAAACGTGTTGGCAATTTAAGAATCAGTTGCAAATCTAACACCTAAGTTTTTTTTTTTTTAAATCTGCGAAGTAAACATACAATTACATAGAATAAAGTAATAGAGTGCTTGATAAGTTGAGAGAGATCTTGTTTGTGCATTCTATCTTATTAAATATTGACAATGAATAGTAAAATATTAAAAAACCATACGATTGCGAGCGACAGAAATATATTTTTGGGGATTTGATTGGTCGTATGTAGAAATTGAATAAAGAAAAGATATCATGCATTCATCTAAGAGTGTATTGTGTAATACACAAACACGCCTGTCTCACACACACAAATCGTCATGTATAGGATTAAAGGCGGTTATAGAAGGATTGTGAGGATATTATGTCCGTCAACAAGGCCATCTGGTAGTTTGTGTACGCGGAAATGACTTATATGTTATACCAGTAGTTGACCTACTTAGGAAGCACGCTCCAAATGGCATTTGAACTTTTCCCAACTTTAGCCCAAATACCAGCTATATATTTTCACCGTTCAATTAATGTAAACAAAGAAGACATTCCAACTCTTTTTGACTTTTCATTTTCTGTAAGTATGAAGACACCATGAAGGACAGTGACTTGCCAATTATTAACTACGGTCGGAAGAAGATTTTGGGATATCTATCACAGGAGTTGTTATTGCAGTGAGTCCGTTTTTGTTCTTGATACCAGATAATTTGTGAATGAAGGCTACTGCTGTTAACAAAATTTCTTGTAAATGACTTAGAATTCATATAACTGAAACCACAATAATACGCTTTCTCTTACCTCGTTACTTAACGTTTTGTTCCAAACAGACTGAAATTTCTCTTCTCTCGTTGTTTCTCGTATACCAGTAATTAATAAAAAACACTAATAAATGTTCTACTGCCCCTGATAATGTCTTTTCACAACGTTCAAAGTTTATCATTCGTGTTTCAAATTTAGAATAAAACAACAACGACAAGTTTCAACACAGGATGTTCCGTGTGATTCCTCCTTGAAGAATAGAATAGTTTGACTGCAAAACGAGTTAAGTACATTCTTGTCAAGTTGAGATGTTTACGATTGAAACTGTAAAAGAGAATAATAGAAATATGACATATCTTCCATCATGATTCCTAGAATATTCCTTGTTATATTGCGAAGTGAGGTATTACAAGAGAGATTTTACTTTGGTCTATAATATGATGGATTTACTCTAAAATGTATAAAAAATAGCGCTAAACCCATTATGCTACCAAACTATAAGTTGATAGCACGCAACGCAAGCGGTGTCTAAATCGAAGTGGAAGGCACGTGGGGAAAAAACAATGCAGAGTTCATGTTGCGCTGCTAAAGCAAAACAACCTTTGACGTCCGGTAGTCAGGTTATAGGGGATAGAGGGGGCAAGCACGGCCCCTGGAGTTACCGGAGAGGAACCACTGGGAAGCTTCATGTAGGTCAGGGGATACTAGTAGAGTGCACACGCGTCCTTTTTGTTGTTGATGCATTTCTTGGTAACACGTATTTAACAATCATTGCATAGCAGAGAAGCCTAAACCATACGTGAGTTCCTGGGCCCCATTCCATAAAAAGTTGATATTATAATACTTATGATAGCAACTCTTGCTAGAATGGCAATCGCCATGGTAACGACAAGAATTCAGCTCCCTGATTGGCTGTTGCTATGGGAAGTTGCCATTGCAGCAAGAGTTGCTATCCTAACGTCTTTTATGACATGGGGCCCTGGTCTTCTTTCTTCCAACATATTCATAGGTATATCAATTTCTCCCAATTCTTTGGTGCAGCTGAACAGACCGTGGCCCAGTACTTGACCGTTTTACAGCTTAAACAATCCATCAAATGCGGGGAATGTTTAAGAGTCTGGCATTGATTTAATGGGCATTGTTTTGACGCATTGCAATGTTTCAGGTCTCACTTATTCCTTGACTGATCTCAGCAACCCCGAATACTGTATGTTACGTATCTTACAAGATGTGCTAAATTTGATGTGTTCATGTCAACACGCTAACCAGTACCTTTTTTCTCTCAGTCTTGATCTATTCCAATATTGTTAAGGCCATTCTTCTTGAAAATGTTGTATGCATCTACTTGCTTTTCGTCTCTCTATGCTTTCTCTTCCTTCTATCCTTCTATCTATCTCTCTCTCTCTCTCTCTCTCTCTCTCTCTCTATATATATATATATATATATATATATATGAAAGTTCTGCGTCGGTGTGTAGTAAATAGATATCAAGTGTAAAAACAGTCGTATAAACACCGCAGGAACCAAAAAATTGGACTATTTTTTGGCTCCTGCGGTGTTTATACGACTGTTTTTACACTTGATATATATATATATATATATATATATATATATATATATATATATATATATATATATATATACATATATATATATATATATATATATATACATACTCAGCAAAAAAAGTAAGTTCCCCCTAACATTTTTGGATGCATCTCAAAAAGTATTTTACGGATTTTCATAATTCAAACGGGAATGGATAGGGAATTTCATTACTCATAACATGAATGGCATATCATTGCCACCAGATATTATTATTGGTGTAAAAAACGCATTTTATGTCAAAAAGCATGGGAAAAAAGTTGCACTTCAGGCTATATGAAGCATAATGTATATATTTCCTATGTAAGTTAACAAATTACCTTTTTAAATTGTGCAATTCTCAGGAATTTCTTCAGGTACAATGTGCTTCCCTATTAAACAGATGTTATGCATACTTTTTAAACAATAGCCTTTTTAATATGAAAATGTTGGTAGAAGCCTTGTGATTTATAATTCCAATCTGGGTTGATCACATTAAAATGCCTATGGCCATTTTGCATCATGCGCTCAAGTTGTAGAGCAGTTTGTTGAGGGAAATGGCATCGAACGTATGGAGTGGCCTGCAAGATAGCCTGACTGTAATCCAGAAGAGAATCTTTGGGATGTCATTAAGCGGAAAGCGAGCAAGAAGGTGAAAGATGACACTTCACTGCAAGAATATAAGCGCATCTTGCAGAGAGCATGGGCCAACATTGAGCAGTGCCAAGTAAACTTTAGTTAACAGTATGATGAAGAGATGCCTGCTGGTCATTGAAGCGGATGGTGGACATATCAATTATCAAGTACTTCACTGTATGCTCATGAAAAGAAAGAGATAGAGAAATATGAAATCAACCATGCTTAAATGTTCAGAATCATGAGTGATTGTTTGATTATTTGTGTAAAAGTCATTGCAAATCACTAAAGTGCAACTTTTTTCCATGCATTTTGACATAAAATGCATTTTTTTTACACCAATAATGATATCTGGTGGCAATGATTTGCCACTCATATTATGAGTAATAGAATTCCTTATCCATTTCCGTTTGAATTATGAAAATCGGTAAAACACTTTTTGAGATATATCCAAAAATGCTAGGGGGGAACTTACTTTTTTTTTTTGCTGAGTGTATATATATATATATATATATATATATATATATATATATATATATATATATATATATGCATGGGCTTCTCTCTCTTTATCTCCTCTCACTATCTCTTTCTCTTTCTGTCTGCCTCCCTCCTCTCTCTCTCCTGAACTCTCCTTTGTTTTCGTCTCTTTCATTTTAAACTACGGCGATGTACTTGTATAATAATTGTACATGGTTATCTCCGATTGATCATGTTTGTTTCTGTCGAAATGTGTGCCGCAGTTTTCATCACCATTTTTTTTTTTGGTGTTTTCTATATGTTTTGTCTTTTTTATGTATGAGTTTTGTTTTTTGTGTGTTTGGTTTCTTTTTTCATTTCTGTATATCTATGATGTATTTTATCCGCACGGACCTGCGGAAGAACAGTCTTCCGACTGAAGTATGTGCCGTGCATAAATAAACGAATGAAATGAAATGAAAAAATGAATTGTGCGTGTGTGTGTGTGTGTGTGTGTGTGTCCAGCATTCACGGGTGTCAAAGTATCAAAACAAAACTTTGAAAGTCCAGAAAATGAAATGGGAAAACAAGATTCATATTATATCACGAGGTCTCTTCATTAAGTTGGCATTACGATAAAGACCAAGAATTCGAAGAAAAACAGAAAACAACAATAATAAACAAAATGCAACTATATAACAATTTGCGTTAAAAATCAAGGCACCTGCGAAGAGTACGTGCTGTGTCATGACCATAATTATTGGCCTTGATAACTGTTTGGGTTTGCAGCATGGTAGCATTGTTTGTTGTTTTTAATAATTATAATTGTATCTTTTCCGCCGTCGGAATATTTTTCTTTTTCTTCATGGTAAGTGATCTCCCGTTTTCCGCCTCTTAATATCCACAAAATTTTATTACCAACTTTATATGAAACAAATAAAAATATCGCACGTGAAAAGTAACACTAATCGGAAACAGCGATGCCAAATGAAAAAAAAAATCTTTGGAATTTCCGTATGTTTGGGGAATTCCCAAAAGCATATTTTTCCAGTGGCCAAACGTTTGGACATAGTTTGAAACCTATAGTGTGATTGCTTTACAATATGATCTTTTTCCAGACCTGCGCACTCTTGTTTTGGGCTATACACCTACAAAGTTCGTATATGCTGAGACGGCAACATAAGATTATAATTTTCTTCAGTCCAATGATTGTTGAAAATTATACTTGGGCTAGCCCTGTTCTTTAAAGAGACTGAAAGCGACCATTTACGTGTAAACAAAACACGAACATTGTAATAAACAATGCTTTGTTGACATATATACGAAGTTTTTTCCCCTTTTCCATTATGATTATTATGAATTGTTTAGGACAACGGGAGAAATTTCATCAGTATACTCCATGACAGTTGATAAACAAGTGGAAAATCGCTGATTGAAGACTTTTTACAGCACTGTCAAACAGAATGACTACACTGACTTGGACTTGTTGGAAGCAAGACATGCTTGCTTTTTCTCAGTTTTCTGCTCGTGCACGAGCCGAACGGTAACTCCATGGACATTACAGGGATGCTACAATTTTGGTTGAGATGGGATAGTTTTGTTTTACTTTGTTTTAAGATATCTCAGCCATTTCAGAGCCGAATATATAGTATACTATAGTTTCCATCAACTAAAGTTTGAAATCTTCTTGGAATCGTATGCTCTTAGATATTTCATTCACAGTTTCTAATTATCCCGTAAAAAGTTAAAAGCTGAATCCCCATCTCAACCAAAACTATACCATTCCTTTAAATATGTCGTGGGTTATAGTCACAGAAAGTTATATTGATCAAATTTAATCATAAAACAAATTAAGAATGAATTGGAGAAGCGTAATCAGTCCTCACTCGATGCAAGATCAGGATGGCAGGCTAAATATTAACACCGATTTCCTTTTCTTATTTCCATCCAGATACATCGATAGTAAGGTTACATTCTGTTACGAAATTTCATACATATATTTATACAAGCCTATTTATGTATAGTTTTAACGTATTTGATATCAATTAATGATGTTGTGGGGAAGAGTTAGTCATGTTGTTGAAACGGAATACAAATCACAAAGTGGGGGTGTGTCAACGTAGCAAAATTTAGTTCGAAAAAAAAAATCGTATTCATCCATGAAACACTCATGCAACATCTGCTTACGAAATTATTCCGCCGCCGCAAATCAAACATCCGCCCTAATTCCGCTCAATATTGGTTTAATTGATATGAGGGCAAAATTTCTTATACACCAAGGAGGTATTTTGAATGGCTGAGAACGACGTAAATATCATAAAGCTAATTTTAACATACCCCCCCCCCCCCCATTTGTTTTTTTTTTTTCCAAAGCTAACCTATATAATGAGAGGGGTGTTGCCGGGCAGACTTTTAAGATGGAAAATAATAAAATGTACTGTGGCAACCGTTATAGACACGCTCCTAATTGCAATTGAATGCTGTTGTTGATTCTTTGGCATAAGTTATTGGTGTCGACAATATTGGTTCCGCCCTTGTTAGTCATTACACAGACGTTTCTCAAAACATTCATCAGTATCACGCATTAGGAGAGAGGGGAGGAGGGAGGGGCTAAATACAGTTGTACTTTCAGAAAGAGGATTTGAGTTGATTGAATCCGCAAGAGTTGATAACCGCAGGAATGTTATTACATACTGAGAAGTATAAGATTCTTACTGTAAGTCGTACAAATGAAAATTTGATAAGCTGTAATTAAAAACCTGTCTTCTACGATATCTGCCGATATATACTTTCAGTTTGGATAGATGCAAAAAAGTGCAAAGCCTCCGAAGTCTCAGTTTTGAATCAATTTGGCACTGAAGACATTGTTACATCAACCTGCGCTGTCCATGTATAATGTGCTATAGTGTAACGCGTGCATTCAGTTTAGCAGTCTTAGCAAATATGAATGGCTCAGTCAAGATGAAGCAGGTCCAAATGACCACCTTTTACCATGCAATTACATGAATTAATTCCAATCAAGAATGATAAAGTACGGGAAGGAACCCGAAAAGTATCTACAGCCAACAGCTTTCACAGAAGACAACGTGGCACGGTATTATCCCTCAAGAGCCATTCGTCGGCCAAAACGACCGCCAAACTTTATAGCATGGACATGTCTCATATTCATTTTACCTTGTTTTGAATAAGATAAATGATATTCAAATACGGTTACTCGTATATGACGAATAAAAGGCTTGCTATTGGCTATTAAAACGCATTTTCGAAATTTAAAAGCATACAAAGCGATAATCACGTAAGCGGCTATCTATTATATCCTTGACAATTTCAATTTATGCTTTCCGATTTTCGTGTTTTTTTCTTTTTCATTAAGCCTTGTGGTGTGTATCAATATGACTCTTTGAAATCCCTTACAAAGAACCCAACAAGTCTCATAAAGTACAATTTTTAATGAACCAATTCCCAAGTTCGTCTCTTTTTTTTCTTTTTTTTTTCTGGGTATGAGATGACATGAGTGAGAATAGATAGAAAAACTGTTAATATGAGCAATAGGCTCACAGCATATAGAGTATAGTGATAGAGATGAATAAAATAAGTCGCCTATTACTCTGCCAACTACAATTTAATTGTCATGAAAAAACAGAAATCTCGCTGAACTGTGCTCAAAACATGGTACGGTTGGCAATCATTTCTTGCAGTGCTGACAGCCAGATTTTCTTCTTCAATAAAAACTTATCTTCTTGTTTTGTAGGCATACCTCGTCTTAGTTGATGTCTGTCACCATGAGACCATTATAGTGATCAAACATCAAAACATTATTTTCAAGAAGCCTCTCGGGTACAGTGGAGATATATGGCATATATGCCTACATAATGATATTTCTCTCCCCCCTCCCTCCCCCTCTCACTATACATTCTCTCTCTCTAATTATATGATGTATCTCTCTCCATCCCTTTATCTATATCCATTTATCTCTTTATCTCACTCTCTATCTATCTCTTTATCTCACTCTTTATCTTATATCTATCTATCTATCTATCTATCTATCTATCTATCTATCTATCTATCTATCTATTCATCTATCTATTTCTCCTCTCTATCCTTCTTTCTTTCTTCTATTCATGTAATATTCGTTGTTGACAGTGATATTTTGTGTTGTCTTAAGGGGACATTCCTGGAATTTGTTATGATCACCATGATAGCACTATACAATTACTGCATGCCCTTGGCATGCTTGATATAATAATGGACCTACTAGTCCATGATATAGTTTTGTAAGTCCCCACAAAGCAACCGACTTGACGTTGGGACGTGGTATACCCGGCTTTTATACTCTCAGATATTGTTAAGTACGTATTATCATCAGCTTTAGCTGAATAGTATCTGAGAGAGGTATTGTCTCGTATTAAAACTAGCGTCTATAACAAGTTAGTCTTTGTACTGGCATCCTGAATAGTCGTTGTCTGCCTATGTACATAATATGGCTTGTGGCGGTCTTGTTGTTCAAAGCCATGTAATCATGTAATTGCATGCACACCTTTTCAATATCCCAACAGTACTTTTATAAGTTTTAAAAAGTTATTAAATATAAACCTCCCCATTTCTTTTTTTAATCGGTGTCGCAGTTACGCTGCTTGTTCCTTACATGTCGTCAAATTGATATGTTTCCAATTATACCTCACTAATTGGGTTCATGGCCACAATGCTATCATAGGTACTATTAGAAACACAGAGTTTTTGATCGTCGCAAGAACACGATGTTCCCTTTAAAGCCTGCAGGCATACTTTCAGACTTAGCGAGGATTTGTCTAAGTCATTTTGTATCGACAAGAAGACAAACTGAATGATGAATTTTAATGGTTGTGTTTGAATCAATTTATGGGATAGGAGTGAATATCAATCACAATGGTGCCCCAGACAGAAAAGTAGGCTTTCCCTTGACCTCTGGAGTGAAGTATAGAAAAAGCATACCTGTTTCCAATTGAAATTCTTGCTATAGCAGCACACCCTTTTAACCTCTTATTATATGCATGACGAGACGTACATGCATTAAAAAAAATCGTTTTAGGGTTTACGACTTGTGTTCAAACGCATGACGGGGTAATATGTGCGGGTGGCGATGCATTAGCTGAGCATACTCTGCTTATCTCTGTTCCGTTTTCTTTCATCCTGTGCTTCTTTCTTTCTTTCCTTACGTCTGACATCCATCCATTGTTTTAACTTTACTCTAAACTGTCGCTGTGCCGAAACTGTATCATCCCTTTAACACGTATAAAAATGCTCTCTCTCCTCCCGCCCCTTTCCCTCTTATGCCTCTTCGTCTCTCTCCTTGATATATTTATCTATCATTATTCACTCATGCATTAACGCCAATATTACATACAGACATCTTGCATTACTCACAGCGAAATATATCTGTACAACATGTCTCCCCCCCCCCTCCCGAAAAAAAAAAATGCAATTGAATTTCCGCATTGAAAAGTTTCAAAATGATCAAACAATCTGAATACTATTTCAGGGAATGAAACTGTAAGTTCTTACCTACATTTTGCAGAAACCCCATTCAATTTGGATAATTAACGGATAGTCCCAGAGAATTGTGGATCATTGTGAAGGATGTCATGGGTCCGCTTCTTCCAAGATCAGCACTTGGATGCTCTTGGAACTGTGAACACAATGGACAAAACCTGGAGGGAAGGGATTCTGACATGCTCTGAGGGGATAAAATACTTATTTCTCACCAAAGCAAAGTTGGTGGGGTTTCTGTGAGATATAGATAATAAGATGTAGTTTCATATACAATGAAATTGCATTTGCATTGATTCTCTATTTTAAAAATTATCTATGCAGAACCCGATTATATCTTCTTCTTGTTTGTTTGTTGTTGTTTTTTTTGAAGGGGGCATACATTTGCCTGCATACCTGCCTGCATGGTACGACGTTGCACATTTTTGCCATATTATTATGTCGAAATTTTGGCATGAAACAATTAACCACGAAGACGAGGATGAAACTTGATCTATGGAGCACACATCTGGGGGGGGGGGGGGGGGGGATGTAAGGCATTTCATGAAGCATTTTGTCCGACAAAGTTGTCGGACAAATTTGCCCTCAGCCAAATAGATGTAAGGATTTCAGTAGCTTGTAACAGTTTGTCAGAAAAATATCCGACCAAAACGCTTCATGAAATGCCCCCAGTTCAGACAACCTATCAAGTTGATGTCTGCCGATAATAATAATAATAATAATAATAATAATAATAATAATAATAATAATAATAATAATAATAATAATAATAATGATAATAATAATAATAATAATAATAATAATGATAATAATGATAATAATAATAATAATAATGATAATAATAATAATAATAAACATATATATATATATATATATATATATACATATATATTTCATTTCTTTCCTTTTTTTGTATATTTCCTTCTACATATCTCTTATCTGATTCTTTTCCTCTCTTTTTTTTGCAGGATTGTTTTCCTCTCTTTTGTGATTTCTATCAACTTCGTCAACGTCTTCTCTTCGTCAGTTGAATTTCCTTTCCACGTGATTTGTGAGCCAAACTGAGAAAATACAGAAATGCCAGAGTGTTCATCACGCCCAGTGAGCACGTCAGCTCCACACTACGTCAAATTAATAGGTTTACTACCAGTTTCTCTGTTCACTCCACCATCCCTCCATCCAACGTGCATAAAAAATCCTATTATCCCAGTCCTTATACAAAAAGGACATGGAGGTATAGCTTCAAATGGATGGAGAAGACACATCTCCTCTTCCTTCTTCTTTCTGTCTCATTTTCTTATTTATTTGGGAAGGGGAAGGGGGGTAGCGTTCATTTTAAAGGCTGATTTATGATTCAATTAATGAAAATCGAGCGCTGTTATTAACGAAATTTCATCCGCGCGTTCATACCCGTCACGGTCGTACGCACGATGCCTTTGGAGCAACATACCGGGCGCACAGTGGGCTCGCCCGACCGTGAAACTGTTAACCATTTCCGAAGAGCGTATCGGCGGGTAGCCGTGCTTATTAAAGTCGCGCCGTGTCTTCAGTATAACCATACTGTATATGCACCAACTTTTTCAGTTTTGCCAAGGATAGTATAATTGGAGTCGCTAAAGCGCCACGCAAAGTAGTCATAATATAGACCCATCTTTTGTTTTTGTTACCAGTCTCCCTGAGGTACCAGTCTCCCTATATATACCTCCTACCCTCTCTGCCTACCCTTTCTTCCTTATCCCCCCCCCCCTTGGAAAATTAGAAAAGTGTGACCAGTAAAATGAAACCCTGGACGTCAAGGGGCGTGAGGTATCTGAACAGATGTTACATATTTATAGAAAAATTGTATAATGTGTCTGAACCCTGATTAAGGAATAAACGCGATGTCGTTGCTTGTGCGCTGTGAGCAAGTTAGGTTAAGGCGAGTCATCAGCAAAGAATGAGACATGTCACTTTATTGAATTAATGAGAGAAAAATGTATTTGTATGTATTTTCTTTTGTTCCAGTTGAAGTTCAAGTTGTTTTATTTCATCTCCAACAAATTAAGGATACAATGAAATGTTTTGGTATATAGAATTATGTCACGAAATCAGTACAACAATGTAATGAACATGATAACATGTAATAAAGACACAGGTAATTGTTAACAGAGATACGAATATATGCTTCATCTTTATGGTAAACTATATCTTTATGGTAAACTCCGAAACAGAGTTGTTGGAGATGGGGGGGGGGGGGGGACTGTGCACGTGTGTGTGCGTGTGCGTGTGTGTGTATGTGTGATCTGGCTGAATACACGCACTCTCGCTGTCAACGACAAAATTACAGCAGATTCTAAATTCAAGTCACTTATCTAAGGTCCTATTTTGTTTCCTTTTCTTTTGCTACTCTCCCATGCAAGAATGCAATCGGATACCGGCATTTACTGCATTTATTACTTATCTCTGAACTCACACATCACTATTCCTTTGCGTCATTTGTCCAATTGAATTTTCCAATTATGCATGGATTTCACAGACTTGAATCAGTGAAAAGGATTATCCAAAAAATATCAAAGTTACGAAATCAACATGAATCAGAATGACTCCATATATAGATAATTTGTCCGAGAAAGGTCCTGAATTGCCTAACTTAATCAGCGAGGGTGATAATGCTTCATTTTAGGACCCCTTCTTGGCAAATTAGTATTGCATCATTCCAATTTTTTCCATCAGTATGATGATTCAAATATCATCATTCCGAGATAATGATATTCATACTTCATTTTCTCAGCACAGCTTTAAAGCCGAGCCGAAGTCACCAACTATTCAAGCCACTTTCTTGATCATCCTTATTGTTCCGATTCCTCAATAGCATGTCATGTTGCTGTGCTTTTGTATTTACTATGTTTTTGTGCTTTTGTATTGAATAATTGTTTGTTTTTCTATCGTGTCTGTCTTGTAATGTTTGTCATGTTTTTAATAACTCTATATTTCCTTTTTTTAGTAGATTGTATGAGTTGTCCGCAGTGGAGTACAACTCTGTTCCTGCTGTTTTTGTTGGATCCCCATTTTTTTTCTTTCTTCCTTTTTTTGAGTATGGATAATATAACAAGTTTGCATTGAAACAATGTTTATATTTAGTTTGTAAATTACCTCTTATATTCATCGGACAGCCAACCTCTGTGTACAAGATCATTTGTAATTTTCGTGCATTACGTTATGTTTTGTGGAAGAAGAAAAGAAAATAAATTGAAAATGAAATGAATTGAAACCAGTTTCGTCTTGTCTGTTATATCCTACCAAAATGGATATATTCCCAGGTACAGTCCAACACCAACACCATCTGGTCTCGAGGAGGACACTTGGCATTTCCGCGAAAAAGACCTAGGTCTACTTTCTGGTTCTGCCTGAACTACTGATCGTCTGCATAATGCGTTTGTTTTGTGTTTGTGCGTGTTTGTGCGTGTGTGTGTGTGTGTGTGTGTGTGTGTGTGTGTGTGTGTGTGTGTGTGTGTGTGTGTGTCTTTCTCTCTCTGTTTGCCTCATTATTAATTTCAGTCGTAGACATTGTTGTCCAAAAAGGACATAATATAATATTCAAAGAGGAAATCCAGTCCAAATACAAGTTAGTCTGATAAAAAGAGTAAAATTTTACGAGTTCAACGGTAAAAATTTGACTGAAATGGGATGAAAAATAGGAAGTTATGAGATTTTGAAGTTTTGATGATTTCTCCAAAACTGCATGCTCTTGTACTGTGGGTATGTGAATATGCAAATGAGTGACCTAACCATGTCATACCCTCACAATTTTGCATTGATCGTGTACAAAAAATGACGATAATTCAATGTTTCTGTCATTGAAGTCTGAACATGACGTTATTCCTGGTTGAATAACTTCGGAATAGTGATCAGTTAGACATACGAGGATTTGAGCCTCGGGCATAATTGTGTCTGACTTAAAAACAGGAAATTTCAAAGTTTTATGTACAAACTATAGAATTTGAAGTTGTGAGGGAAAGACATGCTCACTTTTCCGTTTGCATATTCATATTGACTGTTCAAGAACTGTTTTCCCCAAAATAGCGAAACTTCAAAATGTCATAACTTCGTTATTTTTCATCCGATTTCTATCAAATTTATACCGTTGAACTCGTAATATTTTACTCTTTCTTCTCAGATTAACTTATATTTGGACTTGATTTCCCCTTTAAACATTGTATGAATGTGTGTTTGTGCTGGGTGTTGGGTGTGTCTGTGTTTATGTGTGAGTGAATGGGAATGGGGGGGATTAACTTTCTTCCTCGAAAATTTCTTATTCTTAATGCATGTATTCTTCAGCCATACTCTTCTTATTATTATTATTTTAGTATTGTTATTATTGTTATTGTTATTATTATCATCATAATCACTATCATCATCTCCATCATCATCATTGTTGTTATTATTGTTGCTACTGTTATCTTTATCATCATGTAAAATTGACACTATCATTAAAATCACTTATCTCATGAAGGTAGAACACCACGTGAACGGCAAGTTGACAACGATACACCTTTATTCCAGTGACCACCAATATTTAACGTAATATTTTTTTAATGGTTTGAACAATTTGATTTCCTGTATGAGTATTACGCCGGGAAGGAAATGACCAAATATCCTTTTTCTTGCAAGATTTGCAAGATGTTGCCATGGCAACCAGCGGAAGTGACAACGCTGAGCAGCCTTGTAGTAGGAACTGTGCGAGGATTTGAGTGGTAAAATGTCATGAACCTTTGGGCCATCCGGGTAATATTTGAGGATGCAGGAACTCCTCTCAGTCCTTTGCTTAGGCCCACTTGACCTTGATTTGATAGTCAGAAAGAATTAATACGAGACGGAAGAAAATGACAAGCCATGGCTGGTATGAGATATTGATTGTGAGAACACCTAATCGGCTGTTGTGATTGTTTCCGTGCACCAATTGGATAACTTACCAACAATCAACATTGTCATTACGTGTTCAATCTTTCTCCCTTACCACTGCTCATTTAACTTTGACTGATAAGTTGTTTCAGTGATTGTACCCATGTTACAGGAAGGTTACCATGAGTACATGTGCAAGTTCAGCACATTGATCACTACCCGTGTTAATTTCTTTTTTAATTTGTATATTGCAGTTGTTAATATTTTAAAATAGAACAATTCTTATTCAAATTTATGAAGTTCTTCCGTCGTGATGTTTTCATTGCAACTGATTGACAAATTGCCCTACATCGACGTAAATAAGCACTGAATTGATCAGTGTTTTTAGTAGTAGCCATGATAAAAAATCATGGGCGTACATACTCGAGCAGGATTCGAACCCACGACCTCCTGATCACCGGACAGGCGTCATCTCCACTAGACCACCGAGCTTTCGCCCGACAGCAAGTGTTGGTTCTAATCCTTATAGCATGCAGCGGGTACTGCTTTTGTTATTCAAATTTATGAAGTTCTTCCGTCGTGATGTTTTCATTGCAACTGATTGACAAATTGCCCTACATCGACGTAAATAAGCACTGAATTGATCAGTGTTTTTAGTAGTAGCCATGATAAAAAATCATGGGCGTACATACTCGAGCAGGATTCGAACCCACGACCTCCTGATCACCGGACAGGCGTCATCTCCACTAGACCACCGAGCTTTCGCCCGACAGCAAGTGTTGGTTCTAATCCTTATAGCATGCAGCGGGTACTGCTTTTGTTATTCAAATTTATGAAGTTCTTCCGTCGTGATGTTTTCATTGCAACTGATTGACAAATTGCCCTACATCGACGTAAATATTTCTCTATTTCTTTCTCTTTTTTTTCGTTTGGTTTTATGGCAACCAAGATACAATTTGAAATATAGAGGTCACTGCCCTTAACTCCTTAACAAAATTCAACTATACCAGTGTACTAAGTTATAGCAGGAAAAAGACTCTCTCTATTCCCTTCCCTTAATGGCACGAATACGACATAGGACCGTCTGCTTGACTATATCAAAATCAAAATCAACCCAAAGCAAACCCTCAAATACGGAGAAAAGAACTTTTTGGTTTATTGTTTCTTTTTCCTTATTCTCGTCTTGATTTACCTGTGTGTCTAATTCTCTGTTATATACTAGTACATTATATTCCCCTTTATGTCTGCAATGAAACCAGCAGTCAACATTGGCAGCAGAAAGTCAATCATAAAACAGGAAACTACATAAATCTCCGGGGCCTGACGTCATTTTTTGTTTTTTGTTTGTTTTTTAGTTTTGTTTTAGGGCCTCCAATTGCAAGTTCGCTATAATCATCATTAAGACGAGAACAGAGTCAGAATATCAAACAGATCTAATGCTTTTGCAGAATACGTTCGACGACGTGGGCATTGCTTACCAGCATTTATTTTCAAGTGGTATGGAGGGACATATGGTGCTAGTGTCCGATTGGCAGTAAATATCTGAGTGAACAACAATGTCAAGTCATGGACCCGGACCTCGGACACCAATACCGCAGGTAAAAATCGTGTCTTCCGTCTGTTGAGGAAGATCATTGCATCGTCATGTTTTGCATCAACTGAAGGGCAATTTTATTGACTGGCCTCGGATTAGCTCGAACGATGCCCGACAAAATCAGCTCGCGGAAGTGAAAGAAAGAATATAGGACAACCACCTAAGAAGGAAACACAAAACAAAACTAGTTTACCCGGCAAGGTTAAGAGACGCTGACCGCGAGAGTATGTGCCTTTTCATTAATGGTTAACAAGATCTCATCCAGAACTTATTCCACGTCCAACTTAATCCCATTGATAAGGTTCAATCTAATGTAATAGAAGGTATCGGGTTATTAAGTATCGATTGTGTCATAATTTGCCCTTTGACTCGCAGATAAGCCATAATAGGAACCACTGTATCTCACCGTATGCATGGTATGGGTGCATTATCATTATTTCATCAATCAAGAAGCTTCTAGCTCTGCTATCTCAGGTAACATTCTGTCATTTCCTTTTCCCGAGCGGGACCAAGTTCCCATTCAATACCTTTCGGGTGAATGCAATACAAAAAGGACCATTTTTTTTTTCACGTGCTCCTTGTATGATACTCCAATGCAACTCCTGAAAAAAAAAAACAACAACAACAAACAAACAAACATGGAAGTCCCAAATTTTAAGTTAATCTTTCATATTGTAATCGGGGAGGAAGAAGCGGATACCACATACTATATGACCCTATTTCAATAACACAATCTCATGTCAAAAACTGTACTATATAATACACTTTACCTACATTATCAGCCCCCCCCCCCCCCCGGCCATGTTCCACGATACATATGGTATTAAAAATATACTGGATAATAGTAAAACATGAATGTGTATTCAGAACTCCATCGTTTACCGGTAGCTAAATATGGTATTTTCGTTCAGCTGATATGTTACGATAATCTTCCAATATTCATCTCCAGACAAATATTGTATCAACAGCACGTACAGGAAAGAACGCGCACACAGGCACACGCACGAACACACACACACACCCACAAACACACACACATTATATATATATATATATATATATATATATATACATATATATGACAATTTTGCGAAGATTTTTAAGCACTTTCATCCCTGACAAAGGGGAAGGCCCTCGAAAACTTGGATTTTGAATAAAAACCAATTGGCATTTAATGAATTCCTTCATCGTGACATTACTATTACCTATATATAATTATATATAATTATGTACGTATATATATATATATATATATATATATACATATACATAATCAAAATATGAAAGTTCTGCGTCGGTGTGTAGTAAGTAGATATAAAGAGTAAAAACACTGGTATAAACACCGCAGCAGCCAAAAAATTAGACTGACGTTTCGGTCAAAGACCTTTATTAAAGGTTAAATAAAGCACAATTAAAATTTTTATTAAATTTTGATAAAATTTTAATAGATTTTTATTTTTTTTTATTTTTTACCGCCTCTGGGTATTTTACAATTTCTTAAATTTTGTATATTGTATGAAGGTTTTTATCAAAGACCTTTATATATATATATATATATATATATATATATATATATAAACGTTTACTTATGCGCATATGAATTCATACACGAATGAATATAGGTATATGCATTTGACTTACAGATTTTGAATGAACCAGCAAACAAATAAAATTAAAAGTACATGGAACACGTTTATTTGTCATGGAAGCATTGACAATATACAGTTTATTTCTCCAAAAAACAACAACAACAAAAGGCTTCGCATGTCCGAAAATGGGGGAAAATGCTTATAGCAGTATATACATTAGATATACATTTGATAGCGTACACCATTATACTGTAATCATGAAGATGATAGAATATTTACATCCTTGCTTTTCAAAGCAAGTATATAGTGTATTAGTCAACATTAATTTTGTGCTTGAGCAGGTATGCAGTCTTGTTTGTCCGTTATATTGTAATATGCTTCATCTCACACACGACAGTCTGATCACAATTCATACGGACGAAATATTGACATAATGTTTTCAAGTCAAATGCACAATCATACCTGATATAAATGCTTCATCATCACCATCTTCGGGTAATTATGGGGATTACGGCGTGTCTGTAACTGGCATAAGTGAAGACTAATATGTTAAACTTCCTATACATTGCGATACATGTGTATTTACATTTTATCTTTCAAACTTGGCACTAAAATGACTGGAACAAAACGCAAAAGCATTTTTTTGCAATTAATTCCCCCATCAGAGTGCTTTAAAACGGAGAAGGTGCTTTGTTTTCACTTTCCAAAATGAGTCCTATGGCTAAAATCAATATGAGGCTTTGCTACCGACTTGTGTAGTACACATCACGTGCACGCGCACAACAACAACAACAACAACAACAACAAAACAAACGATAGATTAGTGACGCAAAGATATAATACAATATTTCTAAGGAATAATTCGACGCAAATTCGACTTTGATTCGATGTTCTCTCATCGTTTGCTAAGATAGCAAGTGAATTAGATAAATTCATATTGAATGTGTTTTAAGAGAATCTTGTGAGTGTTTTGTGATGGGGAAAAAAGATATTTTAAAAAATCGTCGTACTCTAGACACCTGACTAATCAGTGACTATACGCGATTGAGTTTCACTGGTTGTGGTTGGATATAATTGTGTACATACTACAAGGAAAGGCAACTATACTTCTCTGAAAATACGCGTCTATCTCTATAGTTCTTGAGGACTTTCATCTCTACACAAGACACGATTACTGCGATGCAAATTTGACAGCATCAGTCTTCAGCGATAAGTTAAATATATCCTTTTACCCACAGCCTAAATGTATAACACTCATTCCATGATTAAATAGGGTGAATCCAGAACTTCGTATTGATGATAGTCTGATCAAACAGAAAATCGTTATAGTTTTTGGTAATTATGAATACAAAATACACTTGTAAATAGATACATACTGACATCCTAGAAAAGTCTGGATCTGGCGGGGGTCGGGGAATACACCTTTACTTGTGATCGTTTTGTATGGGTGAACATTTACATCTTATGGTCAAGTAAAAAAGTATAGATATCGCATTCACCTCATCGGAAACAAAATGTTATGGTGAGGAAAAGCCTGGTAAAATATGACCAAGAAAAGATATTTTTGACAGATCGCAATCAAAGCAAATGTTGAATATGTAAGTGGACAGACAAAGGATTTTCCTGGGAAGCCGCCTCTGGGTATTTTGAAAATACTGTGACGTAATACTACGTATTTGCAAGCTCCATTCTTGAGACACTCTTGTAAGTTGTCATGTCATTTCATAAATCTCAGTTTAAGTGACAAACTACACAATCGGTCACAAATACATCATGTACATCGATCAGAGATGGATGTCCATTGACATGACTTCCCAGTTTAGTACTTGTTTATCAAGACAAAGCATTGGGGATGTTGCAGGTACCCATATTTTTGTTTTGTGAATTGCAGTCATTCTCAGTAGCAGGGTCATCACCATGAATGCATACTGAAACAGACACAAAAATAGGTACTGTACTACAGTGACAATACAAAGAATACATTTGATTTGACACCTGTTGCCTGCTTCTCTTCAGAAAACGCAATCGTAACTTACCAAACAATACGCCCAAAAGAAAGAAAAATGAAAGAAAGGAAGAAAGCAAAAAAAAAAAAAAGATAATAAAAGAATATAAAGAATGGTAGGTAAGTTGACCATCGGGACTTACAGGAAACAAAGTGTTACGCATGTAAATTTTTAAATCCCTTTACAGGATTGTTTGTGTATACAATATGGCATACACTATCGATTAACAGGGTAATTTCAATGGAGATACACTAAGTGGTTTATTTTACATAATTTGTTTGAAGAGATTTTACTTCATCACATGCCCGTTTTTCACTTCGGTTTTGAAGGTTATAGTGTTGTTGTTTTTTAAGTAAGAAATCAAAAAGAACTACGGTGCACAATGAGTCAATTCGATGTAAGATTAGTAAACAGTCGTTCACCAGTCAGAGCCATAGTTAATGATGATCATCCTCCCATTACACGTGTTTCGAAGAATAAAAGAATCAAAATATGTGTAACTACACGAGCAATTTTTTAGAATACAAATGTGCAGAGAAGAGCATTTTATACTTCAAATATTACATCCTGATTGGCACCATGTAGATTCATATAAGAATATACTAATTACGACCTACGACCACGAATTACTCACGACCTTTGCAACAAACTCTGCAGAGTCTGAGTTTGGTGATAGTCCTCTCATTCTTTGATATCAGATAACGTAACGGGTGGCAAATTAACAAATCCCCCACCGAAAAGTGACATTGAATGTACACAATCTCGACTCTTCATATCTATAATACATCTTATCAGTAATAGCTGGACATGTGCCATTGTTTCATCGCGAACATGCAGCTAAATGCACCATTATGTGACGATAAGAACACAACTCTTGATAGTATTTACGTAATTATCCCTTGATCTAATTGCTTTCAAAGATAATATATAGAGATGGGGAAGACGGATTTAAATCAATATACAATGAAGTCACTGCCATGGTCTTTGGGTCGACATTTTCAATACCCGTGTCAATGTTCGACATCACTGTTCAAAATCAGCCTTCTGCACCTGTGCTTTATCTCAGTATTCATAATGTACGTATTCTGTCACGCTTATCCCCTTTCCCGGGTGACTGCGTTTCGAAGATAAACACATTTCAGACGACCAAATGATGTTCTGCGATATTTTTAGACCATGCAAGAATTAGCAGAAATGCTTCCGAACAAGGTTCCACTGTTATGAGTTAGCGTAATGTGGGAGAAGTTCATCTAGCTCTTGCATGCGAGGCGTGTTAGAAACGGACGTTTGGTAGTCGTTGCCCGTTGCCAGGGGAACGTGCTGCTGCTTGATGCAGTCCAACTCCTCGTATTTCATGTCTCCACACTCCTCCTCACCGCTCGCTTCGCTAGGCGTGCTCGCCAAGCTCTGTGGAACGAATCCCCCTTGTGGTCCCGGCACCATCACGGGAGCGGATGTCTGCAACGATCTGGCAATGCCATGGCCATTAGGAACACCATTGATGACACCATTGGAGGAGGGAGGATTGCGGCTTCTCGTCACTCCGGTGTGCCCAACCATCGACTCATAGGTAGTTGCAGGTTTGGATGCCCCGTTTGACATTGTCATGCGAACATCCATCGTCGTATTCACTTGAGTGTCGCTCTGAGCTTCTTTCTGAGAGGGCTGCATCGGTAACGCACGCTGAACCGGGCTTGGAATCACATTTTCGGCGCGAACTTGATTTCTGTGCGACACACCATTGCTGCTTGCTCGAAATGTAATTTGAGACGTAGTGGTTGCACCTGCAAAACGCGATCGATTCTTTTTCCTCCTCTGAGTGACGATGAGGAGAACGACTATGATCAGAGCTAGCCAACCTACCGCAGCTAAAACCAGGACCCCGATAACGAACGACTGGTTGTGCAGAACTGAGTTTCCACCTGGCTGGCTGATTCCAATAGAGGGATCAGCACCGTTCACCGTTTGACATCCCATCTCCGCAGACACCGATATGGTGGTTGTCGACTCCTTTCCGGGGATGTTGATAAAAGCCATCTCGTCTACGACCACAGAAGCTCGGCACGTCACCCTGGCTCCATCATCTGCTTGTTCTATGTTATCGACACGGAGAGTGTTCCCCTCCATGGCAAATCTAGAATCCGATGACGTCACATCTACGGGAACGTCATTGAACCTCCAGCTAATACTGACTCTTGCGTGAGAAGAAGCATGAACGGCTGTCAGGCTGTGACTACAGAAAAACATCACGCTTTGACCTGGAGCAACTGATGGGACTTCGGGCCAGATAGAAACGACGAGAGACCCTTCGTTGTTCACGTAATTAGTGACCAGTGACGGTATCGTTGCCACCCCAACGGATCCGTCGCCATTGCTGTAAACAGTCATCCGAGTTTCGCCAGTGCCAAAGACATTCTCCGCACGGCAAACGAGTTGAGTGCCATTATCGGCAACCGGGACGGGACCGACTTTCATCACACCATAACCGGGAAACTCCAACCGGAAGTCGTTTGGAGTCGAAGTAGGTGTTTCGAGGTTACAGGATAAATCGGACACAAACGGCGGGCTAGAGTGTGCAAAGGCGTAATACGTTATCTCTTGATTGGTACTTTCTCCTACCATTCTGAGTATCATGACGTATGGTAAGCTGAATCGACAGGTTTGAGACTGCTGCATGCCGAGATTGTCATCATACGACACGCGACACTCGAACTGACTCGAAAATTCCGAAGGATCCGCTGTGTACAAAGATACTGTGTTGACTGTTTCCTTCACTCCATCGGCAACTTTGTTGTTGTCTTTATACCACTGCACCACCACGTCTGGGGTTGTATTCTCGGACTCACAACGGAGTTTCAGGGTACCCCCAAGGGGCGTGGCCGTGCAGAGAGGAAAGTGGTCTGCCGGAGGATACTTCACCGTCAGTTGCACAGGGAGAGACTGTATTAACTTCGAACCCTGCCCATCATACACCACGCAGTAATATTGCCCCTGGTCAGACCTGGTCGTAGATCGAATCTTGAGCTGCTGGTTGACTCTGTCGTAGCCACTCAGTGCGCCTACGAGAGTGAATCGATCCACATCGGCAGGGTCGGTGAGCAAATACCTGGGCCCGGCGTCTCTGGTCCATGTGGCAACCAGCTGCTGGCTGGACGAAAACTGCGGGTAGCGAAACCACTCTATCATCCCGCCGGTTGTGAAGACATTCGAATCGGAGAGTTGGTTGCTGTAGCAAGTGAAGGTGTTTGCAGTGCCCTGGCTGACAGTTCTTGAGTTAACATTGAGATAAAGTTCGTTTGCCGCTGATACGTGAGCTATGATTAGCGATGAGAACACCAAGAAAGAAAACATGATTGAAGCTGGATAATTCATCGTAGCTCTTCTGCACCATCAATTCCCAAAAATGAGTATAAAGTCAGCACAGCCTTTGCCCGGAAGGGAAGGACCATTTGCCAAGGCTTCGTAGAACCTAGGTCTGTCTTCGGCTTACCGTGAGTACCAGCAGAGCTCTTTGTTGTGTTCCCGTCACCTGCATCGAGTGAGCTAATGAGTGATTATTGACCGGGAACCCACTGAAAAACGCGTTATCACTAGTGCCGAGTTCGAGGGTACTGCGATATGATATTTGATACTATGTACTCCTACGCACCACGAACGGATCGGAGCACAGGCATCGAGATTGGGCATGCGCACTTCATGTTGCGTCGCTGACGAATGAGAATAGCCAGTTTATACATTCGCACACACCTTCACAATACTGAAGAGGATATGGAAGAACTAGATATTTTGGCAACTCGATCCTTCCAGTACTCTCTTCTGTATGTGAAACTCCATACCGTGATAGATTTCTGTCTCATTAACCTTTGCAGCTGTATTTGAAATGTTCGCGAATCCGTCTGCCCACATTATTGTTAGTCCACTGTGAACTTTAAAATTTACGTTAAGAGTGTCATTGAAGAATAAAAAAGGTCGTTCTACTTGTTCGCCATTAGTAGCTGGATGCCGCAGCTTTAATTGGTAGCGAAGATATTATCAAAGCGAGTTTTTTTATATCCGTATATATATGGTCCGGGTTTTTTATTCCAACTGAATACCCTTACAACTTACAACTTCGACATGAATTGAAGTAAAGGCTTCACAGTGGCATTCTAATTGTACCGAAATATAAATGCTTTTCTTCCGTTTTGTTTTTTCTATTCACTTTTCTGGAGATGAGATCGTCGTATGAACATTGATATACCAAATCAGATGTTATCTTTAATTTTTCACTTGTGTGTGTGTGTGTGTGTGTGTGCGCGCGTGTTTGTTTGGGCAGGATTTGTTTCCTTATTGTATTGTTATTGGGGTTTTTTTTTCTAGAAGTGGTGTAACTTGACCGGCTAGGAATGAGAATATCAGTCATGTAAGAATTACAGATTTGGCATACTTTCGCGATGCCTTACTCTGAAAAAAGCATAATACAGACAACAAATAAGACCGTACAATAGAATTAGCCGTTTAGTTTGTTTCTGGGTAGTATATATCACAAAGAGAGAGATGAAGAGAGAGAGAGAGAGAGAGAGAGAGAGAAAGGGATCTGAAAGAGAAATTGAAAGAGATAGAAGAAAGAGAGTGTGTGTGTAAAAACGGAAGAGGAGGACGAGAGAGAAGGTCAGTAAGAAATTCTTAAAACGAGCAAAAATGGGCAAGAAACTTGAGACTGTTTGTCTAGAATCGCATTGCTAACGTCATATCGTCCCTACTTTGAGAAAAGAGGGGCCGAAAACTTGCGTTGGAAATGAATGCTCACTTCTATCACGACTTGCACATACACCTGCACAGCGAAGGCAAGTCGATAGATCTAGCAGATCGTCTAGTAAAACTAATCGTTGTATGCGGACGCAAGATGGCTCCCGACTTATATCTATTATGAGAGGACAGCCAGTAGTGAGAAAATTGCCTTTAACTCTTCCTCCTTCCCCGAGCCTTGTCCTTCCTTTCGCCATTAGACATAGTACATGTTGTATACTCTTTCCTCCAATGAAGGACAGCTCGAGGCCACATTATTTCGTTTCATGAAATGGGTAAGCACTGTTTGGGCACCCGTCCCGCTTCATCATGAATATTCATCAGGCAGTAAGATACTGTACAAGTAAATGGCCAGAATGCTGGATAGGTGCCATAGAATGCAAAAACGTATCGCCGGGAAATGTAAAAATCTCGAAAAATGCATCAACGGGGAATGTAAAAACGTCTCGCCGGGAGAAGGAAAAATGTTCAGTTTTGTCGGGAAATGTAAAAACGCTGCCGGGAAATGTAAAAATCATGTATTTCCACGGTATTACGGATGCATGTAGATGATAAATATTCATGATGAAGCGGGACGGGTGCTCAATAGTGCTTACCCATAAAATGGGCTTTAGAATCTCTGCAATCTGATTGATCAGTTATCATGCATTGATTTTTACTGATCTACACTGAGCCATGATGCGTCCGGTAAAATCTGAACACATGGCCATGCCTCCGGTAAAATCCGAAAGCATGGATCAAACTATGTAATTGTTATTGTACGGGACGCGTGATTGGGAAAAAGTTGAATTTCATGAATTTACGGATACGAATGATGCAAATGCCTATTTCGTGGATCAGTAAGAATTGGATGCGCTTGTTTAACTTTGGAAACAGTCTAAAATCCACTCGCTGCGCTCATGGGTTTAAACAGTTCCAGAGTTAAACTCGCGCATCTAATTCTCACCGATCCACATGTTTTTTAATACAAAACATATCAACTTTCTTACACATCTTCGATGAAATATAAAATGCTCCATGGAGGATTTATGTTAAAATGTTAAAAATGAAACTGTGTCATATTGCGTGACATACCGCGAACCATGCATGAAGCAAGCAAGCAAGCTAGCACTCAAGCGAAAGCAAAGGATGGCAAGTGAAACGCAAGAAGCATCGTAGAGGGCGTTTGGTCACCGCGTGTATCAATTCGGATGGATCATCGTTTGCCACTTTTGCAGGTTTGGCGACGCGTCGCCACATTACAACGATTCGCGGGCGTCGAAAATCAAATTTACTTAGATTTACTTACACTAGAAAATACACCAAAATTAGTTTGGAGTACTTCATATATGTGAAAATTAAGATAATGTATATGAAGGAACCTATTGTACAGAAGAACAGATGCTTGTGCAGGTAGCTCCTTAAAAATTAAGTCGGTACACAAACACACAGACACACAGACACACACACACACACACTTACACAACAAAAACAAATGTTTTTGCACAAACTAACAATGTATGAAAAAAAAGAGAGAAAGAAAAAAAAGAGGAAAAGAAAGACGACAAAGTAGAGAACAACTTTTACTTCGACTCAAGACAGCTACCAACTCCCTTGAAAACATTTTTGTCCCTGATTATTGGAACATTTACGTTGTTCGCATTAAGGACTCGCCCGGTTCGGATTACTATAGTATTCGAGAATCTCCGTACGTGAACAGCTTTATTACTGAGCTCTAAATAGTATGTCAGTATTCACACAGCCGAAGACTCTTGACTGCAGTCGACCGTTACCAAGGAGCTTACGCTGTAATCGGTGCACGTACTGTATACGCAGTTATTTTCGCGTACAGATATTTTCGCGAATGACGAGGTCATAGACATTTTCGCGAGATGTTGTTTTCGCGAATCGACGCCGACGCTTACGTTAATGCTCCATTAACAAAACGCATGGAGACAATTTCGCACACGTCAAGTTGACGCACGCTTCTGCGCACGCTCAGACCATGTTTTTTTCCCTTTGAACGTCCGCGCGTCTAAAATCTAAAACTCCCTAATTTAGTATCTATTATTTCATTTTGAATTGTTTATGATATTTTGGGGGTATGTACAACCAGAGACGGATCCAGGAATTTAGTTAAGGGGAGGCGCCTTTACAAAATTACAGGGAGCGCCTCCCCCCCCCCATTTTTTTCTTTTTCTTTCTTTTGTTTTAACAAACAATAAAAAGGGGGAGCGAGCCCAGTGCGCCCCCCCCCCTGAATCCGCCACTGGTGCAACATAACAAGCCTGAAGCTCTCTCCGAATATATCATTTTTTGATCACTACGCACAGAGAACTATGTTATTGAGCGTGTGTTCTGTAAGTACCTATACTATCTGTTTCCTCATGCTGTTATTTTTCTTTCTCGCAATCCCGCCTTGTTTCGTCAATGTTTTAATTGCTTTATATCTATACTTTGGTAGGCCTATATAATTTGCTCAAATCGGGAAAATTGAAATTGAATTAAATCAGCTCTTTAAACCAGCTTCGTTCGATTCTGAAACACACAAATTCCATGAGGGCCCACCTACATGTGATCCGAAAATGAAACTGTTTATCTAATTATTTGTGCCTATATTCCAAATGTTCTTTATTTAAAAGTTTCGTTAGTCCTGAAATGAAACGAAGTTCGTTATTCCCAAATTGAATAAAAGATTAACGATTAACGAAGTTTTGGAATAATAATATATATGTTCATATATATATATATATATATATATATATATATAAATAAATATATATAATTCATTTTGGGAGTAATGTACCATCGGAATATGAACCTTATTCGATGTTTGTTTGTTTTTTCATGCTCAGTCAGGTACCTTCTTCGTTAGATTTAGATTATTCCATAATCAACAACATGTTTTGAAAAGTGATGTGCCGTGAAGAATTAAAACAACAAATCCAAATCATTGTTTCCATGGTCCCTTATCTTTTATCATTATGCAACAAGACAAAGAGATATCTAAAAGAACAAAAACAAACCAAAACACATTAATCTATTTCTGATTATCATTTTGAGAAAGATATTCAATTAGCGACACTGGGCAAAAAATCATTTTGGCTCAACCACGAGAAAGAACCCCCCCCCCCCCCAAAAAAAAAAGCCCTATGGAGCGCCCTCTCATGTTCTACAGCGAAAAGAAAGGAGTGAGAGAGAGAGGGAGAGGAGAAAGAAAAGGAGAGAAACACACTCACACACGCACACACATATATAGTAGGCCTAATAAATGTACATAATAATCATATGTCGTAGACGTGTATCAAACAAAGTAGTACTATACCGAATGTCCCCCAAAATACAACGGTACCTTCCTCAACGGTAACTTTAAAAATAGTGCATCAATCCAAATTCAATTTCAGGGTATGATACTATAACTCATTGCCCACATTTTATAGAAAACCCCATTCGATTTTCTTCAGTGTTCAAAGAGAAATGAGGAATTTTGTTGAGCATGCATGTCAGAAATCTCTTCCCTCTAAGTTCTGTCTATTGTGTTCACACATTAATATGTAGTTCCAAGAGCATCCAAGTGCTCAACTCGGAAGAATCAGACTCATGACATGCTTTACATCAATCCACATTTCTCTGTGACCGCTTAACCAAATTGAAGCGTTTTTTCCTGCAAAATAGAGTTAAGATGTTATATTTTAAGACCCTGAGGAAGCATTTACTAAGACGGTTTAATCATATTGGGTATTATCAATACGAAAATTCAATTGTAACTTTTTTGACATACTGTACTAGTACAGCGTATACTCTATTTGAATTCTATATACGCGCAACTTTGCCAGCCTATGACGAGCCGTTTCATAAACACATTAAAGATATGGGGTCATTTGTTTGATTTTCATTTCCCGGTTCTCATTTTATTACGTTTACAAGTTATGCGCCTGAATCGTTATCCACCCCATTTCAAAGCACTGTTATAATGAGGAAGTACAATAAATTACGCTCTACAACTTAGTTTGAAACTCTCAGAAGTGCGGCAAAACCACAGAAATTGAGATCTCTTGGTTTTAGACAAGCATCGAAAACCTGAGGCGTCTAGTTATGTTTATCAATACATTCAATTCAAATAGTTTTGATATTGTTACTAGTATCGTTTTCATTTTTTGCAGAAAGCTTCATTACTACTGTGAATATACTCAATATTATATCAACCATGCTCACTCACTTTTTTCATCTTTTCCATGAAAACAAATTTCGGAAATAGAAGAAATTTGACGCTTAACATAACTTTATGAGTCTGTATCATTATCATGAATAAATCATAATACATGTTCTGAGTTTGGATCACAAGGAATGTGAGATATGTATGAGTGCCAATTAAAAACAATGTGAAGCAAGGAAAGGATTAATTAAGAATACAAAAGATTTAGAATTTGTAAAAATGCGTCGGTCCCTGCCATTTCGACTTCAAAACAAGTATTGCCAGTAAATTGTTCGCATTGGGAGTTTAAAGCAATAATTGGTGGTAGAAAGGTTAAAAATGGTTGAGGGAGACTGAGCTACCAAAACGGCAGAGAATATTCGACAATTATTAATGGAGAATATCAATAATGGACACGAGATGAACTGTATTGAGCAACAATTACTGAGGCACTGGTATACATGAAATATCGATCACTCGTGGGCAAGGTATCATTCATGTTTCACGCAATGCATTTTCAAAAGCACTATCGCCCTCTGTTGCCACGGTCGGCAGACAGTCAAGAGTTGTTAAACATTTCGGAGCTCAATTTTTTCTCACTATAGTACTTGCTCACGTGACATCGGATTCATTAGCGGGCGTGTTTAATAGCAATACGGAGTAGCCAATCAAAAACATGCAGCAGCTGTTTATTTTCATTTCACAGACATCAAAGCTGCAAAATCATACACTGATATAACCTTATGAGCGCCCTCTCATCTTCAACAGGGAAAGAAAAAAAGCAACAAAGACACACACACACACACACACACATACACAGGTCTATACACACAAACACACACACACACACACACACACACACACACACTTACTCAATTCATTACTGTTTCTTGGCAACGCGGATTAGAACCAATCAGACACAGCAGTGGTTTTTCCTTTATCATTTCGCAAACTCCAGAGGAACCTTCTGCGAAGTTATATACTGATATGGAATTGCTTTGTGGTAATCAGAACAGATTGAACAACTCGGCCCAGCTGATTATTCTCTTTTTCAACCCCTACTTCAATACATTGTCCTGTATAGACATTACACATGCAAGTTTGAGATGATTATTAGTGGAATCAATATGGAGGCCAGTGACATTTGTCTGCTGTTTCTTCTATTTTCCTACATCCATGCTGTACAGCCCTATAGCATGCATATCGATTCCCGAAGTACGGTGGTCAGTCGGGGAACCACCGCTGAGTTGGAATGTTACGGCGGAGGGCGATTCCCGACCGGAGCGAGAGTGGAATGGCGGCGGGAGTCATCCTCGATGACTGGTACACAGACTATCGGACGATGGTCACAGGGTTCAGGGAGTGAACTCCTGGACGGTGCAGACGCTACTCGATATGCCTTAGGATCGGCGGGAGAGGCCTCCAGAAATGGTCTCTTTGTTCAGACTCTCACCATTCGAGAGATTCAGAAGACTGATAGAGGCAGGTACAGGTGCGTCCTCATCGAGACGACCGGCACTGAGACGTCGTCGTCAAGTTTTGAGCTGACAGTCAAGTATCCACCTGCGGAGCACTTTCCACATTGCACGGCACTCCCAGATGAGACTGGAGATGAGGTAAGCCTTATCTGTATGTCAGAGAGAACCACACCGCCTTTAACCTTGCGATGGTATCGAAATGACTCGTTAGTTGCAGAGGATACACCAGTTGGAGCTAAGATGAAAGCGGTTTACCGGGCTCAAAGGCAAGACTTCACAAGCTCGTTTGAATGTCGGCTGACGTACAACGATGATGTGGAACCAGAAGTTAGACGGTCATGTTACTTCAGCCGACCTTACATCGCAATTCTTAGGTTGGCCGAGGCAAACTCGAGAGAAAGCAAGTACCACGCATTCGTGCACTCGAATCCTCCTTTCATTTCAGACATATCCTGCGACCTGACAGCCTCCCATGCAACCAGCCGACTTTTTGAAACCGAGTTTCCCGGTTACGGCTTCATGACCATCGGTCCGCTAGCTCCTGCAGACAACGGTAGTGTCCTCATCTGTCGAGCAGAAAACGCGTTGGGCGTTGCGGAAGCGAGAATGACTGTGTACAGTCACAGAGACGGTTCACTCGACGAAACCACTCTGCCGTCAGTCGTGACCAACATGTATCACGAGAACGCCATTAGTGCACTTATCGTGCCCAAGAACCCTACTGTGTACATCGGCGAGGGTGTCTCTTTTGGATGCAGCTATAGGTCAGCTCTGCACACTCTTTTTACAACGCACACAGTTCATATCAGATGGACTTTCAACGGTAAGGACGTGCATGGCTCAAAATTTGACGTGCAGGATGATGTTCTCACTGTTCGAAACATCTCGCAAGAAGATGACGGAGCGTCTGTGATGTGCATCGCTTCCTTTGGAGAAGACATCGATATCTCTGGTAGAAGTGAACCGACGATTCTTCGCGTTCGGGTCCATTCTGGGAGTGTGTCCTATCCACATCTGGCTGAAAGCATTGGAGGGCAACCAACGGACAAGGTCACTGGAACGACACAAATTGCCCTCATCGTCAGTGTTTCTGTCGCCGTCGCAGTGCTCCTGATCTTACTTCTCCTGCTGCTTTTACAGAGAAGGGGGGAAAAGCATCATGAACCCCAGTTTATCTACCAGGCTCCCTTAAGTCCCCAGATCTCTTTTCGAGCGGATTCGAATACCTTGATGAATGGTCAACTTTTACTTCGTGGACAGAATCGGGCAACGATTCAGAGCCAACGGGAGCTTCCTGCTGAACCGACTGAAGCAACAGGAGCAATCGCTGCGACACTTACACCAGCACCCATCCCGACTGGAACACTTGACAAGCCCAACACAAGCTCTGCCTCGATTGTCGAGGATTCCCAGTACCAGCCGATGGTCGGGGACACGGGCGTGATGCGATCTCGCCAGGGTAGCTGCGCTAGCAGTGCTCACTCGGAACAGCACCCTCTCCTCTGCCGCTCGCTTACCCTTCCTGCATCCGGCATGATACCCGTCCCCACCGGCGGATTTCTTCCTTCCAACATGGTGACATCCACCGGTCACCGCCGTGCCCAGCGCTCGATGATTGAGTCACAACATTGTGAAATCGATGAGAATTACGAGGATCCTGACGTCATGCGAGAACGTCGAAAACTGCAAAGGGCTATGAGCAACGACTACCAGCAGCCTGCTAGCAACAAATTGGAGAATTCAAACGCAGTCCTTTCTCAATACGCAAACACTTCTGTTGAACAGGAGTAAACTCCATGCTGAATGTTTCGTGAGCATAAAGTGATTACAGAATGTCATTTGATCCTCATGTTGATGTAGAGCACGATTAGACAAAGAGAATAGTACAAGTTTCAGCAAACTCGGACAGGCGGTAAGAGTGAGATTAATTTTCTTTTAGTGTCCCACGTTTCATGAAGCAGTAATATTACTCATTAACTTTTTCTCTTTTTTTTCAAATCAGATGAGAATCTGATATCATTGGCCCACAAGTCTCCAAGAGACATGCCAACTAATCTTCACCAAATTTCTTCTTTTCTGTAAGTGAGATCAAAACAAAGAACTGAAATCCTTCATATTCAGTGATTGTTGTATTATAATCAACAGACAATGATATTAATTATTTGTCTAATCTTTTTAGTGTTGTTTCGCGGGTTGTGGGGGAGAGTCTACCACCGTGGAATTATGAGCTAAAATATGACTTTTATGATATTTTCATGTACAAACAATTCGAAAATAGCTTCGGTGGTGATATGTATATTTCACTGTGGATGCGATCAATATCACTGTTCCCAGAAAACATGTTAACTTCTACAATCTTAAAACACTTATGGTTCAAGTCTGATTTCGATGAAACTTCCCACCATTCTGTTTGTCCAGTTTATCCATCGATATCAGACTTAAATGTTTACTACAGAAGAACTGAATGAAGATGATAAAGTACATGCTGTAAATTCTTCCTAAGGATTCAATAGAAACGCGAGTGCATATGAGCAATCACAAAACTTCGATATGAACATTCATATAACAGAGGCAACTGAATCGAATTGATTTGTGTTACGTGGCCGTTTTAAAGGAAGAAGCGAGTGTTTGCAAGCAAGCAAATCACGGGACCGACCGCTTGAAAGGGATAGTATAGTATTAATGGAAATGAGGATTGAGCGTGTGACATTTTGAACACACGAAGAAATCACTTATGAAATGCTATAGAGCATAAAATTCTAAGAAGAATTCAAAGTTTATATGATGAAAATCGGTTTTGAAATGGCTGAGATAACCAAAAACAAAGTTTAACAAAGCGATACCTTTTATTAGGATCGCTTGGGTATCTCAGCCATTTCAAAACCAATTTTCATCAAATAAAAGTTGAATTCCTCTTGGAATTTCATACTCTTTCATACGAGGTTTCTCATTATCTCACAAAAAAAAAATAGAAACCTGAAGCCAGGTCTCAACCAGAACTATACCATCCCTTTAAGTTCCCTCCACAAGAAGATGGAGGTACCACAATATCCGTAGTGCTGTAAGCAAAATGTTCCGCAACTTAAGAATAGACAATAAGGAAAAGAAGCAGTAAGAATCTCGTATCATATTCACTCAAGAAAATATGCATTTCATGAGATATTAATTTTAATATCTTCAGAATCAGTGCTGTAAAGTCGAAAAAGGTAATAGATGGAGTCGTTCTAATGTAAATACACTAAAGTGCATAGAACTGAGAATCAATGAGAAATCAATCTGCATTTAGCGCTTGTGCAGCAGTTTTATTTAATGTATATTACGAAACATTATGCATGTTCATAAATCATGGTGTCTTTAACAGGGTCTTCTCTTTCGATATCCAAAGCACTGTGTGAAACCCATTACATTTTCACGTTGTGTAAGACTGCTCTCATTGTGTTCCACCGCAGATTTGCCTGTAAGGGCAATCCTTATCGAGGGAAAGCCTTGATAGTTCAACTGGAGCGATGACCTGATAACTGTACGCGGAGCAATGCTGATTATGCCTACACTTTGTACAGGTTTTCGATGCAAGCTTTCAGATAGGATATACCTGTCATGACGTGTGGTGTATATAACAATGATATGAAAAGTACTGAGGAATATCAATTAAGGTGCAGTTCACTTCAAAGCCGGTATACCTCCACCTGAAACTTCCGGTCCCACTGATATCATATCATTATGAAAAAAAAAAAAAATATGGTGCGAATCACTTCATTCTAAAATCACTTCAGTCTAAAATCCACTTGCTGCGCTCGTGGGTTTAAACAGTTCCAGAGTTAAACTTGCGCATCCATTCTCATCGACACATTCTGTCCTGTGCATCAGATCATTCGTATATTGTATGTTTGTGTTAACAGTTTATTTGTTTAGTGTAAGAACAGGATATACTACAGTTGTAACTACGTTTCCAACCACTCTGTCTCGGCACTCTGCGAAAAAGGTGTGTGCTTGTTCTCTCAATCCTCGCTGATTGATACTCCTCCGTTTTGCTCTCTCCATTCCTCTCTACACCCGTTTCCTTTGCCTCCTTCATGTTTTGTGAAAACAGGGGGATAGAACTCCCTGGTGACGTCTTACGTAAGCTCCTACTCCCGTGTGACTATACTTATATTTGAGGTTTTGATATTTGTGATTATACCTATACTTCATTATAATTACATGAACAGAGTTCCCCGAATGTTTTCTAATACAAAACGTGTCAAATTTCTTAGACATCCTCGATAGAACATAAGATGCTCTATCGAGGATATTATATGTAAGAATGTTGAAATGAAGCTGCGTTATAATTGCGTGACATATCGCGAACCATGAAGCCAGCAAACACGCAAGCGAAATCAAAAGGTATTGACACGCAAGAAGCAACGTAGAGGGCGTTCAGTCACCGTGTGCAGCAATCTAGATGGATCATCGTTTGACGTCACTTTTGCAGCAGAAATTGATTGTAGGCATGCAACAAACGAGTCGAATGGTGACAACTGCACTGGGAATGCAAGAGCTGCAAATCTGCTGGAGCAATTGTTGAAGTCGAAACGATATTGTCTATAGAGACATGTCCCAAGTTGATTCGTCATCAAAGGTTTGATAGATACAGTGCGTTGCTACAAATCTAATCAGTATTGTCAGTATCGTTATAGTTTAGCTCTTTTTTTCCGTTTGCCCATATTGTTTTGCATTTTCTTGTATTATATCAGTATCGTTTGATCTGGAGGAGCCTAATAAACGATGGATCCCACTTTTTATCAGTCCCCCTGCTTTTGGATATCTCAGCCATTTCAAAACCACTTTTCGTCAAATAAACTTTGAATTCCTTTTAGAATTGTGTGCTCTTTCATACTCCATAGATCTATGTGGTTTCTTATTATCTCGCAAAAAGTTGGAAACGTGAATCCCCCATCTCAGCCAAAACTATGCCATCCCTCTAGGGGCTAATTTCACGGGTCACGTGAGCAATTTTTGAGGGATGCAAATATCGAAAAAATGACAAACGTCAACGTTCGTATGCTCGTCTGCAAATGATCGTCAAACCGGCGGGGGTGGGGGGGGGGGGGTGGGAGGGGGAGGGGAGGGGGATGGGGTTGGTTTGGCGGCGTCGCCACATTACATGATCGAAAATCAAATTTACTTAATAAGTCACACTAGAAAATACACCAAAATTAGTTTGGAGTACTTCATATATGTGAAAATTAAGATAATGTATATGAGGGAACCTATTGTACAGAAAAACAGATGCTTGTGCAGGTAGCTCCTTGGAAATTAAGTCGGTACACAAACAAACACACACACACACACTTACACAACAACAAATGTTTTTGCACAAGCTAACAATGTATGAAAAATAAGAGAGAAAGAAAAAAAAGAGTAAAAGAAAGAAGAAAAAGTAGAGAACAACTTTGACTTCGACTCAAGACAGCTGCCAACTCCGTTGGAAACATTTTTGTCCCTGATTATTGGAACATTTACGTCGTTCGCATTAAGGACTCGCCTGGTTCGGATTACTAGTATTCGAGAATCTCCGTAACAAAATGTGTACAGCTTTGTTACTGTGCTTTAAATTGTATGTCAGTATTCACACATCGTGACTGGAGTCGACAGTTACCAAGGAACTTAGCTATAATCGGTGCACGTATTGGCTGTCTGGTGCTGTTCGTGGTTTTCGAGTTTACTCCGGTAGGCAGCACCCACGAATTACCCACGCTACGGGGAGGGGGTGTTTGACACAGAAATTAAGTCGATCTTAACTGTGAAGTTCAACTTGAAATTATGGCATATATTTATGGAGAGTTTCATACAGGCATTAATCAACAAAATAAAGTAAGGGACAAAGGATTTTTTTCTTTCAATTTGATAACAATTTGAACAGGAATCTGAAAACATAAGGTAAAACTGAAATTCAATTCAATTCAATCAAAGATGATTTAACTTCCATATGAAGTAATACAAAGTAATATATATAATGCTTACATGAGTACATAATATTCAAATGAACTTTGAATCACGTAGGTTTCAACAAATCATGATTACAATTATCATAATGATATCAACTCTGATTTGGATAAATAAACAAGTAAGCAATACAATCTTAATTCATAACTCTACATGGAAAATAGGAATTCACAAGAAAAGCATAGCTTGTAAAATTTGTGAATTACTTAGAAGGTGAGGGCATCTCAACATCCGTCAAGGACTCCATAAGATTTTTATATCCTGATGTCAGGCGTAATAATCAGAAAATTAAAAAAGGACTATGACAAGGACAAGAACAAAAGCAGGGACGGAACAGACAGAAAATAAAACTGAAGATAGGCATGACAAAGAAAGGGAGGGAAACAAAACAAGACAATGTCTACATTCAGGAAAAAAAAAAGCCAACGGCATACCATAAATATAAGTCGATCTCAACTTTTAAGTTCGACTTCAGTTCTTCGTGAAACGCCTTCAGGTCTTCAGATCTTCTCAAGTCAGGTGTTCTTCGCACGGTGAGTGTGGTCTGAGTGGAGTTCAGCCATCAGCAGTGGTACACACGACATTTGCACTATTATCATGCATAATGTTGTGAGTACTACGCACAAACTGCGCAATCAATAGTTTACCGCCTGATTGTGGATGCACATTCGGAGAAAACCATGCCGAGTGATGGACTACCACTTTTACGACATTCGCGTCCTTCGCAAAGCGTTCTCAGTGAAATTTTAGTATCCATTATTTTATTTTGAATTGTTAATGATATTTTAGGGTATGTGCAACCAGGGACGGATCCAGGAATTCCGTTAAGGGGAGGTGCCTTTACGAAATTAAAGGGGGCGCACGAGCCCCACTTTTTCTTTTTATTTATTTTGTTTTAGCAAACAAATAAAGATGGGGCGCACCGGGAGTGCGCCCCCTCTGGATCTGCCACTGCTGCAACATAACAAGCCTATGGGCTTCATACGAACATACCACTTTTTGATCACTACGCACAGAGAATTATGATATTGAGCTTGTGTGCTGTAAGTACGTATATGCTATCTGTTTCCTCATGCTGTTATTTTTTTCTTTTTCATAATCTCGCCTTGTTTCGTTAATGCTATCATTGTTTTATATCTGTACGTTTGTAGGCCCTATACAATTTGCTCATATCAAATCGGGAATAAAGATTGAAACTGAATTGAAATCAGCCCTTTAAACCGAAAATGAAATAAGGTTCGTTATTTCGTTCGATTTTGAAACACACAAATTCAATAAGGGCCTACCCACATGTTCTTTGATCAGAAAATGAAATTGTTTATCCAATTATTTGTGGCGTTACTCCAAATGTTGTTTATTCAAAAGATTTGTCAGTCCTTAAAATGAAATAAGGTTCGTAATGGCGAAAATTCGTTAATCCGAAAATGAAACGAGGTTCGTTATTCCCAGATTGAATTAAAAACAGCAAAAATGCGTTCGTTTTGAAACTTCCAAATAACGAACCTTGTTTCATTTTTCGGATTAACAAACCTTTGGAATAACAAATTATGTATACATACACACACACACACACACACACACACACACACACACATATATATATATATATATATATATATATATATATATATTGGGAGTAACGAACCCTCGGAATAAGGAACGTCATTTTATTTTCAGATTAAGGAACCTTTGGAATAACATCTGTAACCAACACATTCACGCGCACAAAAAGAGACAAACAAAATAATAACTTAAACTGAAAAATTTACCCCGATGCAACTTTCAATAAGTACCTTTTCTGTTTTTATACTCAGTTCGGTACTTCCTTGATTAGATTTAAATGATTGTTCCACTCCTAAAAACATGTTTTGAAAAGTAATATGCCATGCAGAATTAAAAGAGCAATTCGAAATTGTTGTTTCCATGGTCCCTTAATCGTTTAAATGCAACAAGACAAAGAGATATCTAAAAGAACAAAAAGCATTCAAAACGCATCTATCTATTTCTGATTATCATTTTGACAAAGATATTCATTTAGCGACACTGGCCAAAATACAAAACAAAAACAATAATAGAAGTAATTTTGGCTCAACCACGACTTACCCCCTCTCCCTCTCCCAAGCTTATGGGGCGCCCTCTCATGTTCTACAGCGAAAAGAAAGGAGTGAGAGAAAGAGGTAGAGGAGAGAGAAAAGGAGAGAAACACACACACGCACACATATAGTTATAAATGTACATAATAATCAAATGTTGTAGAGGTGTATTGAACAAAGTATATAGTATTATACCGAATGTCAAAAAAAAAAAATTACAACGGTACCCTCCGCAACGGTAACTTTAAAAATAGTGAATCAATCCAAATACAATTTCAGGATATGAAACTTTAACTCATTGCCAACATCGTATAGAAAACCCCATTCGATTTGCTTTAGTGGTCAAAGAGAAATGAGGAATTTTGTGGAGCATGTCGGGAATCTCTTCCCTCCAAGTTCTGTCTATTGTGTTCACACATTAATATGCAGTTCCAAGAGCATCCAAGAGCACTAAACTCGGAAGAATCAGACTCGTGACATGCTTTACAACAATGCACATTTCTCTGTGACCGCTTAATCAAATTGAAGGGGGTTCTCTGCAAAATAGAGTTAAGATTTTATATTTTAAGACCCTGAAGTAACATTTAGACAGTTTAATCATATTGGGTATTATCAATACGAAAATCCAATTGTATTTTTTTTAACATATACTGTACTAGTACAGCGTATACTCTATTTGAATTTTATATACGCGCAACTTCGCCAGCCTATGACGAGCCGTTTCATAAACACATTAAAAACATGGGGGTCATTTGTTTGATTTTCATTTCCCGGTTCTCATTTCATTACGTTTACAAGGCATGCGCATGCCCATTTCAAAGCACTGTTATAATGAGGAAGTACAATAAATTACGCTCTACAACTTAGTTTGAAACTCTCAGAAGTGCGGCAAAACCACAGAAATTGAGATCTCATTGTTTTAGACAAGCATCGAAAACCTGAGGCGTCTTGTTATGTTTATCAATACATTCTATTCAAATAGTTTTGATATTGTTACTAGTATCGTTTTCATTTTTTGCAGAAAGCTTGATTACTGCTGTGAATATACTCAATATATCGACCATAATCACTCACTTTTTTAATCTTTTCCATGAAAACAAATTACGGAAATAAAAGAAATTTGACGCTTAACATAACTTTATGAGTCTGTATCATTATCATGAATAAATCATAATACAGGTTCTGAGTTTGGATCACAAGGAATGTGAAATATGTATGAGGGTCAATTAAAAACAATGTGAAGCAAGGAAAGGATTAATTAAGAATACAAAAGAATTAGAATTTGTAAAAATGCGTCGGTCCCTGCCATTTCGACTTCAAAACAAGTATTGCCAGCAAATTGTTCGCATTGGGAGTTTAAAGCAATAATTGGTGGTAGAAAGGTTAAAAATGGTTGAGGGAGACTGAGCTACCAAAATGGCAGAGAACATTTGACAATTATTAATGGAGAATATCAATAATGGACACGAGATGAACTGTATTGAGCAACAATTACTGAGGCACTGGTATACATGAAATATCGATCACTCGTGGGCAAGGTATCATTCATGTTTCACGCAATGCATTTTCAAAAGCACTATCGCCCTCTGTTGCCACGGTCGGCAGACAGTCAAGAGTTGTTAAACATTTCGGAGCTCAATTTTTTCTCACTATAGTACTTGCTCACGTGACATCGGATTCATTAGTGGGCGTGTTTAATAGCAATACGGAGTAGCCAATCAAAAACATGCAGCAGCTGTTTATTTTCATTTCACAGACATCAAAGCTGTAAAATCATACACTGATATAACCTAATGAGCGCCCTCTCATCTTCAACAGGGAAAGAAAAAAAGCAACAAAGACACACACACACACACACACATACACAGGTCTATACACACAAACACACACACACACACACACACACACACTTACTCAATTCATTACTGTTTCTTGGCAACGCGGATTAGAACCAATCAGACACAGCAGTGGTTTTTCCTTTATCATTTCGCAAACTCCAGAGGAACCTTCTGCGAAGTTATATACTGATATGCATTGCTTTGGGGTACTAGTAATCAGAACAGATCGAACAACTCGGGTCAGCTGATTATTCTCTTCTTCAACCCCTACTTCAATACATTGTCCTGTATAGACATTACACATGCAAGTTTGAGATGATTATTAGTGGAATCAATATGGAGGCCAGTGACATTTGTCTGCTGTTTCTTCTATTTTCCTACATCCATGCTGTACAGCCCTATAGCATGCATATCGATTCCCGAAGTACGGTGGTCAGTCGGGGAACCACCGCTGAGTTGGAATGTTACAGCGGAGGGCGATTCCCGACCGGAGCGAGAGTGGAATGGCGGCGGGAGTCATCCTTGATGACTGGTACACAGACTATCGGACGATGGTCACAGGGTTCAGGGAGTGAACTCCTGGACGGTGCAGACGCTACTCGATATGCCTTAGGATCGGCGGGAGAGGTGTCCAGAAATGGTTTCTTTGTTCAGACTCTCACCATTCGAGAGATTCAGAAGGCTGATAGAGGCAGGTATATGTGCGTCCTCGTCGAGACGTCCGGCACTGAGACGCCGTCGTCAAGTTTTGAGCTGACAGTCAAGTATCCACCTGCGGAGCACTTTCCACATTGCACGGCACTCCCAGATGAGACTGGAGATGAGGTAAGCCTTACCTGCATGTCAGAAAGAACCACACCGCCTTTAACCTTGCGATGGTATCGAAATGACTCGTTAGTTGCAGAGGATACACCAGTTGGAGCTAAGATGAAAGCGGTTTACCGGGCTCAAAGGCAAGACTTCACAAGCTCGTTTGAATGTCGGCTGACGTACAACGATGATGTGGAACCAGAAGTTAGACGTTCATGTTACTTCAGCCGACCTTACATCGCAATTCTTAGGTTGGCCGATGAAAACTCTAGAGAAAGCAAGTACCACGCATTCGTGCACTCGAATCCTCCTTTCATTTCAGACATATCCTGCGACCTGACAGCCTCCCATGCAACCAGCCGACTTTTTGAAACCGAGTTTCCCGGTTACGGCGTCATGACCATCGGTCCGGTAGCTCCTGCAGACAACGGCACTGTCCTCATCTGTCGAGCAGAAAACGCATTGGGCGTTGCGGAAACAAGAATGACTGTGTACAGTCACAGCGACGGCTCACTCGACGAAACCACTCTACCGTCAGTCGTGACCAACATGTATCACGAGAACGCTATTACTGCATTTATCGTGCCCAAGAACCCTACTGTGTACATCGGCGAGAGTGTCTCATTTGGCTGCAGCTATAGGTCAGCTCTGCACGCTCCTTTCACAACGTACACAGTTCATATCAGATGGACTTTCAACGGTAAGGACGTGCATGGCTCAAAATTCGACGTGCAGGATGATGTTCTCACTGTTCGAAACATCTCACAAGAAGATGACGGAGCGTCTGTGATGTGTATCGCTTCCTTTGGAGATATCTCTGGTAGAAGTGAACCGACGATTATTCGCGTTCGGGTCCATTCTGGGAGTGTGTCCTATCCACATCTGGCTGAAAGCATTGGAGGGCAACCAACGAACAAGGTCACTGGAACGACACAAATTGCCCTCATCGTCAGTGTTTCTGTCGCCGTCGCAGTGCTCCTGATCTTACTTCTCCTGCTGCTTTTACAGAGAAGGGGGAAAAAGCATCATGAACCCCAGTTTATCTACCAGGCTCCCTTAAGTCCCCAGATCTCTTTTCGCGCGGATTCGAATACCTTGATGAATGGTCAACTTTTACTTCGCGGACACAATCAGGCAACGATTCAGAGCCAACGGGAGCTTCCTGCTGAACCGACTGACACAACAGGAGCAATCTCTGCGACACTAACACCAGTACCCAACCCGACCGGCACACTTGACAAGCCTAACGCAAGCTCTGTCTCGATTGTCAAGGATTCCCAGTATCAGCCAATGGTCGGGGACACGGGCGTGATGCGATCTCGCCAGGGTAGCTGCGCTAGCAGTGCCCACTCGGAACATCACCCTCTCCTCTGCCGCTCGCTTACCCTTCCTGCATCCGGCATGATACCCATCCCCACCGGCGGATTTCTTCCTTCCAGCATGGTGACATCCACCGGTCACCGCCGTGTCCAGCGATCGATGAGTGAGTCACAACATTGTGAAATCGATGAGAATTACGAGGATCCTGACGTCATTCGAGAACGTCGAAAACTGCAAAGGTCTATGAGCAACGACTACCAACAGCCTGTCAGCAGCAGATTAGAGAATTCAAATGCAGTCCTTTCTCAATACGCAAACACTTCTGTTGAACAGGAGTAAACTCCATGCTGAATGTATCGAAAGCATAAATTGATTACAGAATGTCATTTGATCCTCATGTTGATTTAGAGCAAGATTAGACAAGCAGAATAGTACAAGTTTCAGCAAACTCAGGCAGTAAGAGTGAGATTATTTCTCGTTTAATGTCGCACGTTTCATAAAACAGTAAGATTACTCATTAACATTTTCTCTTTTTTTTTTGCAAATGAGAATCTGATATCATTGGCCCACAAGTCTCCCAGAGACATGCCAACTAATCTTCACCAAATATCTTCTTTTCTATGGGTACGAAACAAAGAACTTATGCCTTCATATTCAGTGATTGTTGTATTATAAGCAACAGGCAATAATATCATGTTTTCTAATCTTTTTAGTGTTGCTGTGAGGGAGAGTCTGCCGCCGTGCAATTATGAGCTAAGATATGACTTTTATGATGTTTTCGTGTACAAACCATACGAAAATGTGGATGCGATCAATATTGGTCCCAGAAAAAGATGTTAACTTTTACAATCTTAAGACACTTCAGGTTGTAATTTCGATGAAACTTTCACCATTCTGTTTGTCAAGCTTGTGTATCGATATCAGACTTAAATGTTTACTATAGAAGAACGGACTGAAGAAGATATTAAGTTACATGATGTAAATTCTTCTTAAGGATTGCATGGAAACGCACTGTATATGAGCAATCACAAAACTTCCGAATTGGCGATCTTGTGCTTTAAAACTCGAACCATGAACACGTTTATAACAGGCAACTGAATTGAATTGACGTATTTTACGTGACCGCTTTAAAGGAAGAAGCGAGTACTTGTAAGCAAGCAAATCACGGGACCGACTGCTTTTAAGGGATGGTAGTATTGGTGGAAATGAGGATTGAGCTTGTAACATTTTGCAACACATGAAGAAACCACTTACAATGTTACGGAACATGACATTCTAACACGTCTAAGATGAATTCAAAGTTTATTTGATGAAAGTCGGTATTGAAATGGCTGCGATAACAAGAAAACAAACAAAAAGAAGTAAAAAAAAAAAAAAGAAATACCTTTTACCAGGATCGCTTGTTATGGATATCTCATCCTTTTCAAAACCAACTTT